>NW_027274795.1:0-338197 GCF_030028105.1 Mobula birostris
TGCGAAAACACGTCGATATAGAGGAAGGTATGAGAGGTGCGCAAAAACACAGCGATATAGGGGAATCTATGGGATGTGCACAAAAGCAAAGCAATATAGGGCAAGGTATGGGAGGTGCGGGAAAAAATGGTGATATACGTGATGTTATGAGAGGTGCGCGAAAACAGAGCAATTTGAAGGAAGCTATGAGAGGTGCGTGAAAACATTGCAATATACGGAAAGCAATCAGAGGTGCACGAGAACACAGCGATAGAGGGGAAGCAATGAGAGGCGTGCAATAACACAATGAAAAAGGGGACGGTATGAGAGGTGCACAAAAACACAGCGATATAGGGTAATCTATGGGAGGTGTGCGAAACCACAGCGATATAGGGGAAGGTATGAGAGGTGCGCGAAAACACAACGATATTGGGGGAGGTATGAGAGGTATGCCAAAACACAGTGATATAGAGGAATCTATAGGAGGTGTGCGAAAACGCAGCGACATATGGGAAGCTATGGGAGGTGCGCAAAACAGAGCGATATAGGGTAAGGTATCAAAGGTTGGAGAAAACACAACGATATAGGGGAAGCTATGGGAGGTGCGTGAAAACACGGCGATATAGGAGAAGGCATTAGAGGTACGCGAAAACACAGCGATGTTGGGGAAGTTATGAGAGGTACGCGAAAACAGCGATATAGTGGAAGCTATGGGAGGTACGCGAAAACACAGCAATATAGGGTAAGTTATGGGAGGTACGCGAAAACACGGTGACATACGTGAAGGTATCAGAGGTGCGTGAAAACATGTCGATATAGGGGAAGGTATTAGAGGCGCACGAAAACACGGCAATATAGTGGAAGCTATAAGAGGTGAGTGAAAACACAGCAAAATAGGGGAAGGTATGAGAGGTGTGCAAAAACACAGCGATATAGGGGAAGCTATGGGAGCTGCGTGAAAACAGTGCGATAGAGGGGAAGGTATGAGAGGTGTGCAAAAAAACAACAATATAAGGGAATCTATGGGATGTGCGTGAAAACACAGCGATATAGGGGAAGGTATGAGAGGTGCGTGAAAACAGGGCGTTATAGTGGAACTTTATAGAGGTGCGCAAAAACACAGCGATATAGGGGAATCTATGAGAAGTGCATGAAAACAGAGCAATTTGAGGGAAGGTATGAGAAGTGCACGAAAACACACTGAGATAGGGGAAGCTATGAGAGGTGCGCGAAAACATGGTGATGCACGTGATGTTATGAGAGCTGCGCGAAAACAGTGATATAGCGGAAGCTATGGAAGTTACGCGACAACACAGCAATATAGGCGAAGGTACGGGAGGTGTGCGAAAACAGAACAATTTGAGGGAAGCTATGAGAGGTGAGCGAAAACATTGCAATATATGGAGAGCTATTAGAAGTACATGAGAACATAGCGATAGAGGGGAAGCTATGAGAGGTGCGCGATAACACAGTGAAAAAGGGAAAGGTGTGAGAGGTGCGGGAAAACGGCGATATATGGGAAACTTTGGGAGGTGCGTGAAAACAGGGTGATATAGGAGAAAGTACGAGAGGAATATGAAAACACATCGATGTACGGGAAGCTATGAGAGCTGCGCGAAAACAGTGATATAGCGGAAGCTATGGAAGTTAGGCGACAACACAGCAATATAGGGGAAGGTATGGGAGGTGCGCGAAAACACGGCGATATAGGAAAAGCTATGAGACGTGTATGTAAACACAGTGATATAGGGGAAGCTATGGGAGGTGCGCAAAAACATGGTGATATACGTGATGATATGAGAGGTGTGCGAAAACATTGCAATATATGGAAAGCTATGAGAGGTGCAGGAGAACACAGTGATAGAGGGGAAGCTATGAGAGGTGCGGGAAAATGCAACGATATAGGTTAAGGTATGAGAGGTGCGAGAAAACACAGCAATATAGGGGAAGCAATGGGAGGTGCACAAAAACACGGCTATATACGTGAAGCTATGAGAGGTTCATGAAAACACGTCGATATAGGGGAAGGTTTGAGAGATTAGCGAAAACATAGCTAAATAGGGGAAGGTATGAGTGATGCGCGAGAACATGGAGATATAGGCAAAGCTGTGAGAGGTGAGCAAAAACACAGTGATATAGGGAAAGATATGCGAGGTGCGCGAAATCACGGTGATATAGGGGAAGCTATGAGAGATGTGCGTAAACACAGCGATTTGGGGAAATCTATGAGAGGTGCACAAAAACATTGCAATATATGTTAAGCTATGAGAGGTGTACGAGAACAAAAAGATATAGGGGAAGGTGTGGGAGGTGCACGAAAACATGGCGATACAGGGGAAGATATAAGAGGTGAGCGAAAACACAGCGATATAGGGGAAGCTATGAGCGGTGCGCAAAATCACAGTGATATAGTGGAAGGTATGAGAGGTGCACAAAATCACAGAGATACAGGGGAAGGTATGGGAGGTGCGTGAACACAGGGCTTTATAGGGGAAGGTATTAGAGGTGCGCAAAAATACAGCGATATAGGGGAAGCTATGCGCGGTGCGTGAAATCACAGCGATATAGGGGAATGTATGAGAGGTGCGTGAAAACAGGGCGTTATAGTGGAACTTATTAGAGGTCGCAAAAACACAGTGATATAGGGGAATCTATGGGAGGTGCACGAAAACACGGCCATATAGGGGAAGGTATGAGAGGTGCGCGCAAGCATGGTGATATACGTGATGTTATGAGAGGTGCACGAAAACAGAGCAATTTGAGGGAAGCTAAGAGAGGTGAACGAAAACATTGCAATATATGGAGAGCTATGAGAGGTGCATGAGAACACAGTGACAGAGGGGAAGCTATGAGGGGTGCGGGAAAATGCAACGATATAGGGTAAGTTATGAGAGGAGCGCGAAAACACAGCAATATAGGGGAAGCTATGGGAGGTGCACGAAAACACGGCTATATACGTGAAGCTATGAGAGGTGCGTGAAAACACGTCGATATGGGGGAAGGTATGAGAGATTAGGGAAAGCTCAGCTAAAAAGGGGAAGTTATGAGTGATGCACGAGAACACGGCAATATAGAAACATAGAAACATAGAAAATAGGTGCAGGAGCAGGCCATTCGGCCCTTCGAGCCTGCATTGCCATTTATTATGATCCTGGCTGATCATCCAACTCAGAACCCCGCCCCAGCCTTCCCTCCGTACCCCCTGATCCCCGTAGCCACAAGAGCCATATCTAACTCCCTCTTAAATATAGTCAATGAACTGGCCTCAACTGTTTCCTGTGGCAGAGAATTCCACAGATTCACCACTCTCTGTGTGAAGAAGTTTTTCCTAATCTCGGTCCTAAAAGGCTTCCCCTTTATCCTCAAACTGTGACCCCTTGTTCTGGACTTCCCCAACATCGGGAACAATCCTCCTGCATCGAGCCTGTCCAATCCCTTTAGGATTTTATACGTTTCAATCAGATCCCCCTTCAATCTTCTAAATTCCAACGAGTACAAGCCCAGTTCATCCAGTCTTTCTTCATATGAAAGTCCTGCCATCCCAGGAATCAATCTGGTAAACCTTCTTTGTACTCCCTCTATGGCAAGGATGTCTTTCCTCAGATTAGGGGACCAAAACTGCACACAATACTCCAGGTGTGGTCTCACCAAGGCCTTGTACAACTGCAGTATTACCTCCCTGCTCCTGTACTCGAATCCTCTCGCTATAAATGCCAGCATACCATTCACCTTTTTCACTACCTGCTGTACCTGCATGCCCACTTTCAATGACTGGTGTATAATGACACCCAGGTCTCGGTGCACCTCCCCTTTTCCTAATCGGCCACCATTCAGATAATAATCTGTTTTCCTATTTTTGCCACCAAAGTGGATAACTTCACATTTATCCACATTAAATTGCATCTGCCATGAATTTGCCCACACACCCAACCTATCCAAGTCACTCTGCATCCTCTTAGCATCCTCCTCACAGCTAACACTGCCACCCAGCTTCGTGTCATCCGCAAACTTGGAGATGCTGCATTTAATTTCCTCATCCAAGTCATTAATATATATTGTAAACAACTGGGGTCCCAGCACTGAGCCTTGCGGTACCCCACTAGTCACCGCCTGCCATTCTGAAAAGGTCCCATTTATTCCCACTCTTTGCTTCCTGTCTGCTAACCAATTCTCCATCCACATCAATACCTTACACCCAATACCGTGTGCTTTAAGTTTGCACACTAATCTCCTGTGTGGGACCTTGTCAAAAGCCTTTTGAAAATCCAAATATACCACATCCACTGGTTCTCCCCTATCCACTCTACTAGTTACATTCTCAAAAAGTTCTATGAGATTCGTCAGACATGATTTTCCTTTCACAAATCCATGCTGACTTTGCCCGATGATTGCACCGCTTTCCAAATGTGCTGTTATCACATCTTTGATAACTGACTCCAGCAGTTTCCCCACCACCGACGTTAGGCTAACCGGTCTGTAATTCCCTGGTTTCTCTCTCCCTGCTTTTTTAAAAAGTGGGGTTACATTAGCCACCCTCCAATCCTCAGGAACTAGTCCAGAATCTAACGAGTTTTGAAAAATTATCACTAATGCATCCACTATTTCTTGGGCTACTTCTTTAAGCACTCTAGGGTGCAGACCATCTGGCCCTGGGGATTTATCTGCCTTCAATCCCTTCAATTTACCTAACACCACTTCCCTACTAACAAGTATTTCGCTCAGTTCCTCCATCTCACTGGACCCTCTGTCCCCTACTATTTCTGGAAGATTATTTATGTCCTCCTTAGTGAAGACAGAACCAAAGTAATTATTCAATTGGACTGCCATGTCCTTGCTCCCCATAATCAATTCACCTGTTTCTGTCTGCAGGGGACCTACATTTGTCTTTACCAGTCTTTTCCTTTTTACATATCTATAAAAGCTTTTACAGTCCGTTTTTATGTTCCCTGCCGGTTTTCTCTCATAATCTTTTTTCCCTTTCCTAATATAGGCAAACAGTGATATTGTGGAAGGTGCTATGGGAGGTGCACGAAAACACGGCTATATACATGAAGCTATGAGAGGTGTGTGAAAACACATCGATATATAGGAAGCTATGAGAGATTAGCGAAAACTCAGCTAAAAAGGGGAAGATATGAGAGATGCGTGAGAACATGGCGATATAGGCAATGCTATGAGAGGTGAACGAAAAACACAGCAATATAGGGGAAGTTATGCGAGGTGCGCGATAATACGGCGATATAGGGGAAGCTATGAGACGTGCGTGTAAACACAGTGATATAGCGGAAGGTATGGGAGGTGCGCGAAAACATGGTGATATACGTGATGTTATGAGAGGTGCACGAAAACACAGCAATATAGGGGAAGCTATGGGAGGTGCACGGAAACACGACGATATACATGAAGCTATGAGAGGTGCGTGAAAACACGTCGATATAGGGGAAGGTATGAGAGATTAGCGAAAACTCAGCTAAAAAGGGGAAGGTATGAGTGATGCGCGAGAACACGGCGATATAGACAAAGCTATGAGAGGTGAGCAAAAACACAGTTATATAGGGAAAGATATGCGAGGTGCGCGAAAACACGGCAATATAGGGGAAGCTATGAGAGGTGCGCGTAAACACAGCGATTTGGGGGAACCTATGAGAGGTGCACAAAAGCATTGTAATATATGTTAAGTTATGAGAGGTGTACGAGAACAAAAAGATATAAGGGAAGGTGTGGGAGGTGCATGAAAACACTGCGATACAGGGGAAGATGAGAGGTGAGCAAAAACACAGCGATATAGGGGAAGGTATGGGAGGTGCGTGAACAATGGGCGTTATAGGGGAAGATATTAGAGGTGTGCAAAAACACAGCGATTAGAGGAATCTATGGAAGGTGCACAAAAACACAGCGATATGGAGGAAGGTATGAGAGGTGCGCGAAAACACAGTGAGATAGGGGAAGCTATGAGAGGTGCGCGAAAGCATGGTGATGCATGTGATGTTATGAGAGGTGCGCGAAAACAGTGATATTGCGGAAGCTTTGGGAGTTACGTGACAACACAGCAGTATAGGGGAAGGTATGGGAGGTGCGCGAAAACACGGTGATATACGTGGAGGTATAAGAGGTGCGTGAAAACACGTCGATATAGGGGAAGGTATGAGAGGTGCAAGAAAACACGGCGATATAGGGGAAGCTATAAGAGGCGAGCGAAAACTCAGCAATATAGAGGAAGGTATGAGAGGTGTGCGAAAACACAATGATATTGGGGAAGCTATGGGAGGTGCGGGAAAACGCAACAATATAGCGTAAGGTATGAGAGGTGCGGGAAAACACAGCAATATAGGGGAAGGTATGAGAGGTGTGCAAAAACACAGCGACATAGTGGAATCTATGGGAGGTGCACGAAAACACGGCGATATACGTAAAGCTATGAGAGGTGTGCGAAAACACGACGGTGTAGGGGAAGATATGAGAGATTAGCGAAACCTCAGCTAAATAGGGGAAGGTATGAGTGATGCGCGAGAACATGGCGATATAGGCAAAGCTGTGAGAGGTGAGCGAAAACACAGCGATATAGGGGAAGCTATGAGCGGTGCGCAAAATCACAGTGATATAGTGGAAGGTATGAGAGGTGCACAAAATCACAGAGATACAGGGGAAGGTATGGGAGGTGCGTGAACACGGGGCTTTATAGGGGAAGGTATTAGAGGTGCGCAAAAATACAGCGATATAGGGGAAGCTATGCGCGGTGCGTGAAATCACAGCGATATAGGGGAATGTATGAGAGGTGCGTGAAAACAGGGCGTTATAGTGGAACTTATTAGAGGTCGCAAAAACACAGTGATATAGGGGAATCTATGGGAGGTGCACGAAAACACGGCCATATAGGGGAAGGTATGAGAGGTGCGCGCAAGCATGGTGATATACGTGATGTTATGAGAGGTGCACGAAAACAGAGCAATTTGAGGGAAGCTAAGAGAGGTGAACGAAAACATTGCAATATATGGAGAGCTATGAGAGGTGCATGAGAACACAGTGACAGAGGGGAAGCTATGAGGGGTGCGGGAAAATGCAACGATATAGGGTAAGTTATGAGAGGAGCGCGAAAACACAGCAATATAGGGGAAGCTATGGGAGGTGCACGAAAACACGGCTATATACGTGAAGCTATGAGAGGTGCGTGAAAACACGTCGATATGGGGGAAGGTATGAGAGATTAGGGAAAGCTCAGCTAAAAAGGGGAAGTTATGAGTGATGCACGAGAACACGGCAATATAGAAACATAGAAACATAGAAAATAGGTGCAGGAGCAGGCCATTCGGCCCTTCGAGCCTGCATTGCCATTTATTATGATCCTGGCTGATCATCCAACTCAGAACCCCGCCCCAGCCTTCCCTCCGTACCCCCTGATCCCCGTAGCCACAAGAGCCATATCTAACTCCCTCTTAAATATAGTCAATGAACTGGCCTCAACTGTTTCCTGTGGCAGAGAATTCCACAGATTCACCACTCTCTGTGTGAAGAAGTTTTTCCTAATCTCGGTCCTAAAAGGCTTCCCCTTTATCCTCAAACTGTGACCCCTTGTTCTGGACTTCCCCAACATCGGGAACAATCCTCCTGCATCGAGCCTGTCCAATCCCTTTAGGATTTTATACGTTTCAATCAGATCCCCCTTCAATCTTCTAAATTCCAACGAGTACAAGCCCAGTTCATCCAGTCTTTCTTCATATGAAAGTCCTGCCATCCCAGGAATCAATCTGGTAAACCTTCTTTGTACTCCCTCTATGGCAAGGATGTCTTTCCTCAGATTAGGGGACCAAAACTGCACACAATACTCCAGGTGTGGTCTCACCAAGGCCTTGTACAACTGCAGTATTACCTCCCTGCTCCTGTACTCGAATCCTCTCGCTATAAATGCCAGCATACCATTCACCTTTTTCACTACCTGCTGTACCTGCATGCCCACTTTCAATGACTGGTGTATAATGACACCCAGGTCTCGGTGCACCTCCCCTTTTCCTAATCGGCCACCATTCAGATAATAATCTGTTTTCCTATTTTTGCCACCAAAGTGGATAACTTCACATTTATCCACATTAAATTGCATCTGCCATGAATTTGCCCACACACCCAACCTATCCAAGTCACTCTGCATCCTCTTAGCATCCTCCTCACAGCTAACACTGCCACCCAGCTTCGTGTCATCCGCAAACTTGGAGATGCTGCATTTAATTTCCTCATCCAAGTCATTAATATATATTGTAAACAACTGGGGTCCCAGCACTGAGCCTTGCGGTACCCCACTAGTCACCGCCTGCCATTCTGAAAAGGTCCCATTTATTCCCACTCTTTGCTTCCTGTCTGCTAACCAATTCTCCATCCACATCAATACCTTACACCCAATACCGTGTGCTTTAAGTTTGCACACTAATCTCCTGTGTGGGACCTTGTCAAAAGCCTTTTGAAAATCCAAATATACCACATCCACTGGTTCTCCCCTATCCACTCTACTAGTTACATTCTCAAAAAGTTCTATGAGATTCGTCAGACATGATTTTCCTTTCACAAATCCATGCTGACTTTGCCCGATGATTGCACCGCTTTCCAAATGTGCTGTTATCACATCTTTGATAACTGACTCCAGCAGTTTCCCCACCACCGACGTTAGGCTAACCGGTCTGTAATTCCCTGGTTTCTCTCTCCCTGCTTTTTTAAAAAGTGGGGTTACATTAGCCACCCTCCAATCCTCAGGAACTAGTCCAGAATCTAACGAGTTTTGAAAAATTATCACTAATGCATCCACTATTTCTTGGGCTACTTCTTTAAGCACTCTAGGGTGCAGACCATCTGGCCCTGGGGATTTATCTGCCTTCAATCCCTTCAATTTACCTAACACCACTTCCCTACTAACAAGTATTTCGCTCAGTTCCTCCATCTCACTGGACCCTCTGTCCCCTACTATTTCTGGAAGATTATTTATGTCCTCCTTAGTGAAGACAGAACCAAAGTAATTATTCAATTGGACTGCCATGTCCTTGCTCCCCATAATCAATTCACCTGTTTCTGTCTGCAGGGGACCTACATTTGTCTTTACCAGTCTTTTCCTTTTTACATATCTATAAAAGCTTTTACAGTCCGTTTTTATGTTCCCTGCCGGTTTTCTCTCATAATCTTTTTTCCCTTTCCTAATATAGGCAAACAGTGATATTGTGGAAGGTGCTATGGGAGGTGCACGAAAACACGGCTATATACATGAAGCTATGAGAGGTGTGTGAAAACACATCGATATATAGGAAGCTATGAGAGATTAGCGAAAACTCAGCTAAAAAGGGGAAGATATGAGAGATGCGTGAGAACATGGCGATATAGGCAATGCTATGAGAGGTGAACGAAAAACACAGCAATATAGGGGAAGTTATGCGAGGTGCGCGATAATACGGCGATATAGGGGAAGCTATGAGACGTGCGTGTAAACACAGTGATATAGCGGAAGGTATGGGAGGTGCGCGAAAACATGGTGATATACGTGATGTTATGAGAGGTGCACGAAAACACAGCAATATAGGGGAAGCTATGGGAGGTGCACGGAAACACGACGATATACATGAAGCTATGAGAGGTGCGTGAAAACACGTCGATATAGGGGAAGGTATGAGAGATTAGCGAAAACTCAGCTAAAAAGGGGAAGGTATGAGTGATGCGCGAGAACACGGCGATATAGACAAAGCTATGAGAGGTGAGCAAAAACACAGTTATATAGGGAAAGATATGCGAGGTGCGCGAAAACACGGCAATATAGGGGAAGCTATGAGAGGTGCGCGTAAACACAGCGATTTGGGGGAACCTATGAGAGGTGCACAAAAGCATTGTAATATATGTTAAGTTATGAGAGGTGTACGAGAACAAAAAGATATAAGGGAAGGTGTGGGAGGTGCATGAAAACACTGCGATACAGGGGAAGATGAGAGGTGAGCAAAAACACAGCGATATAGGGGAAGGTATGGGAGGTGCGTGAACAATGGGCGTTATAGGGGAAGATATTAGAGGTGTGCAAAAACACAGCGATTAGAGGAATCTATGGAAGGTGCACAAAAACACAGCGATATGGAGGAAGGTATGAGAGGTGCGCGAAAACACAGTGAGATAGGGGAAGCTATGAGAGGTGCGCGAAAGCATGGTGATGCATGTGATGTTATGAGAGGTGCGCGAAAACAGTGATATTGCGGAAGCTTTGGGAGTTACGTGACAACACAGCAGTATAGGGGAAGGTATGGGAGGTGCGCGAAAACACGGTGATATACGTGGAGGTATAAGAGGTGCGTGAAAACACGTCGATATAGGGGAAGGTATGAGAGGTGCAAGAAAACACGGCGATATAGGGGAAGCTATAAGAGGCGAGCGAAAACTCAGCAATATAGAGGAAGGTATGAGAGGTGTGCGAAAACACAATGATATTGGGGAAGCTATGGGAGGTGCGGGAAAACGCAACAATATAGCGTAAGGTATGAGAGGTGCGGGAAAACACAGCAATATAGGGGAAGGTATGAGAGGTGTGCAAAAACACAGCGACATAGTGGAATCTATGGGAGGTGCACGAAAACACGGCGATATACGTAAAGCTATGAGAGGTGTGCGAAAACACGACGGTGTAGGGGAAGATATGAGAGATTAGCGAAACCTCAGCTAAATAGGGGAAGGTATGAGTGATGCGCGAGAACATGGCGATATAGGCAAAGCTGTGAGAGGTGAGCAAAAACACAGCGATATAGGGGAAGCTATGGGAGGTGCGCAAAAGCAAAGCAATATAGGGCAAGGTATGGGAGGTGCGGGAAAAAATGGTGATATACGTGATGTTATGAGAGGTGCACGAAAACAGAGCAATTTGAAGGAAGCTATGAGAGGTGCGTGAAAACATTGCAATATACGGAAAGCAATCAGAGGTGCACGAGAACACAGCGATAGAGGGGAAGCAATGAGAGGCGTGCAATAACACAATGAAAAAGGGGACGGTATGAGAGGTGCACAAAAACACAGCGATATAGGGTAATCTATGGGAGGTGTGCGAAACCACAGCGATATAGGGGAAGGTATGGGTGGTGCACGAAAATAGGGTGATATAGGGGAAGGTATGAGAGGTGCGCGAAAACACAACGATATTGGGGGAGGTATGAGAGGTATGCCAAAACACAGTGATATAGAGGAATCTATAGGAGGTGTGCGAAAACGCAGCGACATATGGGAAGCTATGGGAGGTGCTCAAAACAGAGCGATATAGGGTAAGGTATCAAAGGTTGGAGAAAACACAACGATATAGGGGAAGCTATGGGAGGTGCGTGAAAACACGGCGATATAGGAGAAGGCATTAGAGGTACGCGAAAACACAGCGATGTTGGGGAAGTTATGAGAGGTACGCGAAAACAGCGATATAGTGGAAGCTATGGGAGGTACGCGAAAACACAGCAATATAGGGTAAGTTATGGGAGGTACGCGAAAACACGGTGACATACGTGTAGGTATCAGAGGTGCGTGAAAACATGTCGATATAAGGGAAGGTATTAGAGGCGCACGAAAACACGGCAATATAGTGGAAGCTATAAGAGGTGAGTGAAAACACAGCAAAATAGGGGAAGGTATGAGAGGTGCGCAAAAACACAGCGATATAGGGGAAGCTATGGGAGCTGCGTGAAAACAGTGCGATAGAGGGGAAGGTATGAGAGGTGTGCAAAAAAACAACAATATAAGGGAATCTATGGGATGTGCGTGAAAACACAGCGATATAGGGGAAGGTATGAGAGGTGCGTGAAAACAGGGCGTTATAGTGGAACTTTATAGAGGTGCGCAAAAACACAGCGATATAGGGGAATCTATGAGAAGTGCATGAAAACAGAGCAATTTGAGGGAAGGTATGAGAAGTGCGCGAAAACACACTGAGATAGGGGAAGCTATGAGAGGTGCGCGAAAACATGGTGATGCACGTGATGTTATGAGAGCTGCGCGAAAACAGTGATATAGCGGAAGCTATGGAAGTTACGCGACAACACAGCAATATAGGAGAAGGTACGGGAGGTGTGCGAAAACAGAACAATTTGAGGGAAGCTATGAGAGGTGAGCGAAAACATTGCAATATATGGAGAGCTATTAGAAGTACATGAGAACATAGCGATAGAGGGGAAGCTATGAGAGGTGCGCGATAACACAGTGAAAAAGGGAAAGGTGTGAGAGGTGCGGGAAAACACGGCGATATATGGGAAACTTTGGGAGGTGCGTGAAAACAGGGTGATATAGGAGAAAGTACGAGAGGAATATGAAAACACATCGATGTACGGGAAGCTATGAGAGCTGCGCGAAAACAGTGATATAGCGGAAGCTATGGAAGTTATGCGACAACACAGCAATATAGGGGAAGGTATGGGAGGTGCGCGAAAACACGGCGATATAGGAAAAGCTATGAGACGTGTATGTAAACACAGTGATATAGGGGAAGCTATGGGAGGTGCACAAAAACACAGTGATATAGGGGAAGGGCTGGGAGGTGCATGAAAACAGTGATATACGTGAAGGTATCAGAGGTGAGTGAAAACACATTGATATAGTGGAATTATGAGAGGTGCAAGAAAACATGGCGATATAGGGGAAGCTATAAGAGGTGCGGGAAAACACAGCAATATAGGTTAAGGTATGAGAATTGCGCAAAAAAGAGCGACATAGTGGAATCTATGGGAGGTGCATGAAAACACGGCGATATACGTGAAGCAATGAGATGTGCATGAAAACACATCAATATAGGGGAAGATATGAGAGATTAGCGAAAACTCAGCTAAAAAGGGGAAGGTATGAGTGATGCGCGAGAACATGGTGATATAGACAAAGCTATGAGAGGTGAGCAAAAACACAGTGATATAGGGAAAGATATGCGAGGTGCGCGAAAACACGGTGATATAGGGGAAGCTATGAGAGATGTGCGTAAACACAGCGATTTGGGGAAATCTATGAGAGGTGCACAAAAACATTGCAATATATGTTAAGCTATGAGAGGTGTACGAGAACAAAACGATATAGGGGAAGGTGTGAGAGGTGTGCGAAAACACAGTGAGATAGGGGAAGCTATGAGAGGTGCACGTAAACACAGTGATTTGGGGGAATCTATGAGAGGTGCACACAAACATTGCAATATATGTTAAGCTATGAGAGGTGTACGAGAACATAGTGATATAGGGGAAGGTGTGGGAGGTGCATGAAAACACGGCGATACAGGGAAAGGTATAAGAGGTGAGCGAAAACACAACGATGTAGGGGAAGGTATGGGAGGTGCGTGAAAGCAGGGCGTTATAGGGGTAGGTATTAGAGGTGCGCGAAAACACAGTGATATAGGGGAATCTATGGGCGGCGCGCAATAACAGAGCGATATAGGGGAAGGTATAAAAGGTTGGAGAAAACACAGCGATATCGGGGAAGCTATGGGAGATGTGTGAAAACATTGCGATATAGGAGAAGGTATTAGAGGTACGCGAAAAAACAGCTATGTTGGGGAATTTATTAGATGTGTGCGAAAACAGCGATATAGTGGAAGCTATGGGAGGTACGCGACAACACTGCAATATAGGGTAAGGTATGGGAGGTGCGCGAAAAGACGGCGACATACGTGCAGGTATCAGAGGTGCGTGAAAACACGTCGATATAGGGGAAGGTATGAGAGGTGCACGAAAACACGGCGAAGTAGTGGAAGCTGTAAGAGCTGAGCGAAAACACAGCAATATAGGGGAAGGTATGAGAGGTGTGCGAAAACACAGCGATATAGGGGAAGCTATCGGAGCTGCGTGAAAACAGTGTGATATAGGGGAAGGTATGAGAGGTGTGCAAAAAAACAACGATATAAGGGAATCTATGGGATGTGCGTGAAAACACAGCGATATAAGGGAAGCTATGTGCAGTGCGCAAAATCACAGCGATATAGGGGAAGGTATGAGAGGTGTGCAAAAACACAGTCATATAGAGGAATCTATAGGAGGTGCGCGAAAACGCAGCGATATATTGGAAGCGATCGGAGGAGCGCAATGACAGAGTGATATAGGAGAAGGTATGAGGGGTGCGAGAATACATAGCGATATAAGGGAAGTTATGGGAGGTGCACGAAAACACGGCGATATACGTGAAGCTATGAGAGGTGCGTGAAAACACGACGATATAGGGGAAGGTATGATAGATTACCGAAAACTTAGCTAAATACGGGAAGGTATGAGTGATGCGCGAGTACCTGGCGATATAGTCAATGCTATGAGAGGTGAGCAAAAACAGCAATATAGGGGAAGGTATGCGAGGTGTGTGAAAACACAGCGATATAGGGGAAGGTATGAGAGATTAGCGAAAACTCAGCTAAATAGGGGAAGGTATGAGTGATGCACGAGAACATGGAGATATAGGCAATGCTATGAGAGGTGAGCAAAAACACAGCAATATAGGGGAAGCTATGAGAGGTGCGCACAAACACAGCGATATAGTGGAAGCTATGAGAGGTGCGCGTAAACTCAGTGATTTGGGGGAATCTATGAGAGGTGCACACAAACATTGCAATATATGTTAAGCTATGAGAGGTGTACAAGAACACAGCGATATAGGGTAAGGTGTGGGAGGTGCACAAAAACACGGCAATGTTGTGGAAGTTATGAGAGGTACGCAAAAACACAGAGATATAGGGGAAGGTATGGGAGGTGCGTGAAAACAGGGCGTTATAGGGGAAGGTATTTGAGGTGCACAAAAACACAGCGATAAGGGGAATCTATGGGAGGTGCACGAAAACACAGCGATATAGGGGAAGGTATGAGAGGTATGCAAAAACACAGCGATATAGGGGAAGGTATGGGAGGTGCGTGAAAACAGGGCGTTATAGGGGAAGGTATTAGAGGTGCAAAAAAAACACAGCGATAAGGGGAATCTATGGGAGGTGCACAAAAACACAGTGATATAGGGGAAGGGCTGGGAGGTGCATGAAAACAGTGATATACGTGAAGGTATCAGAGGTGAGTGAAAACACATTGATATAGTGGAATTATGAGAGGTGCAAGAAAACATGGCGATATAAGGGAAGCTATAAGAGGTGCGGGAAAACACAGCAATATAGGTTAAGGTATGAGAATTGCGCAAAAAAAGAGCGACATAGTGGAATCTATGGGAGGTGCATGAAAACACGGCGATATACGTGAAGCAATGAGATGTGCATGAAAACACATCAATATAGCGGAAGATATGAGAGATTAGCGAAAACTCAGCTAAAAAGGGGAAGGTATGAGTGATGCGCGAGAACACAGTGATATAGACAAAGCTATGAGAGGTGAGCAAAAACACAGTAATATAGGGAAAGATATGCGAGGTGCGCGAAAACACGGCGATATAGGGGAAGCTATGAGAGATGTGCATAAACAGCGATTTGGGGGAATCTATGAGAGGTGCACAAAAACATTGCAATATATGTTAAGCTATGAGAGGTGTACGAGAACAAAACGATATAGGGGAAGGTGTGAGAGGTGTGCGAAAACACAGTGAGATAGGGGAAGCTATGAGAGGTGCACGTAAACACAGTGATTTGGGGGAATCTATGAGAGGTGCACACAAACATTGCAATATATGTTAAGCTATGAGAGGTGTACGAGAACATAGTGATATAGGGGAAGGTGTGGGAGGTACATGAAAACACGGCGATACAGGGAAAGGTATAAGAGGTGAGCGAAAACACAACGATGTAGGGGAAGGTATGGGAGGTGCGTGAAAGCAGGGCGTTATAGGGGTAGGTATTAGAGGTGCGCGAAAACACAGTGATATAGGGGAATCTATGGGCGGCGCGCAATAACAGAGCGATATAGGGGAAGGTATAAAAGGTCGGAGAAAACACAGCGATATCGGGGAAGCTATGGGAGATGTGTGAAAACATTGCGATATAGGAGAAGGTATTAGAGGTACGCGAAAAAACAGCTATGTTGGGGAATTTATTAGATGTGTGCGAAAACAGCGATATAGTGGAAGCTATGGGAGGTACGCGACAACACTGCAATATAGGGTAAGGTATGGGAGGTGCGCGAAAAGACGGCGACATACGTGCAGGTATCAGAGGTGCGTGAAAACACGTCGATATAGGGGAAGGTATGAGAGGTGCACGAAAACACGGCGAAGTAGTGGAAGCTGTAAGAGCTGAGCGAAAACACAGCAATATAGGGGAAGGTATGAGAGGTGTGCGAAAACACAGCGATATAGGGGAAGCTATCGGAGCTGCGTGAAAACAGTGCGATATAGGGGAAGGTATGAGAGGTGTGCAAAAAAACAACGATATAAGGGAATCTATGGGATGTGCGTGAAAACACAGCGATATAAGGGAAGCTATGTGCAGTGCGCAAAATCACAGCGATATAGGGGAAGGTATGAGAGGTGCGCGAAAACACAGTGAGATAGGGGAAGCTATGGGAGGTGTGCGAAAACATGGTGATACATTGGATGTTATGAGAGGTGCGCAAAAACAGAGCAATTTGAGGAAGCTATGAGAGGTGCGCGAGAACACAGTGTAGATGGGAAGCTATGAGAGGTGCGCGATAACACAGTGAAAAAGGGGAAGGAATGAGAGGTACGGGAAAACACAGCGATATAGGGGACAGTATGAGAGTTGCGCAAAAACACAGCGATATGGGGGAATCTATGGGAGGTGCGCGAATCCACAGCGATATAGGGGAAGGTATGGGTGGTGCACGAAAACACGGCGATATACGTGAAGGTACCAGAGGTGCGTGAAAACACGTTGATATAGAGGAAGGTATGAGAGGTGTGCGAAAACACAATGATATTGGGGAAGCTATGGGAGGTGCACGAAAACACGGCAATATACATGAAGCTATGGGAGCTGCACGAAAACACGGCGATATAGGGGAAGGTATCAGAAGTGCGTGAAAACACAGTCATATGGAGGAATCTATAGGAGGCGCGTGAAAACGCAGCGATATATTGGAAGCGATGGGAGGTGTGCAATGACAGAGCGATATAGGGGAAGGTATGAGGGGTGCGAGAAAACATAGCGATATAGGGGAAGGTATGGGAGGTGCATGAAAACACGGCGATATACGTGAAGCTATGAGAGGTGCGTGAAAACACTATGATATAGGGGAAGGTATGAGAGATTAGCGAAAACTCAGCTAAATAGGGGAAGGTATGAGTGATGCGCGAGAACATGGCCATATAGGCAAAGCTATGAGAGGTGAGTAAAAACACAGCAATATAGGGGAAGGTGTGCGAGGTGCGCGAAAACACAGCGATTTGGGGGAATCCATGAGAGGTGCACACAAACATTGCAATATATCTTAAGCTATGAGAGGTGTACGAGAACACAGCGATATAGGGGAAGGTGTGGGAGGTGCACGAAAACACAGCGAAACAGGGTAAGATATGAGAGGTGAGCGAAAACACAGTGATATAAGAGAAGGTATTAGAGGTGCGCAGAAACACAGCTATATAGGGGAAGGCATGGGAGGTGCGCGAAAACAGAGCGATACAGGGGAAGGTATGGGAGGTGCATGAAAACACAGCAATATAGGGGAAGGTATGAGAAGTGTGTGAAAACACAATGATATTGGGGAAGCTATGGGAGGTGCAGGAAAACGCAACGATATAGGGTAAGGTATGAGAGGTGTGGGAAAACACAGCAATATAGGGGAAGGTATGAGAGGTGCGCAAAAACACAGCGACATAGTGGAATCTATGGGAGGTGCACGAAAACATGACGATATACCTGAAGCTATGAGAGGTGCGTGAAAACACGACGCTATAGGGGAAGGTATGAGAGTTTAGCGAAAACATAGCTAAATAGGGGAAGGTATGAGTGATGCACGAGAACATGGCAATATAGGCAAAGCTGTGAGAGGTGAGCAAAAACACAGCAATATAGGGGAAGGTATGTGAGGTGCGCGAAAACACAGCGATATAGGGGAAGCTATGAGAGGTGCGTGTAAACACAGCGATTTGGGGGAATCTATGAGAGGTGCACACAAGCATTGCAATATATGTTAAGCTATGAGAGGTGTACGAGAGCACAGCGATATAAGGGAAGGTGTGGGAGGTGCGTAAAAACCCAGTGATATAGGGAAATCTATGGGAGGTGCGCGAAAACAGAGCGATACAGGGGAAGGTATGAAAGGTGCGCGAAAACACAGTGATATAGTGGAAGCTATTGGAGGTGCGCGAAAACATGGTGATATACGTGATGTTATGGGACATGCGCAAAAACACAGCAATATCATTGAATGTAGAAGAGGAGCAAAAACACGATGATGTAGGAGAATATATGAGAGATGCGCAAAAACACGGCGATACAGGGGAAGTTATGAGAGGTGCGTGAAAACATAGCGATTTGGGGGAAGCTATGAGAGGTGCGCTAAAACATTGTGATATATGGGAAGCTATGGGAGGTGTGTGAAAACACGGTGATATAGGGGAAGGTATGAGATGTGCGCAAACACACAGCGATGTAGGGGAAGATGTGGGATGTGCATGAAAACGCAGCGATACTGGGGATGGTATGAGAGGTGCGTGAAAACACATTGATATAGGGGAAGCTACGAGAGGTGCGTGAAAACACAGCAATATAGTGGAAGGTATGAGAGGTGCGCAGAAACACAGAGATATAGGGGAACCTATGAGATGTGCACGAAAACACAGCGATGTAGGGGAAGCTATGCGAAGTGCGCAAAAAGGCAGTGATATAGGGGAAGCTATGAGAGGTGCGCAAAAAGACTGCGATATATGGAAACTACGGGAAGTGCATGAAAGCAGAGCGATACAGGGGAATTGATGAGAGATCAGAGCGACATAGGGGAAGCTATGGGAGATGCGTGAAAACACAGCTGTATAGGGGAAGGTATGAGTGGTGCGCTAAAAGACAGCAATATAGGGGAAGTTATGAGAGGGCTGCGAAAATATGGCGATATAGGGGAAGGTATGAGAGGTGTGCGAAAATACATAGATATGTGGAAACTGCAAGAGGTGAGCAAAAACACAGCGATATTCGGAAAGTTATTGGAGGTGTGCCAAAACACAGCGATATTGGGGATGGTACGAGAGGTGCATGAAACCACATCGATATAGTGGAAGGTACGAGAGATGCATGAAAACACAGCGATATATGGGAAGTTATGGGAGGTGCACAAAAACAGAGCGATATAGGGGAAGGCATGAGAGGTGAGAGAAACACAGCGATATAGGGGAAGCGATGGGAGGTGCGTGAAAACACGGCTATATAGAGGTTATGAGATGTGCGGGAAAACACAGCGATATAGGGGAAGGTATGAGAGGCTGGTGAAAACACAGTGAATTATGGGAAGTTATGAGAGGTGCCTCGCCTCTAGCATCTAGCCTTCAGCCAGGACTCGCATGTAGTCTCTAGCCTCTAGGCAAGCCTCACTTCTAGTCTCTAGCCAAGCCTCGACCCTAGCCTCTAGCCTCTAGCCTCTAGGCAAGCCTCGCCTCTAGCTTTTAGCCAATACTCACCACTAGTCTCTCGCCTCTAGCCATACCTCACCTCACCACTTTAAACTTATGCAGACAAATATCTTTTGAAGGTTTTGAAATGATTTTTTCTTTGGCATACTCTAATGTGGGTGTGAGCGGGTTTGGTGGTGTTCCCGGATTTGGGTGTGTCTGTGGATTTTCAATAGTGACGAATCTCAAGTTTGTTTCATTTGTAGGGATTATAGGCCCTTTATGATTTTCAGATTTGTTCATATTGTGTTTTTAAATTGGAGGTTGCTAAAGAGGCGAATGGTATGCTGGCATTTATAGCGAGAGGATTCGAGTACAGGAGCAGGGAGGTACTACTGCAGTAGTACAAGGCCTTGGTGAGACCACACCTGGAGTATTGTGTGCAGTTTTGGTCCCCTAATCTGAGGAAAGACATCCTTGCCATAGAGGGAGTACAAAGAAGGTTCACCAGATTGATTTCTGGGATGGCAGGACTTTCATATGAAGAAAGACTGGATGAACTGGGCTTGTACTCATTGGAATTTAGAAGATTGAGGGGGGATCTGATTGAAACGTATAAGATCCTAAAGGGATTGGACAGGCTAGATGCAGGAAGATTGTTCCCGATGTTGGGGAAGTCCAGAACGAGGGGGCCACAGTTTGAGGATAGAGGGGAAGCCTTTTCGGACCGAGATTAGGAAAAACTTCTTCACACAGAGAGTGGTG
The DNA here is from genome assembly GCF_030028105.1 of Mobula birostris. Taxonomy (NCBI): domain Eukaryota; kingdom Metazoa; phylum Chordata; class Chondrichthyes; order Myliobatiformes; family Myliobatidae; genus Mobula; species Mobula birostris. The sequence goes on from NW_027274795.1 coordinate 20,182, forward strand.
AATCTGTGGAATTCTCTGCCACAGGAAACAGTTGAGGCCAGTTTATTGGCTGTATTTAAGAGGGAGTTAGATATGGCCCTTGTGGCTACGGGGATTAGGGGGTATGGAGGGAAGGCTGGGGTGGGGTTCTGAGTTGGATGATCAGCCATGATCATAATAAATGGCGGTGCAGGCTCGAAGGGCCGAATGGCCTACTCCTGCACCTATTTTCTATTTTCTATGAACACCTTCCTGTTTGCCTTTAACGGTCACACCCTTGTCTACTTCCTGATTCCATATCCGGACCTCGTTCCTTGCAACACAACGACTAAATCTGCGCGCATCTCAATAATCCACATGAGCCACCAGAAGCTGCGTGCACCCTGCATTTTATGACAAACCTCTAAAGCTCCTCAATCCCCAAATCAGTGCGCACCCTCATGCTGCGTTTTTTAATGTCGAGGCAGCCATTTCCTGAACTGTTTAACACGGTTTATGCTCGAAGATAATCGCATATGCGTTTGGATTCAATACGGGTTTGAAGTTACACCAAGATTAGCAAAGAATTTACAATGATTATTTTTCTTCCCGAGGCAACAATTTTCTGAACGGATTGAAATGATTGTTGTTCTGAAAAAAAATCTGTTATGCCTGCGGGCGTGTCAACGGGGTTCGGGTGCGCACCAAATTGCGGAAAACGGAGAATTAGGGAAGTGGTTGTGAATATGCGTGCGCATGGAGTTTTGGGGTGAACATGATTTGGGGGTGCGCACTGATTTAGTGCTGCGTTCTCGCAAATGAGGGTGCCCACTGATTTGGGGATTGAGTATCGTTAGAGGTTTGTCATAAAATTCAGGGGTGCACACGGATTCTGGTGGCTCACGTGGATTTGGAGATACGCGTAGATTAAGTCGTTGTGTTGCAGGGAACGAGGCCCGGAGATTAAGTTAGGAAGTAGACGAGGGTGTGAGCGTTAAACGGCAAACAGGAAGGTGTTCAGGGAAGCAGAAGGTAAGCAGAACTATACTGACACGGAGCGTAGAAAGGAAAGCGGCAGGCAAAACCTTTCTTGGCACGGAGAGACGGAATTACACAGGTAAACCTCGGTGATGAAGTAAAACTTAGAATACTTGACACGGAGAGACTGAGTACCACAGGTAAATCTCGGGACTGGAGCAAACTTAAACACACAATCCGAAGCGGCCGGGAAACGAGAGGCAAGGTATGGCAAGAGGCTCGAGGCGGGAGGCGAGGCACCTCTCATACCTTCCCCCTACATCGCTGTGCTTTCGCTACTCTCATAACTTCCCCTAAATCGGTGTGTTTTCTCGCACCTCTGATACATTCCCCTGTATCGCCGTGTTTTCGCGCACCTCTCATAATTTCCCCCTATATCGCCGTGTTCTCGCACACCTCTCATAGCGTCGCCTATATCACTGTGTTTTCGGGCACCTCTCATACCGTCCCCTATATCGCTGTGTTTTCACGCGCCTCTCATAACTTCCACTATATCGCTGGTTTCGCGCACCTCTCAGACCTTCCCCTATATCGCTGTCTTTTCGCGCACATCCCATAGCTTCACCTTTATGGCTGTGTTATTGCTCAACTCTCATAGCTTCCCATACGTCGCCGTGTTTTCGCGCACCTATCATGTCTTCACCTATATCGCTATGTTTTCGCTCCTCTCATTACTTCCCCTATAACGATGTGTTTTCTCGCACCTCTGATACATTATCCTGTATTGCCGTGTTTTTCGCGCACCTCTCATACCTTCCCCTATATCACTGTGTTTTCGCGCACGTCCCATAGCGTCCCCTATATCGCTGTGTTTTCGCGCAACCCTCATACCTTCCCCTATATCGCCCTGTTTTCGCGCACATCCCATAGCTTCCACTATATTGCCCTGTTTTCGCGCACTTCTCATGTCTTCCCCTATATAACTGTGTTTTTCGCGCACCTCCCATTGCATCCCCTATATTGCAGTGCCTTCGCACACCTATCATACCTTCCCCTATATCGCACTGTTTTCGCGCAACTCCCATACCTTCCCCTATATCGCTGTGTTTTTGTGCACCTCTCATACCTCCCCCTATATCGCTGTGTTTTCATGCACCTCTCATAACTTCTCCTATATTGCAGTATTTTTGCGCACCTCTCATAACTTCCCCTATATCGCCGTGTTTTTATGCACATCTCATAACGTCCCCTATATCGCTGTGTATTCGCGCACCTCCCATAGCATCCCCTATATCGCTGTGCCTTCGCGCATCTCTCATACTTTCCCCTATATCGCCGTGTTATCATGCACATCTCATAACGTCCCTTATATAGCTGTGTTTTCCCACACCTCTGATAAATTCCCCTATATCGCCCTGCTTTCGCGCACCTCTCATACCTTCCACTATATCGCTGTGTTTTCAAGCAACTCTCATAACTTCCCCTATATCGCTGTGTTTTCACACACCTCTCATGGTTTCCCGACTATCGTCGTGTATTCATGCACATCTCATACCGTCCCCTATATCGCTGTGTTTTCGCGCACCTCTCATACTATCCCCTATATCGCCCTGAGTTCGCGCACCTCCCATACATCCCCCTATATTGCTGTGTTTTCGTGCACCTCTCATACCTTCCCCTATATCGCTGTGTTTTCATGCACCTCTCATAAATTCTGCTATATCGCTGTATTTTTGCGCACCTCTCATACCTTCCCCTATATTGCCGTGTTTTCATGCACATCTCATAACGTCCCCTATATCGCTGTGTATTCGCGCACCTCCCATAGCATCCCCTATATAACTGTGCCTTCGCGTACCTATCATACCTTCCTCTATATCGCCCTGTTTTTCTCTCACCTCCCATACCTTCCCCAATATCACTGTATTTTCACGCACCTCCCATAGCTTAGCTGACATGGCTATGTTTTCGCTCCTCTCATTACTTCCCCTATATCACTGTGTTTTCGCGCACTTCCCATAGCGTCCCCTATATCGCTGTGTTTTCGGGCACCTCTCATGCATTCCCCTATATCGCCCGTGTTTTTATGCACATCTCATAACGTCCCCTATATCGCTGTGTATTCGCGCACCTCCCATAGAATCCCCTATATTGCTGTGCCTTCGCGGACCTCTCATACCTTCCCCTTTATCGCCCTGTTTTTGCACACCTCCCATTCCTTCCCCTATGTCGCCATGTTTTTGCTCACCTCTCATAGCTTCCCCTATATCGCCGTATTTTCGCGCACCTCTCATGTCTTCACCTATATCGCTATGTTATCGCTCCTCTCATTACTTCCCTTATATCGCTGTGTTTTCTCGCACCTCTGATACATTCCCCTGTATCGCCGTGTTTTCGCGCACCTCTCATAATTTCCCCTATATCGCCGTGTTTTCATGAACATCCCATAGCGTCCCCTATATCACTGTGTTTTCGCGCACCTCCCATAGAATCCCCTATATTGCTGTGTCTTCGTGCACCTCTCATACCTTCCCCTATATCGCCCTGTTTTCGCGCACCTCTCTTAACTTCTCCTATATCGCTGTATTTTTTGCGCACCTCCCATACCTTCCCCTATATCGCTGTGTTTTCGTGTACCTCTCATACATTCCCCTATATCGCTGTGTTTTCACGCACCTCGCATGTCTTCACCTATATCGCTATGTTTTCGCTCCTATCTTTACTTCCCCTATATCGCTGTGTTTTCTCGCACCTCTGATACATTCCCCTATATCGCTGTGTTCTCTCACACCGTTCATACCTTCCACTATATCACTGTGCTTTCACGCACCTCCCATAGCGTCCCCTATATCGCTGTGTTTTCTCGCACCTCTGATACATTCCCCTGTATCGCCGTGTTTTCGCGCACATCCCAGAGCTTCCACTATATTGCTCTGTTTTCGTGCACCTCTCATGTCTTCCCCTTAATAACTGTTTTTTCACGCACCTCCCATAGCATCCCCTATATAGCTGTGCCTTCGCGCACCTCTCATACCTTCCCCTATATCGCCCGTTTTTCGTGCACCTCCCATAGCTTCTCCGATATCGCTGTGTTTTCGTGCACCTCTCATACCTTCCCCTATAGCGCTGTGTTTTCGCGCACCTCTCAGGGCTTCCCCAATATCGCCGTGTATTCATACACATCTCATACTGTCCCCTATATTGCTGTGTTTTCGCGCACCTCCCATAGCTTCGCCTGCATTGCTGTTTTCGCACACCTCTCATACCTTCCCCTATATCACTGTTTTTTCGCACACATCCCATAGCTTCACCTTTATCGCTGTGTTATTGCTCACCTCTCATACCTCCCCCTTTAGGGCAGTGTTTTCACGCACCTCTCATAACTTCTCCTATATCGCTGTGTTTTTGCACCCCTCTCATGGCTTCCCCAATATCGCCGTGTTTTCATGCACATCTCTTAACATCCCCTATATCGCTGTTCCTTTGCGCACCTCCCATACCTTCCCCTATATCGCTCTGTTTTCGTGCACCTTTCATACCTCCCCCTATATCGCTGTGTTTTCATGCACCTCTCATGTCTTCACCTATATTGCTGTGTTTCCGCTCCTTTCATTACTTCCCCTATATCGCTCTGTGTTCTCGCACCTCTGATACGTTCCCCTGTATCGCCGTGTTTTCGCGCACCTCTCATAATTTCCTCTATATCGCCGTGTTCTCGCACAGCTCTCATATCTTCCCCTATATCACTGTGTTGCGCGCACGTCCAATAGCGTCCCTTATATCGCTGTGTTTTCGTACACCTCTCATGTCTTCCCCTGTATCACTGTGTTTTCGTCCACCTCCCATAACATCCCCTATATTGCTGTGCCTTTGCGCATCGCTCATACCTTCCCCTATATTGCCCTGTTTTCCGCGCACATCCCATAACTTCACCTTTATCGCTGTGTTATTGCTTACATCTCATAGCTTCCCCTATATCGCCGTGTTTTTGCGCACCTCTCATGTCTTCACCTATATAGCTGTGTTTCCGCTCCTCTCATTACTTCCCCTATATCTCTCTGTGTTCTCACACTTCTGATACAGTTCCCTGTATCAACGTGTTTTCGCGCACCTCTCATAATTTCACCTATATCGCCGTGTTCACGCACACCTCTCATATCTTCCCCTATATCACTGTGTTTTCGCGCACGTCCAATAGCGTTCCCTATATCGCTGTGTTTTCACGCACCTCTCATGTCTTCCCCTATATCACTGTGTTTTCGTCCACCTCCCATAACATCCCCTATATTGCTGTGCCTTCGCACACTTCTCATACCTCCCCCTATATCGCTGTGTTTTCGAGCACCTTTCATACCTTCCCCTATATCGCCCTGTTTTCACGCACCTTCCATACCTTCCTCTATATCGCTGTGTTTTCGAGCACCTCCCATACCTTCCCCTATATCGCTGTGTTTTCGTGCACCTCCCACACCTTCCGCTATATCGCTCTGTACACGTACACCTCTCATAGCTTAACATATATTGCAATGTTTTTGTGCACCTCTGATACATTCCCCCAAATCGCTGTTTAAGTGCACCTCTCATACATTCCCCTATATCGCTGTGTTTTCACACACCTCCCATAGCATCCCCTATATCACCCTGTTTTCGCGCACCTCTCATTCCTTCCCCAATATCAATGTGTTTTCCTGCACCTCTCATTCCTTCCCCTATATCGCTGTGTTTTCACACACCTCTCATAACTTCTTCTATATCGCTGTGTTTTTGTGCACCTCTTATATCTTCCCTAATATCACTGCGTTTTAATGCACATCTCATAACATCTCCTATATCGATGTGTATTCACGCACCTCCCATAGCATACCCTATATCACTGTGCCTTGCGCACCTCTCTTACCTTCCCCTATATCGCTGTCTTTTTGCGCACATCCCATAGATTCACCTCTATCGCTGTGTTATTGCTCACCTCTCATAGCTTCCCCTATATCGCCATGTTTTTGCTCACCTCTCATAGCTTCCACTATATTGCCCTGCTTTCACGCACCTCTCATGTCTTCCCCTATATCACTGTGTATTCACGCACCTCCCATAGCATCCCCTATATTGCTGTGTCTTCGCACACCTCTCATACCTTCCCCTATATCGCCTGATTTCGCGCACCTCCCATTCCTTCTCCTATATCGCTGTGTTTTTGTGCACCTCTCATACCTTCCCGAATATTGCTGCATTTTCATGCACATCTCATAACGTCCCCTATATCGCTGTGTATTCACGCACCTCCCATAGCATCCCCTATATCGCTGTGCCTTGCGCACCTCTCATAGCTTCCCCTATATCGCTGTGTTTTTGCTCACCATCTCATAGCTTCCACTATATCGCTGTGTTTTTGTGCACCTCTCATACCTTCCCCTATATCGCTGTGTTTTCACACATCTCTCATAACTTCACCTATATTGCTGTGTTCTTGTGCACCTCTCATACCTTCCCTAATATCGCTGCATTTTCATGCACATCTCATAACGTCCCCTATATCGCTGTATATTCACGCACCTCCCATAGCATCCCCTATATCGCTGTTCCTTCGCGCACCTCTCATACCGTCCCCTATATCGCCGTTTTCGCACACCTCCAATGCCTTCGCCTACATCGCTGTGTTCGATCCTCTCAATACTTCCCCTATATCGCTGTGTTTTCTCGCACATCTGATACATTCTCCCGTATCGCCGTGCTTTCACACATCTCTCATAAGTTCCCCTATATCGCCGTGTTCTCGCACACCTCTCATATCTTCCCCTATATTGCTGTGTTTTCGCGCTACTCTCATGCCTTCCCCTATATCACTGTGTTTTCGCGCACCTCCCATAGCATCCCCTATATTGCTGTATTTTTGTGCACCTCTCATATCTTCCCCAATATCGCCGTGTTTTTATGCATATCTCATAACTTCCCCTATATCGACGTGTATTTATGCACCTCTCATAACGTCCCCTATATCGCTGTGTCTTCGCGCACCTCTCATACGTTTCCCTATATCGCCCTGTTTTCGCGGACCTCCCATTCATTCTCCTATATCGCTGTGTTTTTGTGCACCTCTCATACCTTACCTACTATCGCTGCGTTTTCATGCAAATCTCATAACGTCACCTATATCACTGTGCATTCACGCACTTCCCGTAGCACACCCTATATCGCTGTGCCTTCCGCACCTATCATACCTTCCCCTATATCGCTGTCTTTTTGCGCACATCCCATAGATTCACCTCTATTGCTGTGTTATTGCTCACCTCTCATAGCTTCCACTATATTGCCCTGCTTTAACGCACCTCTCATGTCTTCCCCTATATCACTGTGTTTTCGTGTACCTCCCATAGCATCCCCTATATTGCTGTGTCTTCGCACTCATCTCATACCTTCCCCTATATCGCCCTGTTTTCGTGCACCTTCCATACCTTCCCCTATATCGCTGTGTTTTCGTGCACCTTTCATACCTCCTCCTATATCGCTGTGTTTTCACTCACCTCTCATAACTTCTCCTATATTGCTGTATCTTTGCGCACCTCCCATAGAATCCCCTATATCGCTATGCCTTCGTGCACCTCTCATTCCTTCCCCTATATCGCTGTGTTTTCGTGCACCTCTCATACCTTCCACTATATCGCTGTGTTTTTGTTGACCTCTCATACCTTCCCCTATATCGCTGTGTTTTCATGCACATCTCATAACCTTCCCTATATCGCTGTGTTTTCTCGCACCTCTGATACATTCTCCCATATCGCCGTGATTTCGCGCACCGCTCATGATTTCCCCTATTACGCCGTCTTTTCGCACACGTCCCATAGCGTCGCCTATATCGCTGTGTTTTCGTGCACCTCTTATACCTTCTCCTATATCGCTGTATTTTTGCGCACATCTCATACCTTCCCCTATATTGCTGCGTTTTCATGCACATCTCATAACGGCCCCTATATTGCCCTCTTTTCATGCACCCCTCATACCTTCCCCTATATCGCTGTGTTTTCACACACCTCTCATAACTTCTCCTATATCGCTGTGTTTTTGTGCACCTCTCATAGCTTTCCTAATATCGCTGCGTTTTCATGCACATCTCATAACGTCCCCTATATCGCTGTGTATTCACACACCTCCCATAACATCCCCTATATCGCTGTGCCTTGCGCACCTCTCATACCTTCCCCTATATCGCTGTCTTTTCGCGCACATCCCATAGATTCACCTTTATCTCTGTGTTATTGCTCACCTCTCATAGCTTCCCCTATATCGCCGTGTTTTTGCTCACCTCTCATTGCTTCCCCTATATCGCTGTGTTTTCGCGCACCTCTCATGTCTTCACCTAGATCGCTATGTTTTCGCTCCTCTCATTACTTCTCCCATGTCGCAGTGATTTCGCGCACCTCTCATGATTTCCCCTATTACACCGTGTTTTCGCGCACGTCCCATAGCGTCGCCTATATCGCTGTGTTTTCGTGCACCTTTCATACCTTCCCCTATATCGCTGTGTTTTCAAGTACCTCTCATAACTTCTATATCGCTGTACTTTTGCGCACATCTCATACCTTCCCCTATATTGCCGTGTTTTCATGCACATCTCACAACGTGCCCTATATCGTTGTCTATTTGCGCACCTCCCATAGCATACCCTATATAACTGTGCCTTCGCGCACCTCTCATACCTTCCCCTATATCGCTCTTTTTTCGCGCACCTCCCATAGCTTCCCCGGTGTCGCTGTGTTTTCGTGCACCTCTCATTACTTCTCCTATATCGCTGTGTTTTCGCGCACCTCTCAGGGCTTCCCCAATATCGCCGTGTATTCATGCACATCTCATACCGTCCCCTATGTCGCTGTGTTTTCGCGCACCTCCCATAGCTTCGTCTACATTGCAGTTTTCGCACACCTCTCATACCTTCCCCTATATCGCTGTTTTTTCGCGCACATCCCATAGCTTCACCTTTATCGCTGTGTTATTGCTCACCTCTCATACCTCCCCCTATATGGCAGTGTTTTCACGCACCTCTCATAGCTTCTCCTATATCGCTGTATTTTTGCGCCCCTTTCATGGCTTCCCCAATATCGCTGTGTTTTCATGCACATCTCTTAACGTCCGCTATATCGCTGTGTATTCGCACATCTCCCATAGCATCCCCTATATTGCTGTTCCTTTGCGCACCTCTCATACCTTCCCCTATATCGCCCTGTACCGCACACCTCCCATACCTTCCCCTATATCGCTGTCTTTTTGCACACCTCTCATAACTTCCCCAATATCGCCGTGTTTTCATGCATATCTCATAACGTCCCCATATCGCTGTGTATTCACGCACCTCCCATAGCATCCCCTATACTGCTGTGCCTTCGCGCACCTCTCATACCATCCCCTATATCGCCCTGTTTCGTGTACCTCCCATGGTTTCGCCTACATCGCTGTTTTTTCGCGTACTTCTCATAGCTTCCTCTATATCGCTGTCTTTTGGCGCACATCCCATAGCTTCAACTTTATCGCTGTCTTATTGCTCACCTCTCATAGCTTCCCCTATTTCGCCGTGTTTTCGTACACCTCTCATATCTCCCTCTATATTGCTGTGTTTTCACGCACCTCTCATAACTTCTCCTATATTGCTGTGTTTTTGTGCACCTCTCATACCTTCCCTAATATCGCTACGTTTTCATGCACATCTCATAACGTCCCCTATATCGCTGTGTATTCACGCACCTCCCATGGCATCCCCTATATCGCTGTGCCTTGCGCACCTCTCATATCTTCCCCTATATCGCTGTCTGTTCGCGCACATCCCATAGATTCACCTTTATCTCTGTGTTATTGCTCACCTCTCATAGCTTCCCCTATATTGCCGTGTTTTTACTCACCTCTCATAGCTTCCCCTATATCGCCGTGTTTTCGTGCTCCTCTCATGTCTTCACCTAGATCGCTGTGTTTTCGCTCCTCTCAATACTTTCCCTATATCACTGTGTTTTCTCGCACCTCTGATACATTCTCCCATATCGCAGTGATTTCGCGCACCTCTCATGATTTCCCCATTACGCCGTGTTTTCGCGTACGTCCCATAGCGTCGCCTATATCGCTCTGTTTTTGTGCACCTCTCATACCTTCCCCATATCGCTGTGTTTTCACGCACCTCTCATAACTTCTCCTATGTCGCTGTACTTTTGCACACATCTCATACATTCCCCTATATTACCGTGTTTTCATGCACATCTCATAACGTCCCCTATATCGCTGTGTTTTTGCGCACCTCCCATAGCATACCCTATATCACTGTGCCTTCGCACACCTCTCATACCTTACCCTATATCGCCGTTTTCGCGCACCTCCCATAGCTTCCTCGATATCGCTGTGTTTTCGTGCACCTCTCATACCTTCCCCTATATCGCTGTGTTTTCACACACCTCTCATGGCTTCCCCAATATCGCCGTGTATTCATGCACATCTCATACCGTCCCCTATATCGCTGTGTTTTCGCGCACATTCCATAGCTTCTCCTTTATCGCTGTGTTATTGCTCACCTCTCATACCTCCCCCGATATCGCTGTGTTTTTACGCACCTCTCATAACTTCTCCAATATCGCTGTATTTTTGCGCCCCTCTCATGGCTTCCCCAATATCGCTGTGTTTTCATGCACATCTCTTAATGTCCCCTATATCGCTGTCTATTTGAGTACATCCCATAGCATCCCTTATATCGCTGTTCCTTTGCGAACCTCTCATACCTTCCCCTATATCACCCTGTTTTCGCACACCTCCCATACCTTCCCCTATATCGCTGTCTTTTCGCACACCTCTCATGTCCTCCCCAATATCGCCGTGTTTTCATGCACATCTCATAACGTCCCCTAGATCGCTGTGTATTCACGCACCTCCCATAGCATCCCCATACCGCTGTGCCTTCGTGCACCTCTCATCCCATCCGCTATATTGCCCTGTTTTCGCGCACATCTCATAGCTGCACCATTATCGCTGTCTTATTGCTCACCTCTCATAGCTTCCCCTATTTCGCCATGTTTTCGTGCACCTCTCATATCTCCCTCTATATCGCTGTGTTTTCACGCACCTCTCATAACTTCTCCAATATTGCTGTGTTTTTGTGTACCTCTCATACCTTCCCTAATATCGCTGCGTTTTCATGCACATCTCACAATGTCCCCTATATCGCTGTGTATTCGTGCACCTCCCATAGCATCCCCTGTATCGCTGTGCCCTCGCGCACCTCTCAAACCTTCCTCTATATCGCCCTGTATTCGCGCCCCTCCCATTCCTTCCCCTATATCGCTGTGTTTTCGTGCAGCACTCATACCTTCCCCTATATCGCTGTGTTTTCACACACCTCTCATAACTTCTCCTATATCGCTGTTTTTTTGTGCACCTCTCATATCTTCCCTAATATCGCTGCGTTTTCATGCACATCTCATAACGTCCCCTATATCGCTGTGTATTCACGCACTTCCCATAGCATCCCCTATATCGCTATGCCTTGCGCACCTCTCATACCTTCCCCTATATCACCCTGTTTTCGCGCAGCTCGCATACCTTCCCCTATATCACTGTGCTTTCATGCACCTCTCATACCTTCCCTATATCGCTATGTTTTCATGCACCTCTCATAATTTCTCCTATATCGCTGTGTTCTCGTGCACCTCTCATACCTTCCCCTATATTGCCCTGTTTTCATGCACATCTCATAACGTCCCCTATATCGCCCTGTTTTCGCGCATTTTCCATACCTTCCCCTATATCGCTGTGTTCTCGTGCACCTCTCATACCTTCCCCTATGTCGCTGTGTTTTCACGCACCTCTCATAACTTCTCCTATATCGCTGTACTTTTGCGCACATCTCATACCTTCCCCTATATTGCCGTGTTTTCATGCACATCTCACAACGTCCCCTATATCGCTGTGTATTTGCGCACCTCCCATAGCATACACTATATCACTGTGCCTTTGCGCACCTCTCATACCTTCCCCTATATCGCTCTTTTTTCTCGCACCTCCCATAGCTTCCCCGATATCACAGTGTTTTCGTGCACCACTCATACCTTCCCCTATATCGCTGTGTTTTCGTGCACCCCTCAGGCCTTCCCCAATATCGCCGTGTATTCATACGCATCTCATACCGTCCCCTATATCGCTGTGTTTTCGCACACCTCCCATAGCTTCGCCTACATTGCTGTTTTCGCACACCTCTCATACATTCCCCTATATCGCTGTTTTTTCGCGCACATCCCATAGCTTCACCTTTATCGCTGTTATTGCTCACCTCTCATACCTCCCCCTATATGGCAGTGTTTTCACGCACCTCTCATAACTTCCACTAGATTGCACTGCTTTCACGCACCTCTCATGTCTTCCCTTATATCACTGTGTATTCGCGCACCTCCCACAGCATCCCATATATTACTGTGTTTTTGTGCACCTCCCATAGCATCCCCTATATTGCTGTGCCTTCGCGCACCTCTCATACCTTCCCCTATATCGCCCTGTTTTCGAGCACCTCCCATACCTCCCCCTATATCGCTGCGTTTTCGTGTATCTCTCATAACTTCTCCTGTATTGCTGTATTTTTGTGCACCTCTCATAACTTCCCCTATATCGCCGTGTTTTTATGCACATCTCATAACGTCCACTATATCGCTGTGTATTCGCGCACTTCCCATAGCAACCCCGATAGCGCTGTGTCTTCGCCCACCTCTCATACCTTCCCCTTTATCGCCCTGCTTTTGCGCACCTCCCATTCCTTTCCCTATATCGCCCTGTTTTCGAGCACCTCCAATGGCTTCGCCTACATCGCTGTATTTTCACGCACCTCTCATAGCTTCCCCTATATCGTTGCCTTTACGTGCACATCCCATAGCTTCACCTTTATCGCTGTGTTATTGCTCACCTCTCATAGCTTCCCTATTTCGCCGAGTTTTTGTGCACCTCTCAAGTCTTCACCTATATCGCCGTGTTCTCGCGCACCTCTCATATCTTCCCCTATATCACTGTGTTTTCGCGCACGTCCAATAGCGTCCCTTATATCGCTGTGTTTTCGCGCACCTCTCATGTCTTCCCCCGTATCACTGTGTTTTCACACACCTCCCATAGCATCCCCTACATTGCGGTGCTTTCGCACACCTCTCATACATTCCCCTATATCACCCTGTTTTCGAGCACCTCCCATACCTTCCCCTATATCGCTGTGTTTTCATGCACCTCTCATAACTTCTCCTATATTGCTGTACTTTTGCGCACCTCTCATAACATCCCCTATATCGCCGTGTTTTTATGCACATCTCATAATGTCCCCTATATCGCTGTGTATTCGCGCACCTCCCATAACATCCCCTATATCGCTGTGCCTTGCACACCTCTCATACCTTCCCCTATATCGCTCTTTTTTCGCGCACCTCCCATAGCTTCCCCGATATCGCAGTGTTTTCGTGCACCTCTCATACCTTCCCCTATATCGCTGTGTTTTCGCGCACCTCTCAGGGCTTCCCCAATATCGCCGTGTATTCATACACATCTCATACCGTCCCCTATATCGCTGTGTTTTCGCGCACCTCCCATAACTTCGCCTACATTGCTGTTTTCGCACACCTCTCATACATTCCCCTATATCGCTGTTTTTTCGCGCACATCCCATAGCTTCACCTTTATCGCTGTTATTGCTCACCTCTCATACCTCCCCCTATATGGCAGTGTTTTCACGCACCTCTCATAACGTCCACTATATTGCCCTGCTTTCACGCACCTCTCGTGTCTTCCCCTATATCACTGTGTATTCGCGCACCTCCCATAGCATCCAATATCTTACTGTGTTTTTGTGCACCTCCCATAGCATCCCCTATACAGCTGTGCCTTCGCGCACCTCTCATACTGTCCCCTATATCGCTGTCTTTTCGCGCACATCCCACAGATTCACCTTTATCGCTGTGTTATTGCTCGCCTCTCATAGCTTCTCCTATATCGCCGTGTTTTTGCTCACCTCTCATAGCTTCCCCTATATCACCGTGTTTTCGTGCACCTCTCAGGTCTTCAGCTAGATCGCTATGTTTTCGCTCCTCTCATTACTTCCCCTATATCGCTGTCTTTTCTCGCACCTCTGATACATTCTCCTGTATCGCCGTGTTTTCTTCGCACCTCTCATGATTTCCCCTATATCGCTGTGTTCTTCCACACCTCTCATGCCTTCCCCTACATCGCTGTTTTTTCTCGCAAACCTGATGCATTCCCTTGTACCGCTAAGTTTTCGCGCACCTCTCATACTTTCCCCTATATCGCCGTGTTTTCGCGCACGTCCCATAGTGTCGCCTATATCGCTGTGTTTTCGGGCACCTCTCATACCTTCCCCTATATCACCCTGTTTTCGCGCAGCTCCCATATCTTCCCCTATAACACTATGTTTTCGTGCACCTCTCATACGTTCCCTATATCGCTGTGTTTTCATGCACATCTCATAACTTCTCCTATATCGCTGTATTTTTGCCCATGTCTCATACCTTCCCCTATATTGCTGTGTTTTCATGCACATCTCATAACGTCTCCTATATCGCCCTGTTTTCGTGCACTTCCTATACCTTCCCCTATATTGCTGTGTTTTCTGCACCTCTCATACCTTCCCCTATATCGCTGTGTTTTCACGCACCTCTCATAACTTCTCCTATATCGCTGTGTCTTCACGCACCTCTCATAACTTCTCCTATATCACTGTGTTTTTGCACACCTCTGATACCTTCCCCTATATTGCTGTGTTTTCACGCACTTCTCATGGCTTCCCCAATATTGCCGTGTATTCATGAACATCTCATACCGTCCCCTATATCGCTGTGTTTTCGCGCACCACCCATAGCTTCGCCTGCATTGCTGTTTTCGCACACCTCTCATACATTCCCCTATATCGCTGTCTTTTTGCGCACATCCCATAGCTTCACCTTTATCGCTGTGTTATTGCTCACCTCTCTTAGCTTCCCCTATATCGCCGTGTTTTCGCGCACCTCGCATGTCTTCACCTATATCACTATGTTTTCGCTCCTATCATTAATTCCCCTATATCGCCATGTTTTCACGCACCTCTTATAATTTCCCATATATCGCCGTGTTCTCGCACACCTCTCATACCTTCCCCTATATCTCTGTGTTTTCGCGCACGTCCCATAGCGTCCCCTATATCGCTGTGTTTTCTCGCACCTCTGATACATTCCCCTGTATCGCCGTGTTTTCGAACACATACCATAGCTTGCACTATATCGCTGTTCCTTTGCGCACCTCTCATACCTTCCCCTATATCGCCCTGTTTTCGCACACCTCCAATACCTTCCCCTATATCGCTGTCTTTTCGCACACCTCTCATGGCTTTCCCAATTTGGCCGTGTTTTCATGCACATCTCATAACGTCCCTTAGATTGCTGTGTATTCACGCACCTCCCATAGCATCCCCTATACCGCTGTGCCTTCGCGCACCTCTCATAGCGTCCCTATATTGCCCTGTTTCCCATGGCTTCGCCTACATCGCTGTGTTTTCGCGCACCTCTCATAGCTTCCTCTATATCGCTGTCTTTTCGCGCACATCCCATAGCTTCACCTTTATCGCTGTGTTATTGGTCACCTCTCATAGTTTCCCCTATTTCGCCGTGTTCTCGCACACCTCTCATACCTTCCCCTATATCACTGTGTTTTCGCGCACGTCCCATAGCGTCCCCTATATCGCTGTGTTTTCTCGCACCTCTGATACATTCCCCTGTATCGCCGTGTTTTCGAACACATACCATAGCTTGCACTATATCGCTGTTCCTTTGCGCACCTCTCATACCTTCCCCTATATCGCCCTGTTTTCGCACACCTCCAATACCTTCCCCTATATCACTGTCTTTTCGCACACCTCTCATGGCTTTCCCAATTTGGCCGTGTTTTCATGCACATCTCATAACGTCCCTTAGATTGCTGTGTATTCACGCACCTCCATAGCATCCCCTATACCGCTGTGCCTTCGCGCACCTCTCACAGCGTCCCTATATTGCCCTGTTTCCCATGGCTTTGCCTACATAGCTGTGTTTTCGCGCACCTCTCATAGCTTCCTCTATATCGCTGTCTTTTCGCGCACATCCCATAGCTTCACCTTTATCGCTGTGTTATTGGTCACCTCTCATAGTTTCCCCTATTTCGCCGTGTTTTCGCGCACCTCTCATGTCTTCACCTATATCGGTTTTTCCGCTCCTCTCATTACTTCCCCTATATCGCTCTGAGTTCTCGCACTTCTGATACATTCCCCTGTATCACCGTGTTTTCGTACACCTCTCATAATTTCCCCTATATCGCCGTGTTCTCGCACACCTCTCATATCTTCCCATATACCACTGTGTTTTCGCGCACGTCCAATAGCGTCCCTTATATCGCTGTGTTTTCACGCACCTCCCATAGAATCCCCTACATTGCTGTGCCTTCGCACACCTCTCATACCTACCCCTATATCGCTGTTCCTTTGCGCACCTCTCATACCTTCCCCTATATCGTCCTGTTTTCGCTTCACCTCTCATGGCTTCCCCAATATCGCAGTGTTTTCATGCACATCTCATAACGTCCCCATATCGCTGTGTATTCACGCACCTCCCATAGCATCCCCTATACCGCTGTGCCTTCGCGCACCTCTCATACCGTCCCCTATATCGCCCTGTTTCGCGTACCTCCCATGGTTTCGCCTACATCGCTGTGTTTTCGCGTACCTCTCATAACTTCCTCTATATCGCTGTCTTTTTGCGCACATCCCATAGCTTCAACTTTATCGCTGTCTTATTGCTCACCTCTCATAGCTTCCCCTATTTCGCCGTGTTTTCGTACACCTCTTATATCTCCCGCTATATTGCTGTGTTTTCACGCATCTCTCATAACTTCTCCTATATTGCTGTGTTTTTGTGCACCTCTCATACCTTCCCTAATATCGCTGCGTTTTCATGCACATCTCATAACGTCCCCTATATCGCTGTGTATTCACGCACCTCCCATAGCATCCCCTATATCGCTGTGCCTTGCGCACCTCTCATACCTTTCCATATATCGCTGTCTTTTCGCGCACATCCCATAGGTTCACCTTTATCGCTGTGTTATTGCTCACCTCTCATAGCTTCGCCTATATCACCGTGTTTTTGCTCACCTCTCATAGCTTCCCCTATATCGCCGTGTTTTCACACACCTCCCATGTCTTCACCTAGATCACTATGTTTTTGCTCCTCTCATTACTTCCCCGATATCGCTGTTTTCTCGCACCTCTGATACATTCTCCCTTATCGCCGTGTTTTCGCGCACATCTCATAATTTCCCCTATATCGCCGTCTTCTCGCACACCTCTCATACCTTCCCCTATATCGCTGTATTTTCGCGCACGTCCCAAAACATCCCCTATATCGCTGTTTTCGCGCACCTCTCATACCTTCCCCTATATCGCCCTGTTTTCGCGCACATCCCATAGCTTCCACTATATTGCCCTGTTTTCGCACACCTCTCATGACTTCCCCTACATCGTTGTGTTTTCTCGTACCTCTGATGTATTCCACTGTCACGTCAAGTTTTCGCGCACCTCTCATACATTGCACTATATCGCCCTGTTTTCGAGCACCTCCCATACCTTCCCCTATTTTGCTGTGATTTCGTGCACGTCTCATACCTCCCCCATTTCGTTGTGTTTTCACGCACCTCTCATAAGTTCTCCTATATTTCTATATTTTTTCGCACATCTCATACCTTCCCCTATATTGCCGTGTTTTCATGCACATCTCCTAACGTCCCCTATATCGCTGTGTATTCGCGCACCTCCCATAGGATCGCCTATATCGCTGTGCCTTCACGCACCTCTCATACCTTCCCCTATATCGCCGTGTTTTCGTGCACCTCCCATTCATTCTCCGATATCGCTGTGTTTTTCTGCACCTCTCATACCTTCCCCTATATCGCTGTCTTTTTGTGCACATCCCATAGAATCACTTTTATCACTGTGTTTTTGCTCACCTCTCATATCTTCCACTATATTGCCCTGCTTTCACGCACCTCTCTTGTCTTCCCCTATATCACTGGGTTTTCGCGCACCTCCCATAGCATCCGGTACATTGCTTTGTCTTCGCACTCCTCTCATACCTTCCCCTATGTCGCCCTGTTTTCGAGCACCTCCCATACCTTCCCCTATATCGCTGTGTTTTCGTGCACCTTTCATACCTCCCCCTATATCACTGTGTTTTCACGCACCTCTCATGTCTTCACCTATATTGCTGTGTTTCCGCTCCTCTCATTACGTCCCCTATATCGCTCTGTGTTCTCGCACCTCTGATACATTCCCCTGTATCGCCGTGTTTTCGCGCACCTCTCATAATTTCCTCTATATTGCCGTGTTCTCGCACAGCTCTCATATCTTCCCCTATATCACTCTGTTTTCGCGCACGTCCAATAGCGTCCCTTATATCGCTGTGTTTTCGTACACCTCTCATGTCTTCCCCTGTATCACTGTGTTTTCACGTACCTCCCATAGCAACACCTATATTGCTGTGCCTTCGCACACCTCTCATACCTTCCCCTATATCGCTGTGTTTTCGTGCACCTCTCATACCTCCCCCTATATCGCTGTGTTTTCACACACCTCTCATAATTTCTCCTATATTGCTGTATTTTTGCTCCCCTCTCGTAACTTCCCCTATATCACTGTGTTTTGATGCACATCTCATAAAGTCCCCTATATCGCTGTGTCGTCGCGCACCTCCCATAGCATCCCCTATATCGCTGTGCCTTCTCGCACCTCTCATACCTGCCCCAATATCGCCCTATTTTCACGGACCTCCCATTCCTTCTCCGATATCGCTGTGTTATTGCTCGCCTCTCATAGCTTCTCCTATATCGCCGTGTTTTTGCTCACCTCTCATAGCTTCCCCTATATCACCGTGTTTTCGCGCACCTCCCATTCATTCTCCTATATCGCTGTGTTTTTCTGCACCTCTCATACCTTCCCCTATATCGCTGTCTTTTTGTGCACATCCCATAGAATCACTTTTATCACTGTGTTTTTGCTCACCTCTCATATCTTCCACTATATTGCCCTGCTTTCACGCACCTCTCTTGTCTTCCCCTATATCACTGGGTTTTCGCGCACCTCCCATAGCATCCGGTACATTGCTTTGTCTTCGCACTCCTCTCATACCTTCCCCTATGTCGCCCTGTTTTCGAGCACCTCCCATACCTTCCCCTATATCGCTGTGTTTTCGTGCACCTTTCATACCTCCCCCTATATCACTGTGTTTTCACGCACCTCTCATGTCTTCACCTATATTGCTGTGTTTCCGCTCCTCTCATTACGTCCCCTATATCGCTCTGTGTTCTCGCACCTCTGATACATTCCCCTGTATCGCCGTGTTTTCGCGCACCTCTCATAATTTCCTCTATATTGCCGTGTTCTCGCACAGCTCTCATATCTTCCCCTATATCACTCTGTTTTCGCGCACGTCCAATAGCGTCCCTTATATCGCTGTGTTTTCGTACACCTCTCATGTCTTCCCCTGTATCACTGTGTTTTCACGTACCTCCCATAGCAACACCTATATTGCTGTGCCTTCGCACACCTCTCATACCTTCCCCTATATCGCTGTGTTTTCGTGCACCTCTCATACCTCCCCCTATATCGCTGTGTTTTCACACACCTCTCATAATTTCTCCTATATTGCTGTATTTTTGCTCCCCTCTCGTAACTTCCCCTATATCACTGTGTTTTGATGCACATCTCATAAAGTCCCCTATATCGCTGTGTCGTCGCGCACCTCCCATAGCATCCCCTATATCGCTGTGCCTTCTCGCACCTCTCATACCTGCCCCAATATCGCCCTATTTTCACGGACCTCCCATTCCTTCTCCGATATCGCTGTGTTATTGCTCGCCTCTCATAGCTTCTCCTATATCGCCGTGTTTTTGCTCACCTCTCATAGCTTCCCCTATATCACCGTGTTTTCGCGCACCTCTCATATCTTCCCATATACCACTGTGTTTTCGCGCACGTCCAATAGCGTCCCTTATATCGCTGTGTTTTCACGCACCTCCCATAGAATCCCCTACATTGCTGTGCCTTCGCACACCTCTCATACCTACCCCTATATCGCTGTTCCTTTGCGCACCTCTCATACCTTCCCCTATATCGCCCTGTTTTCGCACACCTCCCATACCTTCCCCTATATCGCTGTGTTTTCGCTTCACCTCTCATGGCTTCCCCAATATCGCAGTGTTTTCATGCACATCTCATAACGTCCCCATATCGCTGTGTATTCACGCACCTCCCATAGCATCCCCTATACCGCTGTGCCTTCGCGCACCTCTCATACCGTCCCCTATATCGCCCTGTTTTGCGTACCTCCCATGGTTTCGCCTACATCGCTGTGTTTTCGCGTACCTCTCATAACTTCCTCTATATCGCTGTCTTTTTGCGCACATCCCATAGCTTCAACTTTATCGCTGTCTTATTGCTCCCCTCTCATAGCTTCCCCTATTTCGCCGTGTTTTCGTACACCTCTTATATCTCCCGCTATATTGCTGTGTTTTCACGCATCTCTCATAACTTCTCCTATATTGCTGTGTTTTTGTGCACCTCTCATACCTTCCCTAATATCGCTGCGTTTTCATGCACATCTCATAACGTCCCCTATATCGCTGTGTATTCACGCACCTCCCATAGCATCCCCTATATCGCTGTGCCTTGCGCACCTCTCATACCTTTCCATATATCGCTGTCTTTTCGCGCACATCCCATAGGTTCACCTTTATCGCTGTGTTATTGCTCACCTCTCATAGCCTCGCCTATATCACCGTGTTTTTGCTCACCTCTCATAGCTTCCCCTATATCGCCGTGTTTTCACACACCTCCCATGTCTTCACCTAGATCACTATGTTTTTGCTCCTCTCATTACTTCCCCGATATCGCTGTTTTCTCGCACCTCTGATACATTCTCCCTTATCGCCGTGTTTTCGCGCACATCTCATGATTTCCCCTATATCGCCGTCTTCTCGCACACCTCTCATACCTTCCCCTATATCGCTGTATTTTCGTGCACGTCCCAAAACATCCCCTATATCGCTGTTGTCGCGCACCTCTCATACCTTCCCCTATATCGCCCTGTTTTCGCGCACATCCCATAGCTTCCACTATATTGCCCTGTTTTCGCACACCTCTCATGACTTCCCCTACATCGTTGTGTTTTCTCGTACCTCTGATGTATTCCACTGTAACGTCAAGTTTTCGCGCACCTCTCATACATTGCACTATATCGCCCTGTTTTCGAGCACCTCCCATACCTTCCCCTATTTTGCTGTGATTTCGTGCACGTCTCATACCTCCCCCATTTCGTTGTGTTTTCACGCACCTCTCATAAGTTCTCCTATATTTCTATATTTTTTCGCACATCTCATACCTTCCCCTATATTGCCGTGTTTTCATGCACATCTCCTAACGTCCCCTATATCGCTGTGTATTCGCGCACCTCCCATAGCATCCCCTATGTCGCTGTGCCTTCGCGCACCTCTCATACCTTCCCCTATATCGCCCTGTTTTCGCGCACCTCCCATTCATTCTCCTATATCGCTGTGTTTTTCTGCACCTCTCATACCTTCCCCTATATCGCTGTCTTTTTGTGCACATCCCATAGAAAGAATCACTTTTATCACTGTGCTTTTGCTCACCTCTCATATCTTCCACTATATTGCCCTGCTTTCACGCACCTCTCTTGTCTTCCCCTATATCACTGGGTTTTTGCGCACCTCCCATAGCATCCCGTACATTGCTTTGTCTTCGCACTCCTCTCATACCTTCCCCTATGTCGCCCTGTTTTCGAGCACCTCCCATACCTTCCCCTATATCGCTGTGTTTTCGTGCACCTTTCATACCTCCCCCTATATCACTGTGTTTTCACGCACTTCTCATGTCTTCACCTATATTGCTGTGTTTCCGCTCCTCTCATTACGTCCCCTATATCGCTCTGTGTTCTCGCACCTCTGATACATTCCCCTGTATCGCCATGTTTTCGCGCACCTCTCATAATTTCCTCTATATTGCCGTGTTCTTGCACAGCTCTCATATCTTCCCCTATATCACTCTGTTTTCGCCCACGTCCAATAGCGTCCCTTATATCGCTGTGTTTTCGTACACCTCTCATGTCTTCCCCTGTATCACTGTGTTTTCACGTACCTCCCATAACATCCCCTATATTGCTGTGCCTTCGCACACCTCTCATACCTTCCCCTATATCGCTGTGTTTTCGTGCACCTCTCATACCTCCCCCTATATCGCTGTGTTTTCACACACCTCTCATAATTTCTCCTATATTGCTGTATTTTTGCTCCCCTCTCGTAACTTCCCCTATATCACTGTGTTTTGATGCACATCTCATAAAGTCCCCTATATCGCTGTGTCGTCGCGCACCTCCCATAGCATCCCCTATATCGCTGTGCCTTCTCGCACCTCTCATACCTGCCCCAATATCGCCCTATTTTCACGGACCTCCCATTCCTTCTCCGATATCGCTGTGTTATTGCTCGCCTCTCATAGCTTCTCCTATATCGCCGTGTTTTTGCTCACCTCTCATAGCTTCCCCTATATCACCGTGTTTTCGCGCACCTCTGAGGTCTTCACCTAGATCGCTATGTTTTCGCTCCTATCATTACTTCCCCTATATCGCTGTCTTTTCTCGCACCTCTGATACATTCTCCCATATCGCCGTGTTTTCGCGCACCTCTCATACCTTCCACTATATCGCCCTACTTTCGCGCACATCCCATAGCTTCCAGTATATTGCCCTGTTTTCTCGCACCTCTCATGTCTTCCCCTACATCGCTGTTTTTTCTGGCAACCCTGATGCATTCCCTTGTACTGCCTTTTCACGCACCTCTCATACTTTCCCCTATATCGCTGTGTTTTCGGGCAGCTCTCATATCTTGCCCTATATTGCTGTGTTTTCACGTACCTCTCATAAATTCTGCTATAACGCTGTATTTTTTTCGCACCTCTCATACCTTCCCCTATATTGCCGTGTTTTCATGCACATCTCCTAACGTCCCCTATATCGCTGTGTATTCGTGCACCTCCCATAGCACCCCTATATAACTGTGCCTTCGCGTACCTCTCATACTTTCCCCTATATCACCCTATTTTCGCTCACCTCCCATAGCTTCCCCGATATCGCTGTGTTTTCGTGCACCTCTCATTCCTTCCACTATATCGCTGTGCTGTCACCCACCTCTCATAACTTCACCTATATCGCTGTGTTTTTGCACACCTCTCATACCTTCCCCTATATCGCTGTGTTTCACGCACCTCTCATGGCTTCCCCAATATCGCCGTGTATACATTCACATCTCGTACCGTGCCCTTTATCGCTGAGATTTCGCGCACCTCCCATAGCTTTGCTGAGATCGCTATGTTTTCGCTCCTCTCATTACTTCCCCTATATCACTGTGCTTTCACGCTCGTCCCATAGCGTCCCTATATCGCTGTGTTTTTGGGCACCTCTCATACCTTCAATATATCGCCCTGTTTTCGCGCACCTCTTATACCTTCCCCTATATCGCTGTGTTTTCGTGCAGCTCTCATACCTTCCTTATATCGCTGTATTTTGCGCACATCTCATAACTTCCCCTATATTGATGTGTTTTCATGCACTTCTCATAACGTCCCCTATATCGCCCTGTTTTCGCGCATCTCCCATACCTTCCCGTATATTGCTGTGTTTTCGTGCACCTCTCATACCTTCCCCTATATCGCCCTGTTTTCGCGCACCTCCCATACCTTCCCCGATTTCGCTGTGTTTTCGTGCACCTCCCATTGCTTTGTCTACATCGCTGTTTTCGTGCACAGCCCATAGCTTCACCTTGATTGCTGTTATTGCTCACCTCTCATAGCTTCCCCTATATCGCCGTGTTTTCACGCACCTCGCATGTCTTCACCTATATCGCTATGTTTTTGCTCCTATCATTACTTCCCCTATATCGCTGTGTTTTCTCGCACCTCTGATACATTCCCCTGTATTGACATGTTTTCTCGCACCTCTTACAATTTCCCCTATATCGCCGTGTTCTCGCACACCTCTCATACCTTCCCCTATATCACTGTTTTTTTGCGCACGTCCCATAGCGTCCCCTATTTCGCTGTGTTTTCGCGCACCTCCCATACCTTCCCCTATATCGCTGTGTGTTCGTGCACCTCTCATACCTTCCCCTATATCGCATTACTTTTGCGCACATCTCATACCCCTCCCTATATTGTCGTGTTTTCATGCACATCTCATAACGTCCCCTATATCGCTGTGCATTCGTGCACCTCCCGTAGCATCCCCTATATCACTGTGCCTTCGCGCACCTCTCATACCTTCCCCTATATCGCCCTGTTTTCGCGCAACTCCCATACTTCCCCGATATCGCTGTGTTTTCGTGCACCTCCCATAGCTTTGCCTACATTGCTGTTTTCACGCACATCCCATAGCTTCACCTTGATCGCTGTGTTATTGCTCACCTCTCATAGCTTCCCCTATATCGCCGTGTTTTCGCACACCTCGCATGTCTTCACCTATATCACTATGTTTTCGCTCCTATCATTAATTCCCCTATATCGCCATGTTTTCACGCACCTCTTATAATTTCCCATATATCGCCGTGTTCTCGCACACCTCTCATACCTTCCCCTATATCACTGTTTTTTTGCGCACGTCCCATAGCGTCCCCTATATCGCTGTGTTTTCTCGCACCTCTGATACATTCCCCTGTATCGCCGTGTTTTCGGGCATGTCCCATAGCTTCCACTATATTGCCCTGTATTTGCGCACCTCTCATGTCTTCCCCTATATCACGGTGTTTTCGTGCACCTCTCATACCTTCCACTATATCGCTCTGTTTTTGCACACCTCTCATACCTTCCCCTATATCGCTGTCTTTTCACGCACTTCTCATAACTTCTCCTATATTGCTGCATTTTTGCGCACCTCTCCTAACTTCACCCATATCGCTGTGTTTTTATGCACATCTCATAACATCCCCATATCGCTGTGTATTCGCGCACCTCCCATGGAATCCCCCATATCGCTGTGCCTTGTGCACCTCTCATACCTTCCCCAAGATCGCTGTATTTTTGCACACATCCCATAGATTCACCTTTATCGCTATGTTATTGCTCACCTCTCATAGCTTCCCCTATATCGCCGTGTTTTTGCTCACCTCTCATAGCTTCCAATATATTGTCCTGCTTTCACGCACCTCTCATGTCTTCCCCTATATCACTGTGTTTTCGCGCACATCCCATAGCATCCCCTATATTGCTGTGTCTTCGCACTCCTCTCATACCTTCCCCTATATCGCCCTGTTTTCGCGCACCTCCCATACCTTCCCCATATCGCTGTGTGTTCGTGCACCTCTCATACCTTCCCCTATATCGCATTACTTTTGCGCACATCTCATACCCCTCCCTATATTGTCGTGTTTTCATGCACATCTCATATAGTCCCCTATATCGCCCTGTTTTCGCGCACCTCCCATACCTTCCCCGATATCGCTGTGTTTTCGTGCACCTCCCATAGCTTCGCCTACATTGCTGTTTTCACGCACATCCCATAGCTTCACCTTGATCGCTGTGTTATTGCTCACCTCTCATAGCTTCCCCTATATCGCCGTGTTTTCGCGCACCTCACATGTCTTCACCTATATCGCTGTTTTTTTGTGCACGTCCCATAGCGTCGCCTATATCGCTGTGTTTTCTCGCACCTCTGATACATTCCCCTGTTTCGCCGTGTTTTCGCGCACATCCCATAGCTTCCACTATATTGCCCTATTTCTGCGTAACTCTCATGTCTTCCCCTATATCATGGTGTTTTCGCGCACCTCTCATACCTTCCCCTATATCGCCCTGTTTTCGCACACCTCCCATTTCTTCTCCTATATCGCTCTGTTTTCGTGCACCTCTCATACCTTCCCCTATATCGCTGTTTTCACGCACCTCTCATAACTTCTCCTATATTGCTGCATATTTGCGCACCTCTCATAACTTCCCCCATATTGCTGTGTTTTTATGCACATCTCATAACGTCCCCTGTATCACTGTGTAGTCACGCACCTCCCATAGCCTCCCACATATTGCTGTGCCTTCGCGCACTTCTCATACCTTCGCCTATATCGCCCTGTTTTCGCACACTTCCCATTCATTCTCCTATGTCGCTATGTTTTTGTGAACCTCTCATACCTTCCCTAATATCGCTGCGTTTTCATGCACATCTCATAACGTCCCGTATATCGCTGTGTATTCACGCACCTCCCATACCTTCCCCTATATCACTGTGTTTTTGCGCACATCCCATAGATTCACCTTTATCACCTCTCATAGCTTCCACTATATTGCCCTGCTTTCACGCACCTCTCATGTCTTCCCCTATATCACTGTGTTTTTGCGCACCTCCCATAGCATCCCCTATATTGCTGTGTCTTCGCACTCCTCTCATACCTCCCCCTATATCGCTGTAGTTTCACTCACCTCTCATAACTTCTCCTGTATTGCTGTATTTTTGCGCACCTCTCATAACTTCCCCTATATTGCCGTGTTTTTATACACATCTCATACCTTCCCCTGTATCGCCCTGTTTTCGCGCACCTCTCATACCTTCCCCAATATCGCTGTGTTTTCACACACCGCTCAAAACTTCTCCTATATCGCTGTGTTTTTGTGCACCTCTTATATTTTCCCTAATATCGCTGCGTTTTCATGCACATCTCATCACGTCCCCTATATCGCACCTCCCATAGCATCCCCTATATCGCTGTGCCTTGCGCACCTCCTATACCTTCCCCTATATCGGTGTCTTTTCGCACACATCCCATAGATTCAAATTTATCGCTGTGTTATTGCACACCTCTCACAGCTTCCCCTATATTGCCGTGTTTTTGCTCACCTCTCATTGCTTCCCCTATATCGTCGTGTTTTCACGCACCTCTCATGTCTTCACCTAGATCGCTATGTTTTCGCTCCTCTCATTATTTCCCCTGTATCGCTGTGTTTTCTCGCACCTCTGATACATTCTCCCACATTGCCGTGTTTTCCCGCACCTCTCATAGCTTCCTCTATATCGCCGTGTTTTCATACACATCTCATTCCGTCCCCTATATCACTGTGTTTTCGCGCACATCCCATAGCATCCCTTATGTCGCTGTGCCTTCGTGTACCTCTCATATCTTCGCCTATATCGCCCTGTTTTTGCGCACCTCCTATACATTCCCCTATATCGCTGCTTTTTCGTGCACCTCTCATGCCTTCACCTATATCGCTGTGTTTTCATGCACATCTCATAACGTCCCCTATATCGCTGTGCTTTCTCGCACCTCTGATACATTCCCCTGTATCTCCGTGTTTTCGCGCACCTCTCATAATTTCCCCTATATCGCCGTGTTTTGGTGCACGTCCCATAGCGTCCCCTATATCGCTGTGTTTTCGGGCACCTCTCATTCATTCCCCTATATCGCGCTGTTTTCGCGCACATCCCATACCTTCCACTATATTGCCCTGTTTTCGCGCACCTCCCATACTTCCCCCTATATTGCTGTGTTTTAGTGCACCTCTCATATCTTGCCCTATATTGCTGTGTTTTCACGCACCTCTCATTAATTCTGCTATAACGCTGTATTTTTTCGCACCTCTCATACCTTCCCCTATATTGCCGTGTTTTCATGCACATCTCCTAACGTCCCCTATATCGCTGTGTATTCGTGCACCTCCCATAGCATCCCTATATAACTGTGCCTTCGCGTACCTCTCATACTTTCCCCTATATCGCCGTTTTCGCTCACTTCCCATACCTTCCCCGATATCGCTGTGTTTTTGCACACCTCTCATATCTTCCCCTATATCGCTGTGTTTTCATGCACCTCTCATGGCTTCCCCAATATCGCCGTGTATACATTCACATCTCGTACCGTCCCCTTTATCGCTGAGTTTTCGCGCACCTCCCATAGCTTTGCTGAGATCGCTATGTTTTCGCTCCTCTCATTACTTCCCCTATATCACTGTGCTTTCACGCTCGTCCCAAAGCGTCCCCTATATCGCTGTATTTTTGGGCACCTCTCATACCTTCCAATATATCGCCCTGTTTTCGCGCACCTATTATACCTTCCCCTATATCGCTGTGTTTTCGTGCAGCTCTCATACCTTCCCTTATAACGATGTGTTTTCATGCACATCTCATAACGTCCCCTATATCGCCCTGTTTTCGCGCATCTCCCATACCTTCCCGTATTTTGCTGTGTTTTCGTGCACCTCCCATAGCTTTGTCTACATCGCTGTTTTCGCGCACAGCCCATAGCTTCACCTTGATTGCTGTGTTATTGCTCACCTCTCATACCTTCCCCTATATCGCCGTGTTTTCACGCACCTCGCATGTCTTCACTTATATCGCTATGTTTTTGCTCCTATCATTACTTCCCCTATATCGCTGTGTTTTCTCCCACCTCTGATACATTCCCCTGTATTGACATGTTTTCTCGCACCTCTTACAATTTCCCCTATATCGCCGTGTTCTCGCACACCTCTCATACCTTCCCCTTTATCACTGTTTTTCTGCGCATGTCCCATAGCGTCCCCTATATCGCTGTGTTTTCTCGCACCTCTGATACATTCCCCTGTATCGCCGTGTTTTCGGGCATGTCCAATAGCTTCCACTATATTGCCCTGTTTTTGCGCACCTCTCATGTCTTCCCCTATATCACGGTGTTTTCGCGCACCTCTCATACCTTCCACTATATCGCTCTGTTTTTGCGCACCTCTCATACCTTCCACTATATCGCTGTCTTTTCACGCCCCTCTCATAACTTCTCCTATATTGCTGTACTTTTGCGTACATCTCATACCTTCCCCTATATTGCCGTGTTTTCATGCACATCTCATAATGTCCCCTATATCGCTGTGCATTCGCGCACCTCTCATACCTTCCCCTTGATCGCTGTGTTATTGCTCACCTCTCATAGCTTCCCCAATATCGTCGTGTTTTCGCGAAACCTCGCATGTCTTCACCTGTATCGCTGTTTTTGCTCCTATCATTACTTCCCCTATATCGCTGTGTTTTCTCGCACCTCTGATACATTCTCCTGTATTGCCATGTTTTCGCGCACTCTTACAATTTTCCCTAAATTGCCGTGTTCTCGCACACCTCTCATACCTTCCTCTATATCGCCGTTTTCACACACCTCTCATACCTTCCCCTATATCGCTGTGTTTTCACGCACCTCTCATAACTTCTCCAATATTGCTGCATTTTTGCGCACCTCTCATAACTTCCCCCATATCGCTGTGTTTTTATGCACATCTCATAACGTCCCCTATATCACTGTGTAGTCGCGCACCTCCCATAGCCTCCCACATATTGCTGTGCCTTCGCGCATTTCTCATATCTTCGCCTATATCGCCCTGTTTTCGCACACTTCCCATTCATTCTCCTATGTCGCTGTGTTTTTGTGAACTTCTCATACTTTCCCTAATATCGCTGCGTTTTCATGCACATCTCATAACGTGCCGTATATCGCTGTGTATTCATGCACCTCCCATAGCATCCCCTATATCGCCTTGCCTTGCGCACCTCTCATACCGTCCCCTATATTGCCGTGTTTTCGCGCACCTCTCATAGCTTCCCCTAAATCGCCGTGTTTTCGAGCACCTCCCATACCTTCCGCTGTATCGCTGTGTTTTTGTGCACCTCTCATACCTCCCTCTATATCGCTGTGTTTTCACGCATTTCTCATAACTTCTCCTATATCGCTGTGTTTTTGTGCACCTCTTATATCTTCCCTAATATCGCTGCTACTTCCTGCACATCTCATAACGTCCCCTATATTGCTGTGTATTCACGCACCTCCTATAGCATCCCCTATATCGCTGTGCCTTGCGCACCTCCCATACCTTCCCCTATATCGCTGTGTGTTCGTGCACCTCTCATACCTTCCCCTATATCGCATTACTTTTGCGCTCATCTCATACCCCTCCCTATATTGCCGTGTTTTCATGCACATCTCATAATGTCCCCTATATCGCTGTGCATTCGCGCACCTCCCATAGCATCCCCTATATCACTGTGCATTCGCGCACCTCTCATACCTTCCCCTTGATCGCTGTGTTATTGCTCACCTCTCATAGCTTCCCCTATATCGTCGTGTTTTCGCGAAACCTCGCATGTCTTCACCTGTATCGCTATGCTTTTGCTCCTATCATTACTTCCCCTATTTCGCTGTGTTTTCTCGCACCTCTGATACATTCTCCTGTATTGCCATGTTTTCGCGCACTTTTACAATTTTCCCTAAATTGCCGTGTTCTCGCACACCTCTCATACCTTCCCCTATATCGCCCTGTTTTCACACACCTCTCATACCTTCCCCTATATCGCTGTGTTTTCACGCACCTCTCATAACTTCTCCAATATTGCTGCATTTTTGCGCACCTCTCATAACTTCCCCCATATCGCTGTGTTTTTATGCACATCTCATAACGTCCCCTATATCACTGTGTAGTCGCGCACCTCCCATAGCCTCCCACATATTGCTGTGCCTTCGCGCATTTCTCATATCTTCGCCTATATCGCCCTGTTTTCGCACACTTCCCATTCATTCTCCTATGTCGCTGTGTTTTTGTGAACCTCTCATACTTTCCCTAATATCGTTGCGTTTTCATGCACATCTCATAACGTCCCGTATATCGCTGTGTATTCACGCACCTCCCATAGCATCCCCTATATCGCTGTGCCTTGCGCACCTCTCATACCATCCCCAATATTGCCGTGTTTTCGCGCACCTCTCGTAGCTTCCCCTATATCGCCGTGTTTTCATCCAAATCTCATACCGTCCCCTATATCGCCCTGTTTTCGAGCACCTCCCATACCTTCCCCTGTATCGCTGTGTTTTTATGCACATCTCATAACGGCCCCTATATCACTGTGTAATCGCGCACCTCCCATAGCCTCCCACATATTGCTGTGCCTTCGCGCACTTCTCATAACTTCGCCTATATCGCCCTGTTTTCGCACACCTCCCATTCATTCTCCTATGTCGCAGTGCTTTTGTGAACCTCTCATACCTTCCCTAATATCGCTGCGTTTTCATGCACATCTCATAACGTCCCGTATGTCGCTGTGTATTTACTCACCTCCCATAGCATCCCCTATATCGCTGTGTATTCACGCACCTCTCATAGCTTCCCCTATATCGCTGTGTTTTCATACAAATCTCATACCGTCCCCTATATCGCCCTATTTTCGAGCACCTCCCCTACCTTCCCCTGTATCGCTGTGTTTTCGTGCACCTCTCATACCTCCCTCTATATCGCTGTGTTTTCACGCACCGCTCATAATTTCTCCTATATCGCTGTGTTTTTGTGCACCTCTTATATCTTCCCTAATATCGCTGCTTCTTCCTGCACATCTCATAACGTCCCCTATATCGCTGTGTATTCACGCACCTCCTATAGCATCCCCTATATCGCTGTGCCGTGCGCACCTCCCATACCTTCCTCTATATCGCTGTCTTTTCGCACACATCCCATAGATTCAACTTTATCACTGTGTTATTGCACACCTCTCAGAGCTTCCACTCTATCGCCGTGTTTTTGCTCACCTTTCATAGCTTCCCCTATATCGCCGTGTTTTTGCGCACCTCTCATGTCTTCACCTAGATCGCTGTGTTTTCTTGCACCTCTGATACATCCCCCTGTATCGCCGTGTTTTCGCGAACCTCTCATAATTTCCCCTATATCGCCGTGTTTTCGCGCACGTCCCATAGCGTCCCCTATAACGCTGTGTTTTTGGGCACCTCTCATAACTTCCCCTATATTGCCGTGTTTTCATGCCCATCTCATAACGTCCCCTATATCTCTGTGTATTCGTGCACCTCCCATAGCACCCCCTTATAACTGTGCCTTAGTGTACCTCTCATGCCTTCCCCTATATCGCTGTGTTTTCACGCACCTCTCATAACTTCTCCTATATTGCTGCATTTTTGCGCACCTCTCATACCTTCCCCTATATCGCTGTGTTTTCACGCACCTCTCATAACTTCTCCAATATTTCTGCATTTTTGCGCACCTCCCATAACTTCCCCCATATCGCTGTGTTTTTATGCACATCTCATAACGTCCCCTATATCACTGTGTAGTCGCGCACCTCCCATAGCCTCCCACATATTGCTGTGCCTTCGCGCATTTCTCATATCTTCGCCTATATCGCCCTGTTTTCGCACACTTCCCATTCATTCTCCTATGTCGCTGTGTTTTTGTGAACCTCTCATACTTTCCCTAATATCGCTGCGTTTTCATGCACATCTCATAACGTCCCGTATATCGCTGTGTATTCATGCACCTCCCATAGCATCCCTTATATCGCCTTGCCTTGCGCACCTCTCATACCGTCCCCTATATTGCCGTGTTTTCGAGCACCTCCTATACCTTCCCCTGTATCGCTGTGTTTTTGTGCACCTCTCATACCTCCCTCTATATCGCTGTGTTTTCACGCATTTCTCATAACTTCTCCTATATCGCTGTGTTTTTGTGCACCTCTTATATCTTCCCTAATATCGCTGCTACTTCCTGCACATCTCATAACGTCCCCTATATTGCTGTGTATTCACGCACCTCCTATAGCATCCCCTATATCGCTGTGCCTTGCGCACCTCCCATACCTTCCCCTATATCACTGTCTTTTCGCACACATCCCATAGATTCAACTTTATCACTGTGTTATTGCACACCTCTCAGAGCTTCCACTAAATCGCCGTGTTTTCCTCACCTTTCATTGCTTCCCCTATATCGCCGTGTTTTCGCGTACCTCTCATAGCTGTGTTTTTATGCACATCTTATAACGTCCCCTATATCACTGTGTAGTCTCGCACCTCCCATAGCCTCCCACATATTGCTGTGCCTTCGCGCACTTCTCATACCTTCACCTATATCGCCCTGTTTTCGCACACTTCCCATTCATTCTCCTATGTCGTCTTGCTTTTGTGAACCTCTCATCCCCTCCCTAATATCGCTGCGTTTTCATGCACATCCCATAACTTCCGGTATATCGCTGTGTATTCACGCACCTCCCATAGCATCCCCTATATCGCTGTGCCTTGCGCACCTCTCATACCATCCCCTATATTGCCGTGTTTTCGCGCACCTCTCATAGCTTCCCCTATATCGCCCTGTTTTCGAGCACCTCCCATACCTTCCCCTGTATCGCTGTGTTTTTATGCACATCTCATAACGTCCCCTATATCACTGTGTAATCGCGCACCTCCCATAGCCTCCCACATATTGCTGTGCCTTCGCGCACTTCTCATAACTTCGCCTATATCGCCCTGTTTTCGCACACCTCCCATTCATTCTTCTATGTCGCAGTGCTTTTGTGAACCTCTCATACCTTCCCTAATATCGCTGCGTTTTCATGCATATCTCATAACTTCCGGTATATCGCTGTGCATTCACGCACCTCCCATAGCATCCCCTATATCGCTGTGCCTTGCGCACCTCTCATACCTTCCCCTATATAGCTGTGTTTTTGCGCACATCCCATAGATTCACCTTTATCGCTGTGTTATTGCTCACCTCTCATAACTTCCCCATATCGCCCTGTTTTCACACACCTCTCATACCTTCCACTATATCGCTGTGTATTCACGCACCTCTCATAGCTTCCCCTATATCACCGTGTTTTCATACAAATCTCATACCGTCCCCTATATCGCCCTATTTTCGAGCACCTCCCCTACCTTCCCCTATATCGCTGTGTTTTTATGCACATCTCATAATGTCCCCTATATCACTGTGTAATCGCGCACCTCCCATAGCCTCACACATATTGCAGTGCCTTTGCGCACTTCTCATACCTTCGCCTATATCGCCCTGTTTTCGCACACTTCCCATTCATTCTCCTATGTCGCTGTGCTTTTGTGAACCTCTCATACCTCCCCTAATATCGCTGCGTTTTCATGCACATCACATAACTTCCCGTATATCGCTGTGCATTCACGCACCTCCCATAGCATCCCCTATATCGCTGTGCCTTGCGCACCTCTCATACCGTCCCCTATATTGCCGTGTTTTTGTGCACCTCTCATACCTCCCTCTATATCGCTGTGTTTTCACGCACCGCTCATAACTTCTCCTATATCGCTGTGTTTTTGTGCACCTCTTATATCTTCCCTAATATCGCTGCTTCTTCCTGCACATCTCATAATGTCCCCTATATCGCTGTGTATTCACGCACCTCCTATAGCATCCCCTATATCGCTGTGCCTTGCGCACCTCCCATACCTTCCTCTATATCGCTGTCTTTTCGCACACATCCCATAGATTCAACTTTATCACTGTGTTATTGCACACCTCTCAGAGCTTCCACTCTATCGCCGTGTTTTTGCTCACCTTTCATAGCTTCCCCTATATCGCCGTGTTTTTGCGCACCTCTCATGTCTTCACCTAGATCGCTGTGTTTTCTCGCACCTCTGATACATTCCCCTGTATCGCCATGTTTTCGCGCACCTCTCATAATTTCCTCTATATTGCCGTGTTCTTGCACAGCTCTCATATCTTCCCCTATATCACTCTGTTTTCGCGCACGTCCAATAGCGTCCCTTATATCGCTGTGTTTTCGTACACCTCTCATGTCTTCCCCTGTATCACTGTGTTTTCACGTACCTCCCATAACATCCCCTATATTGCTGTGCCTTCGCACACCTCTCATACCTTCCCCTATATCGCTGTGTTTTCGTGCACCTCTCATACCTCCCCCTATATCGCTGTGTTTTCACACACCTCTCATAATTTCTCCTATATTGCTGTATTTTTGCTCCCCTCTCGTAACTTCCCCTATATCACTGTGTTTTGATGCACATCTCATAAAGTCCCCTATATCGCTGTGTCGTCGCGCACCTCCCATAGCATCCCCTATATCGCTGTGCCTTCTCGCACCTCTCATACCTGCCCCAATATCGCCCTATTTTCACGGACCTCCCATTCCTTCTCCGATATCGCTGTGTTATTGCTCGCCTCTCATAGCTTCTCCTATATCGCCGTGTTTTTGCTCACCTCTCATAGCTTCCCCTATATCACCGTGTTTTCGCGCACCTCTGAGGTCTTCACCTAGATCGCTATGTTTTTGCTCCTATCATTACTTCCCCTATATCGCTGTCTTTTCTCGCACCTCTGATACATTCTCCCATATCGCCGTGTTTTCGCGCACCTCTCATACCTTCCACTATATCGCCCTACTTTCGCGCACATCCCATAGCTTCCAGTATATTGCCCTGTTTTCTCGCACCTCTCATGTCTTCCCCTACATCGCTGTTTTTTCTGGCAACCCTGATGCATTCCCTTGTACTGCCAACTTTTCACGCACCTCTCATACTTTCCCCTATATCGCTGTGTTTTCGGGCAGCTCTCATATCTTGCCCTATATTGCTGTGTTTTCACGTACCTCTCATAAATTCTGCTATAACGCTGTATTTTTTTCGCACCTCTCATACCTTCCCCTATATTGCCGTGTTTTCATGCACATCTCCTAACGTCCCCTATATCGCTGTGTATTCGTGCACCTCCCATAGCACCCCTATATAACTGTGCCTTCGCGTACCTCTCATACTTTCCCCTATATCACCCTATTTTCGCTCACCTCCCATAGCTTCCCCGATATCGCTGTGTTTTCGTGCACCTCTCATTCCTTCCACTATATCGCTGTGCTGTCACCCACCTCTCATAACTTCACCTATATCGCTGTGTTTTTGCACACCTCTCATACCTTCCCCTATATCGCTGTGTTTTCACGCACCTCTCATGGCTTCCCCAATATCGCCGTGTATACATTCACATCTCGTACCGTGCCCTTTATCGCTGAGATTTCGCGCACCTCCCATAGCTTTGCTGAGATCGCTATGTTTTCGCTCCTCTCATTACTTCCCCTATATCACTGTGCTTTCACGCTCGTCCCATAGCGTCCCCTATATCGCTGTGTTTTTGGGCACCTCTCATACCTTCCAATATATCGCCCTGTTTTCGCGCACCTCTTATACCTTCCCCTATATCGCTGTGTTTTCGTGCAGCTCTCATACCTTCCCTTATATCGCTGTATTTTGCGCACATCTCATAACTTCCCCTATATTGATGTGTTTTCATGCACTTCTCATAACGTCCCCTATATCGCCCTGTTTTCGCGCATCTCCCATACCTTCCCGTATATTGCTGTGTTTTCGTGCACCTCTCATACCTTCCCCTATATCGCCCTGTTTTCGCGCACCTCCCATACCTTCCCCGATTTCGCTGTGTTTTCGTGCACCTCCCATAGCTTTGTCTACATCGCTGTTTTCGTGCACAGCCCATAGCTTCACCTTGATTGCTGTTATTGCTCACCTCTCATAGCTTCCCCTATATCGCCGTGTTTTCACGCACCTCGCATGTCTTCACCTATATCGCTATGTTTTTGCTCCTATCATTACTTCCCCTATATCGCTGTGTTTTCTCGCACCTCTGATACATTCCCCTGTATTGACATGTTTTCTCGCACCTCTTACAATTTCCCCTATATCGCCGTGTTCTCGCACACCTCTCATACCTTCCCCTATATCACTGTTTTTTTGCGCACCTCCCATAACTTCCCCCATATCGCTGTGTTTTTATGCACATCTCATAACGTCCCCTATATCACTGTGTAGTCGCGCACCTCCCATAGCCTCCCACATATTGCTGTGCCTTCGCGCATTTCTCATATCTTCGCCTATATCGCCCTGTTTTCGCACACTTCCCATTCATTCTCCTATGTCGCTGTGTTTTTGTGAACCTCTCATACTTTCCCTAATATCGCTGCGTTTTCATGCACATCTCATAACGTCCCGTATATCGCTGTGTATTCATGCACCTCCCATAGCATCCCTTATATCGCCTTGCCTTGCGCACCTCTCATACCGTCCCCTATATTGCCGTGTTTTCGCGCACCTCTCATAGCTTCCCCTAAATCGCCGTGTTTTCGAGCACCTCCTATACCTTCCCCTGTATCGCTGTGTTTTTGTGCACCTCTCATACCTCCCT
Organism: Mobula birostris; assembly: GCF_030028105.1. Lineage (NCBI taxonomy): Eukaryota > Metazoa > Chordata > Chondrichthyes > Myliobatiformes > Myliobatidae > Mobula > Mobula birostris. The sequence continues at coordinate 57,206 of NW_027274795.1, forward strand.
CTATATCGCTGTGTTTTCACGCATTTCTCATAACTTCTCCTATATCGCTGTGTTTTTGTGCACCTCTTATATCTTCCCTAATATCGCTGCTACTTCCTGCACATCTCATAACGTCCCCTATATTGCTGTGTATTCACGCACCTCCTATAGCATCCCCTATATCGCTGTGCCTTGCGCACCTCCCATACCTTCCCCTATATCACTGTCTTTTCGCACACATCCCATAGATTCAACTTTATCACTGTGTTATTGCACACCTCTCAGAGCTTCCACTAAATCGCCGTGTTTTCCTCACCTTTCATAGCTTCCCCTATATCGCCGTGTTTTCGCGTACCTCTCATAGCTGTGTTTTTATGCACATCTTATAACGTCCCCTATATCACTGTGTAGTCTCGCACCTCCCATAGCCTCCCACATATTGCTGTGCCTTCGCGCACTTCTCATACCTTCACCTATATCGCCCTGTTTTCGCACACTTCCCATTCATTCTCCTATGTCGTCTTGCTTTTGTGAACCTCTCATCCCCTCCCTAATATCGCTGCGTTTTCATGCACATCCCATAACTTCCGGTATATCGCTGTGTATTCACGCACCTCCCATAGCATCCCCTATATCGCTGTGCCTTGCGCACCTCTCATACCATCCCCTATATTGCCGTGTTTTCGCGCACCTCTCATAGCTTCCCCTATATCGCCCTGTTTTCGAGCACCTCCCATACCTTCCCCTGTATCGCTGTGTTTTTATGCACATCTCATAACGTCCCCTATATCACTGTGTAATCGCGCACCTCCCATAGCCTCCCACATATTGCTGTGCCTTCGCGCACTTCTCATAACTTCGCCTATATCGCCCTGTTTTCGCACACCTCCCATTCATTCTTCTATGTCGCAGTGCTTTTGTGAACCTCTCATACCTTCCCTAATATCGCTGCGTTTTCATGCATATCTCATAACTTCCGGTATATCGCTGTGCATTCACGCACCTCCCATAGCATCCCCTATATCGCTGTGCCTTGCGCACCTCTCATACCTTCCCCTATATAGCTGTGTTTTTGCGCACATCCCATAGATTCACCTTTATCGCTGTGTTATTGCTCACCTCTCATAACTTCCCCATATCGCCCTGTTTTCACGCACCTCTCATAGCTTCCCCTATATCACCGTGTTTTCATACAAATCTCATACCGTCCCCTATATCGCCCTATTTTCGAGCACCTCCCCTACCTTCCCCTATATCGCTGTGTTTTTATGCACATCTCATAATGTCCCCTATATCACTGTGTAATCGCGCACCTCCCATAGCCTCACACATATTGCAGTGCCTTTGCGCACTTCTCATACCTTCGCCTATATCGCCCTGTTTTCGCACACTTCCCATTCATTCTCCTATGTCGCTGTGCTTTTGTGAACCTCTCATACCTCCCCTAATATCGCTGCGTTTTCATGCACATCACATAACTTCCCGTATATCGCTGTGCATTCACGCACCTCCCATAGCATCCCCTATATCGCTGTGCCTTGCGCACCTCTCATACCGTCCCCTATATTGCCGTGTTTTTGTGCACCTCTCATACCTCCCTCTATATCGCTGTGTTTTCACGCACCGCTCATAACTTCTCCTATATCGCTGTGTTTTTGTGCACCTCTTATATCTTCCCTAATATCGCTGCTTCTTCCTGCACATCTCATAATGTCCCCTATATCGCTGTGTATTCACGCACCTCCTATAGCATCCCCTATATCGCTGTGCCTTGCGCACCTCCCATACCTTCCTCTATATCGCTGTCTTTTCGCACACATCCCATAGATTCAACTTTATCACTGTGTTATTGCACACCTCTCAGAGCTTCCACTCTATCGCCGTGTTTTTGCTCACCTTTCATAGCTTCCCCTATATCGCCGTGTTTTTGCGCACCTCTCATGTCTTCACCTAGATCGCTGTGTTTTCTTGCACCTCTGATACATTTCCCTGTATCGCCGTGTTTTCGCGAACCTCTCATAATTTCCCCTATATCGCCGTGTTTTCGCGCACGTCCCATAGCGTCCCCTATAACGCTGTGTTTTTGGGCACCTCTCATAACTTCCCCTATATTGCCGTGTTTTCATGCCCATCTCATAACGTCCCTTATATCTCTGTGTATTCGTGCACCTCCCATAGCACCCCCATATAACTGTGCCTTCGTGTACCTCTCATGCCTTCCCCTATATCGCTGTGTTTACACGCACCTCTCATAACTTCTCCTATATTGCTGCATTTTTGCGCACCTCTCATAAATTCCCCTGTATCGCTGTGTTTTTATGCACATTTCATAACGTCCCCTATATCACTGTGTAGTCTCGCACCTCCCACAGCCTCCTACATATTGCTGTGCCTTCGCGCACTTCTCATACCTTCACCTATATCGCCCTGTTTTCGCACACTTCCCATTCATTCTCCTATGTCGCCTTGCTTTTGTGAACCTCTCATACCTTCCCTAATATCGCTGCGTTTTCACGCACATCTCATAACGTCCCGTATATCGCTGTGTATTCACGCACCTCCCATAGCATCCCCTATATCGCTGTGCCTTGCGCACCTCTCATACCATCCCCTATATTGCCGTGTTTTCGCCCACCTCTCATAGCTTCCCCTATATCGCCGTGTTTTCATACAAATCTCATACCGTCCCCTATATCGCCATGTTCTCGAGCACCTCCCATACCTTCCCCTGTATCGCTGCGTTTTCATGCACATCACATAACTTCCCGTATATCGCTTTTCATTCACGCACCTCCCATAGCATCCCCTATATCGCTGTGCCTTGCGCACCTCTCATACCTTCCCCTATATAGCTGTGTTTTTGCGCACATCCCATAGATTCACCTTTATCGCTGTGTTATTGCTCACCTCTCATAGCTTCCCCTATATCACCGTGTTTTTGCTCACCTCTCATAGCTTCCACTATATTGTCCTGCTTTCACGCACCTCTCATGTCTTCCCCTATATCACTGTGTTTTCGCGTACCTCCCATAGCATCCCCTATATTGCTGTGTCTTCGCACTCCTCTCATACCTTCCCCTATATCGCACTGTTTTCGCGCACCTCCCATACCTCCCCTTTTATTGCTGTGTTTTCGTGCACCTCTCATACCTTGCCATATATTACTGTGTTTTCATGCACCTCTCTTAAATTCTGCTATAATGCTGTATTTTTGCGCACCTCTCATACCTTCCCCAATATTGCCGTGTTTTCATGCACATCTCATAACGTCCCCTATATCGCTGTGTATTCGTGCACCTCCCATAGCCCTCTATATCACTGTGCCTTCGCGTACCTCTCATATCTTCCCCTATATCGCCCTGTTTTCGCTCACTTCCCATAACTTCCCCGATATTGCTGTGTTTTCAGGCACCTCTCATACCTGCCCCTATATCGCCCTGTTTTCGCGCACATCCCATAGCTTCCACTATATCGCCCTGTTTTCGCGCACCTCCCATACCTCCCCCTATATTGCTGTGTTTTCGTGCACCTCTCATAAATTCTGCTATAACGCTGTATTTTTGTGCACCTCTCATAACTTCCCCTATATTGCTGTGTTTTCATGCACATCTCATAACGTCCCCTATATCGCTGTGTAATCGTGCACCTCCCATAACTCCCCTATATAACTGTACGTTCGCGTACCTCTCATACCTTCCCCTATATCGCCCTGTTTTCACTCACTTCCCATAACTTCCCCGATATCGCTGTGTTTTTGCACAATTCTCATACCTTCCCATATATCGCTGTGTTTTCATGCACCTCTCATGGCTTCCCCAATATCGCCGTGTATTCATGCACATCTCGTACTGTCCCCTTTATCGCTGTGTTTTCGCGCACCTCCCATAGAGTCCCCTATATTGCTGTGTTTTCGCGCACCTCTCATACCTTCCCCTGTATCGCTGTGTTTTCACGCACCTCTCATAACTTCTCCTATATTGCTGTATTTTTGCGCACATCTCACACCTTCCCCTATATTGATGTGTTTTCATGCAAATCTCATAACGTCCCCTATATCGCCCTGTTTTCGCGCATCTCCCATACCTTCCCGTATATTGCTGTGTTTTCGTGCACCTCTCATACCTTCCCCTATATCGCCCTGTTTTCGCGCACCTCCCATACCTTCCCCGATTTCGCTGTGTATTCGTGCAGCTCCCATTGCTTCGCCTATATCGCTGTCTTCACGCACATCCCATAGCTTCACCTTGATCGCTGTGTTATTGCTCACCTCTCATAGCTTCCCCTATATCGCCGTGTTTTCGCGCACCTCGCATGTCTTCACCTATATTGCTGTTTTTTTGCACACGTCCCATTGCGTCCCCTATATCGCTGTGTTTTCTCGCACCTCTGATACATTCCCCTGTTTCGCCGTGTTTTCGCGCACATCCCATAGCTTCCACTATATTGCCCTATTTCTGCGTAACTCTCATGTCTTCCGCTATATCATGGTGTTTTCGCGCACCTCTCATACCTTCCCCTATATCGCCCTGTTTTCACACACCTCCCATTCCTTCTCCTATATCGCTCTGTTTTCGTGCACCTCTCATACCTTCCCCTATATCGCTGTGTTTTCACGCACCTCTCATAACATCTCCTATATTGCTGCATATTTGCGCACCTCTCATAACTTACCCCATATTGCTGTGTTTTTATGCATATCTCATAACGTCCCCTATATCACTGTGTAGTCGCGCACCTCCCATAGCCTCCCACATATTGCTGTGCCTTAACGCACTTCTCATACCTTCGCCTATATCGCCCTGTTTTCGCACACTTCCCATTCATTCTCCTATGTCGCTATGTTTTTGTGAACCTCTCATACCTTCCCTAATATCGCTGCTTTTTCATGCACATCTCATAACGTCCCGTATATCGCTGTGTATTCACGCACCTCCCATAGCATCCCCTATATCGCTGTGTCTTGTGCACCTCTCATACCTTCCCCTATATCGCTGTGTTTTTGCGCACATCCCATAGATTCACCTTTATCACTGTGTTATTGCTCACTTCTCATAGCTTCCCCTATATCGCCGTGTTTTTGCTCACCTCTCATAGCTTCCACTATATTGCCCTGCTTTCACGCACCTCTCATGTCTTCCCCTATATCACTGTGTTTTCGCGCACCTCCCATAGCATCCCCTATATTGCTGTGTCTTCGCACTCCTCTCATACCTTCCCGTATATCGCCCTGTTTTCGCGCACCTCTCATTCCTTCCCCTATATCGCTGTGTTTTCTATCAACTCCCATACCTTCCCCTATATCGCTGTGTTTTCACACACCGCTCAAAACTTCTCCTATATCGCTGTGTTTTTGTGCACCTCTTATATCTTCCCTAATATCGCTGCGTTTTCATGTACGTCTCATAACGTCCCTTATATCGCTGTGTATTCACGCGCCTCCTATAGCATTCCCTATATCGCTGTGCCTTGCGCACCTCTCATACCTTCCCCTATATCGCTGTCTTTTCGTGCATATCCCATAGATTCAACTTTATCGCTGTGTTATTGTACACCACTCATAGCTTCCCCTATATTGCTGTGTTTTTGCTCACCTCTCATAGCTTCCCCTATATCGTCGTGTTTTCACGCACCTATCATGTCTTCACCTAGATCGCTATGTTTTCGCTCCTCTCATTACTTCCCGTATATCGCTGTGTTTTCTCGCACCTCTGATACATCCCCCTGTACGCCGTGTTTTCGCGAACCTCTCATAATTTCCCCAATATCGCCGTGTATACATTCACATCTCGTACCGTCCCCTTTATCGCTGAGTTTTCGCGCACCTCCCATAGCTTTGCTGAGATCGCTATGTTTTCGCTCCTCTCATTACATCCCCTATATCACTGTGCTTTCACGCTCGTCCCATAGCGTCCCCTATATCGCTGTGTTTTGGGCACCTCTCATACCTTCCAATATATCGCCCTGTTTTCGCGCACCTCTTATACCTTCCCCTATATGGCTGTGTTTTCGTGCAGCTCTCATACCTTCCCTTATATCGCTGTATTTTGCGCACATCTCATAACTTCCCCTATATTGATGTGTTTTCATGCACCTCTCATACCTTCCCCTATATCGCCCTGTTTTCGCGCACCTCCCATACCTTCCCGATTTCGCTGTCTTTTCGTGCACCTTCCATAGCTTTGTCTATATCGCTGTTTTCGCGCACAGCCCATAGCTTCACCTTGATTGCTGTGTTATTGCTCACCTCTCATAGCTTCCCCTATATCGCCGTGTTTTCACGCACCTCGCATGTCTTCACTTATATCGCTATGTTTTTGCTCCTATCATTACTTCCCCTATATTGCTGTGTTTTCTCCCACCTCTGATACATTCCCCTGTATTGACATGTTTTCTCGCACCTCTTACAATTTCCCCTATATTGCCGTGTTCTCGCACACCTCTCATACCTTCCCCTATATCAGTGTTTTTTTGCGCACGTCCCATAGCGTCCCTATATATCGCTGTGTTTTCTCGCACCTCTGATACATTCCCCTGTATCGCCATGTTTTCGGGCATGTCCAATAGCTTCCACTATATTGCCCTGTTTTTGCGCACCTCTCATGTCTTCCCCTATATCACGGTGTTTTCGCGCACCTCTCATACCTTCCACTATATCGCTCTGTTTTTGCGCACCTCTCATACCTTCCACGATATCGCTGTCTTTTCACGCCCCTCTCATAACTTCTCCTATATTGCTGTACTTTTGCGTACATCTCATACCTTCCCCTGTATTGCCGTGTTTTCATGCACATCTCATAACGTCCCCTATATCACTGTGTAGTCGCGCACATCCCATAGCCTCCCACATATTGCTGTGCCTTCGCGCATTTCTCATACCTTCGCCTATATCGCCCTGTTTTCGCACACTTCCCATTCATTCTCCTATGTCGCTGTGTTTTTGTGAACCTCTCATACCTTCCCTAATATTGCTGTGTTTTCATGCACATCTCATAACGTCCCGTATATCGCTGTGTATTCACGCACCTCCCATAGCATCCCATATATCGCTGTGTATTCACGCACCTCCTATAGCATCCCCTATATCGCTGTGCCTTGCGCACCTCCCATACCTTCCCCTGTATCGCTGTCTTTTCGCACACATCCCATAGATTCAACTTTATCACTGTGTTATTGCACACCTCTCAGAGCTTCCCCTATATCGCCGTGTTTTCGCACACCTCTCATGTCTTCACCTAGATCGCTATGTTTTCGCTCCTCTCATTACTTCCCCTATATCGCTGTGTTTTCTCGCACCTCTGATACATTCCCCTGTATCGCTGTGCCTTGCGCCCCTCTCATACCTTCCCCTATATAGCTGTGTTTTTGCAGAAATCCCATAGATTCACCTTTATCGCTGTGTTATTGCTCACCTCTCATAGCTTCCCTATATCACCGTGTTTTTGCTCACCTCTCATAGCTTCCACTATATTCTACTGCTTTCACGCACCATTCATGTCTTCCCCTATATCACTGTGTTTTCGCGTACCTCCCATAGCATCCCCAATATTGCTGTGTCTTCGCACTCCTTTCATACCTTCCCCTATATCGCACTGTTTTCGCGCACCTCCCATACCTCCCCCTATATTGCTGTTTTCGTGCACCTCTCATACCTTGCCCTATATTACTGTCTTTTCACGCACCTCTCTTAAATTCTGCTATAATGCTGTATTTTTGCGCACCTCTCATACCTTCCCCCATATTGCCGTGTTTTCATGCACATCTCATAACGTCTCCTATATCGCTGTGTATTCGTGCACCTCCCATAGCCCTCTATATCACTGTGCCTTCGCGTACCTCTCATATCTTCCCCTATATCGCCCAGTTTTCGCTCACTTCCCATAAATTCCCCGATATTGCTGTGCTTTCAGGCACCTCTCATACCTTCACCTATATCGCCCTGTTTTTGCGCACATCCCATAGCTTCCACTATATTGCCCAGTTTTCGCGCACCTGTCATTTCATCCCCTATATCGCCCTGTTTTCGCGCACCTCCCATACCTCCCCCTATATTGCTGTGTTTTCTTGCACCTCTCATAAATTCTGCTATAACGCTGTGTTTTTGTGCACCTCTCGTAACTTCCCCTATATTGCTGAGTTTTAATGCACATCTCATAACGTCCCCTATATCACTGTGTATTCGTGCACCTCCCATAACTCCCCTATATAACTGTGCCTTCGCGTACCTCTCATACCTTCGCCTATATCGCCCTGTTTTCGCTCACTTCCCATAACTTCCCCGATATCGCTGTGTTTTTGCACACCTCTCATACCTTCCCCTATATCGCGGTGTTTTCACGCACCTCTCATGGCTTCCCAAATATCGCCGTGTTTTAATGCACATCGCATACCTTCCCCTATATTGATGTGTTTTCATGGAAATCTCATAACGTCCCCTATATCGCGCTGTTTTCGCGCACCTCCCATACCTTCCCCTATATCGCTGTATTATTGTGCACCTCTCATACCTTCCCCTATATCGCTGTGTTTTCACGCATCTCTCATTTCTTCCCCGTTATCTCCGTGTTTTCATGCAGATCTCATACCGTCCCCTATATCACTGTGCCTTCGCGCACCTCTCATACCTTCCCCTATATCGCCATTTTCGCACACCTCCCATACCTTCCCCTATATCGCTCTGTTTTTGTGCACCTCTCATACCTTCACACCTTCCTCTATATCGCTGTGTTTTCACTCACCTCTCATAACTTCTCATATATCGCCGTGTTTTCGCGGACCTCTCACAATTTCCCCTATATAGCCATGTTCTTGCACACCTCTCATACCTTCCACTATATCACTGTGTTTTCGCGCACGTCCCATAGCATCCCCTGTATCGCTGTATTTTCGGGCACCTCTCATACCTTTCCCTGTATCGCCATGTTTTCGCGCATATCCCATAGCTTCCACTATATAGCCCTGTTTTTGAGCACCTCTCATGTCTTCCCCTATATAACTGTGTTTTTGCGCACCTCCCATACCTTCCACTATATCGCTGTGTTTTCGTGCACCACTCATACCTTCCCCTATATCGCTGTTTTCACGCACCTCTCATAACTTCTCCTATATCGCTGTAGTTTTGCGCACCTCTGATACCTTCCCCTATATCGCCGTGTTTTCAATCACATCTCATAACGTCCCCCATATTGCTGTGTTTTCGCGCACCTCCCATAGAATCCCCTATATCGCTGTGCCTTTGCGCACATCTCATACCTTCCCCTATATCGTCCTGTTTTCGCGCATCTCCCATACCTTCCCTTTTATCGCTGTGTTTTCGTGCACCTCTCATATCTTCCCCTATATTGCTGTGTTTTCGCGCATCTCTCATGGCTTCCCCAATATTGCCATGTACTCATGCACATCTCATACTGTCCATTATATCGCTGTGCTTTCGCGCACCTCCCATAGCTACGCCCACGTCGCTGTGTTTTCGCGCACCTCTCATACCTTCCCCTATATCGCTGTCTTTTTGCGCACATCCCATAGATTCACCTTTATCGCTGTGTTATTGCTCACCTCTCATAGCTTCCCCTACATCACTGTGTTTTCGCGCACCTCTCTTGTCTTCACCTATATCGCTATGTTTTCGCTCCTGTCATTACTTCCATTATATCACTGTGTTTTCTCACACCTCTGATACACGCACCTCTCATAATTTCCCCTACATCGCTCTATTCTCGCACACCTCTCATACCTTTCAAATATCGCCATGTTTTCGCGCACCTCCCATAGCATCCCGTATATCGTGTGCCTTCGCGCACCTCTCATACCTTCCCCTATATCACCCTGTTTTTGCACATCTCCCATTCCTTCCCCTGTATCGCTGTGTTTCAGTGCACCTCTCATACCTTCCTCTATATCGGTGTTTTCACGCACCTCTCATAACTTCTCCTATATCGCTATATTTTTGCGCATCTCTCGTGCCTTTCCCTATATTGCCGTGTTTTCATGCACATCTCATAACGTCCCCTATATCACTGTGTATTCGCGCACCTCCCATAGCATCCCCTATATCACTGCACCTTCGCGCACCTCTCATACCTCCCCCTATATCGCTGTCTTTTCGCGTGCCTCTCATACCTTACCCTATATCGCCCTGTTTTCTCACACATCCCATAGCTTCCACTATATTGCCCTGTTTTCGCACACCTCTCATGCCTTCCCCTATGTCGCTCTGTTTTCGCTCCTCTCATAACGTCCCCTATATTGCTGTGTTTTCTTGCACCTCTGATGCATTCCCCTGTATAGCCGTGTTTTTGCGCATCTCTCATGGCATCCCCAATATCGCCGTGTTTCATGCATATTTCATACATTCCCCTATATCGCTGTGTTTTCGTGCACCTCCCATAGCTTCCGCTACATCGCTGTGTTTTCGCGCACCTCTCATGCCTTCACCTATATCGCTGCCTTTTCACACCCTGATATAGCTTCACCTTTATCGCTGTGTTTTTGCTCACCTCTCATAGCTTCCACTATATCGCCGTGTTTTCGGGCACATCTCATGTCTTCCCCTATATCGCTGTGTTTTCGCTCCTCTCATAACTTCCCCTATATCACTGTGTTTTCTGGCACCTCTGATGCATTCCCCTGTATTGCGATGTTTTCGCGCTCCTCTCATACTTTCCCCGATATCACTGTGTTTTCGTGCACCTCCCATAGCATCCCCTATATCGCTGTGCCTTCGCGCACCTCTCATACCTTCCCCAATATCACCCTATTTTCGCGCACCTCCCATACCTTCCCCTATATCTCTGTGTTTTTGTGCACCTCCCATACATTCCCCTATATCGCTGTGCTTTCACGCGCCTCTCATAACTTCCACTATATCGCTGTGTTTTTGCACACTTCTCATACCTTCCCCTATAATGCTGTGTTTTCGCGCACCTCTCATGGATTCCCCAATATCGCCATGTATTCATGCACATTTCATACCGTCCCCTATATCGTTGTGTTTTCGTGCACCTCCCATAGCTTCGCCTACATTGCTGTGTTTCGCGCACCTCTCATACCTTCCCCTGCATCTCATTCATTTCGCGCACATCCCATAGCTTCACCTTTATCGCTGTGTTATTGCTTACCTCTCATACCTTCCCCTATATCGCCGTGTTTTTGTGCACCTCTCATGTCTTCACCTATATCGTTATGTTTTCACTCCTCTCATTACTTCCCTTATATCGCTGTGTTTTCTCGCACCTCTGATACATTCCCCTGTATCACCATGTTTTCGCACACCTCTTATAATTTCCCCTATATCGCCGTGTTCTCGCAGACCTCTCATACCTTCCCCTATAAAACTGTGTTTTCGCTCACGTCCCATAGCGTCCCCTATATCGCTGTGCCTTCGCGCTCATCTCATACCTTCCCCTATATCACCGTGTTTACGCACACCTCTCTTACCTTCCACTATATCGATGTTTTTTCACGCACCTCTCATAGCTTCCCATATATCGCTGTGTTTTTGCGCACCTCGCATACCTTCCTCTATATCATTGTGTTTTTGTTCACCTCTCATAGAATCCCCTATATCACCGCGTTTTCACGCACATCTCTTATCTTCTGCTATATCGCTGTGTCATCAAGCAGCTCTCATAACTTCCCCTATATTGCTCAGTTTTCACGCATCTCCCATAGCTTCCCCTATGTCACTCTGCTCTCGTGCACCTCTCATTACTTCCGCTATATCGCCCTTTTTTCACGGACCTCGCGTAGCTTCCCATTTTCCGCCAAGTTTTCACGCGCCTCTCTCATAGATTCCCCCAAATCGTTGTGTTTTTGTGCACCTCTCTTAGCTTCCCCTATATCGCTGCGTTCTGGCGCACCTCGCATACCTTTCCCTATGTTACTCTGTATTCGCGCATCTCTCATAACTTCTCCTATTTTGGCCAAGTTTTCACGCACGTCCCATAACTTCCTCTATATTGCTGTGTTTTTTCACACCTCTCAGACCTTCTCCTATATCGCCGTGTTTTCTGACACCTCTCATACCTTCCCCTTTCTCGCTCTGTTTTCGTGCAACTCCCATAGCTTCCCATATTTCGCTGTGTTTTCGCGCACCTCTCATACCTTGCACTATATCGCTGTGTTTTCGCGCATCACTCGTAGCTTCCCCTATATCGATGTGTTTTCATGCACCTCTCCTACCTTCATGTATATCGCCGTGTTTTCGCGCACCTCCCACAGCTTCCCCTATATCACTGTGTTTTCGCGCACCTCTCATACCTTCTCCTATATTGCGTTGTTTTAACGCACCTCCCATCACTTCCGCTATATCGCCCTGTTTTCACGGACCTCCCATAGCTTCCCATTTTTCGCCGTGTTTTTGCGCGCCTCTCAAAGATTCCCCCAAATCGCTGTGTTTTTGCGCACCTCTCTTGGCTTCCCCTATATCGCCGCGTTCTGGCGCACCTCGCATAGCTTCCCCTACGTCGCTCTGTTTTCGCACACTTCTCATACCTTCTCCTATTTTGGCCGTGTTATCACGCACGTCCCACAGCTAACCCTATATTGCTGTGTTTTCTCACACCTCTCATACCTTCTCCTATATCATCGTGTTTTCACGCACCTCCCATAGCTTCCCCTATATTGCTGTGCTTTCTCAAACCTCTCATACCTTCCCCTATATCGTTCTGTTTTCGTGCATCTCCCATAGCTTCCCATATATCGCTGTGTTTTCACGCACCTCTCATATCTTCCCCTGCATCGCTGTGCTTTTGTGCACCTCTCATAACTTCCCCTATTTCGCCGTGATTTAACGCACCTCCATAGCTTCCCCTATATTGCTGTGTTTTCTCACACCTCTCAGACCTTCTCCTATATTGCTCTGTTTTCGCGCACCTCTCATACCTTCCACTATATCGCTGTGTTTTCGCGCACCTCTCATACCTTCCCCTATTTTGCCGTGTGTTAACGCACCTGCATAGCTTCCCAAATATCGCTGTTTTCGAGTGCCTATCACACCATCCTCTATATCGCTGTGTTTTCGCACACCTCCCATAGATTCCCCTGTATTGCTGTGCTTTCATGCACCTCTGATATCTTCCTCTATATCGTTGTGTTTTCGCGCACCTCTCATACCTTCCCCTATATCGTCATGTTTTCATGCACCTCCCAGAGTTTCCCATTTATCGCCATGTTTTCACCTCTCATAGATTCCCCCAAACCGCTGTGTTTTTGCGCACCTCTCTTAGCTTCCCCTATATCGCCGCGTTCTGGTGCACCTCGCATGGCTTCCCCTACGTCGATCTGCTTTCGCGTACCTCTCATAACTTCTCCTATTTTGGCCCTGTTTTCACACACGTCCCATAGCTAACCCTATATTGCTGTGTCTTCTCACATCTCTCATACCTTCCCCTCTATCGCTCTGTTTTCGTGCATCTCCCATAGCCTCCCATATATCGCTGTGTTTTCGCGCACCTCTCATAGCTTCCCCTATATCGATGTGTTTTCACGCACCGCTCATAACTTCGCCTATATCACTGCGTTTTCATGCACCTCCCATATCTTCCCCTACATCGCTGTGTTTTCGCGCACCTCCCGTAGCTTCACCTCCACCACTATGTTTTCGCACACCTCTCATACCTTCTCCATATATCGCCGTTTTTTTCACACACCTCCCTTAGCTCCCCCTACATTGCTGTGTTTTCTCACACTATTCATACCTTCCCCTTTCTCACTCTGTTTTTGTGCACCTCTCATAGCTTCCCCTATATCACTGTGTTTTTGCACACACCTAATATCTTCTCCTATATCGCTGTGTCATCAAGCTGCTCTCATAATTTCCCCTATATTGCTCAGTTTTCACGCACCTCCCATAGCTTCTCCTATGTCGCTGTGCTCTCGTGCATCTCTCATCACTTCCTCTATATTGCCCTGATTTCACGGACCTCGCACAGCTTCCCATTTTTCAACGAGTTTTCGCGCGCCTCTCATAGATTTCCACAAATCGCTGTGTTTTGCGCACCTCTCTTAGCTTTCTCTATATCGCTGCGTTCTGGCACACCTCGCATAGCTTCCCCTACGTCGCTCTGTTTTCTCGCACCTCTCAGAGCTTCTCCTATTTCGCCGTGTTTTCACGCACCTCCCATACCATCCCTTATATCGCTCTGTTTTCTCACAGCTCTCATACCTTCCCCTATATTGCCCTGTTTTCGTGCATCTCTCATACCTTCCACTATATCACTGTGTTTTTTGCACACCTCTCATACCTTCCCCTATTTCGCCGTGTTTTAGCTCACCTCCATAGCTTCCCATATATCGCTGTGTTTTCGCGTGCCTGTCACACCATCCACTATATCACTGTGTTTTCGCACACCTCCCATAGATTCCCCTGTATCGCTGTGCTTTCACGCACCTCTGATACCTTCCCTTATATCGTTGTGTTTTTGCGCACCTCTCATACCTTCCCCTATATCGCCGTGTTGTTATGCACCTCCCAGAGCTTCCCACTTATCGCCTTGTTTTTGCGCATCTCTCATAACTTCCCCTATATCGCCGTGTTCTGGCGTACCTCGCATCGCTTCCCTTACATCGCTGTGTTTTCGCGCACCTCTCATACCTTCTGCTATATCGCCGTACTTTCACGCACCTCCCATAGCTTCCCCTATATTGCTGTGTTCTCTCACACCTCTCACACCTGCTCCTTTCTCGCTCTGTTTTCATGCACCTTCCATAGCTTCCTATATATCGCTGTGTTTTCGCGTACCTCTGATACCTTCCACTATATCGCTGTGTTTTCACACACCTCTCGTAGCTTCCCCTATATCGATGTGTTTTAACGCCCCTCCCATATATTCAACTATTTCGCTGTGTTTTCGCACACCTCCCATAGCTTCTGCTATATCGCTGTGTTTTCACGCACCTCTCATCCCTTCCCCTATACCCTTGTGCTTTTGCGCACCTCTCATACCTTGCCCTGTATCACTGTGTTTTCACGCACCTCTCATGCCGTCCCCTACATCGCTGCATTTTCGCGCACTCTCATCGCTTCCCCTATATCGACGTGTTTTTAAGCACCACTCATACCTACACGTATATCACCGTGTGTTCACGCACCTCCTATAGCTTCTCCTATATCACCGTGTTTTCACACACCTCCCATAGCTCCCACTATATTGCTGTGTTTTCTCACACCACTCATGCCTTCCCCTTTCTCGCTCTGTTTTCGTGCATCTCCCATAGCTTCCAATATATCGCTGTGTTTTTGCGCACCTCTCATACCTTCCACTATATCGCTGTGTTCTCGCGCACCTTTCGTAGCTTCCCCTATAACGTTGTGTTTTTGGGCACCTCTCATGTCTTCCCCTATATCGCTGTGTTTTTGTTCACCTCTCATAGCTTTGCCTATATCGCCATGTTCTCACGCACCTCTCATACTTTCCCCTTTTTAGCTGAGTTTTCGCTCATCTCTCATAACTTCCCCTATATCGACGTGTTTTCACGCACCTCCCATAGCTTCCCATATATCGCTGTGTTTTCGCGTACCTCTCATACCTTCTACTATTTCGCCGTGTTTTAGCTCACCTCCATAGCTTCCCATATATCGCTGTGTTTTCGCGTGCCTATCACACCATCCACTATATCACTGTGTTTTCGCACACCTCCCATAGATTCCCCTGTATCGCTGTGCTTTCACGCACCTCTGATACCTTCCCTTATATCGTTGTGTTTTTGCACACCTCTCACACCTTCCCCTATATCGCCGTGTTGTTATGCACCTCCCAGAGCTTCCCACTTATCGCCTTGTTTTTGCGCATCTCTCATAACTTCCCCTATATCGCCGTGTTCTGGCGCACCTCGCATTGCTTCCCTTACATCGCTGTGTTTTCGCGCACCTCTCATACCTTCTGCTATATCGCCATACATTCACGCACCTCCCATAGCTTCCCCTATATTGCTGTGTTCTCTCACACCTCTCATACCTGCTCCTTTCACGCTCTGTTTTCATGCACCTCCCATAGCTTCCTATATATCGCTGTGTTTTCGCACACCTCTCGTAGCTTCCCCTATATCGATGTGTTTTAACGCCCCTCCCATATATTCAACTATTTCGCTGTGTTTTCGTGCACCTCCTATAGCTTCTCCGATACCGCTGTGTTTTCACGCACCTCTCATCCCTTCACCTATACCGTTGTGCTTTTGCGCACCTCTCATACCTTCCCCTGTATCACTGTGTTTTCACGCACCTCTCATGCCGTCCCCTACATCGCTGCATTTTCGCGCACTCTCATCGCTTCCCCTATATCGATGTGTTTTCAAGCACCACTCATACCTACACGTATATCGCCGTGTGTTCACGCACCTCCCATAGCTTCTCCTTTATCACCGTGTTTTCACACACCTCCCATAGCTCCCCCTATATTGCTGTGTTTTCTCGCATCACTCATGCCTTCCCCTTTCTCGCTCTGTTTTCGTGCACCTCCCATAGCTTCCCATATATCGCTGTGTTTTTGCGCACCTCTCATACCTTCCAATATATCGCTGTGTTCTCGCGCACCTTTCGTAGCTTCCCCTATATCGTTGTGTTTTCGGGCACCTCTCATGTCCTCCCCTATATCGCTGTGTTTTTGCTCACCTCTCATAGCTTTGCCTATATCGTCATGTTCTCACGCACCTCTCATACCTTCCCCTTTTTAGCTGAGTTTTCGCTCATCTCTCATACCTTCCCCTATATCGACGTGTTTTCACACACCTCTCATACCTTCATGTACATCGCCGTGTTTTCGCGCACCTCCCATAGTTTCCTATATATCGCTGTGTTTTCACGCACCTCCCATAGCTTCCCATATATCGCTGTGTTTTCGCGCACCTCTCATACCTTCCACTTATCGCAGTGTTTTAATGCACTTCCCATTCATTTCCCTATATCGCTGTGTTTTCGTGCACCTCCCATAGCTTCCCCTATGTTGCTGTGCTCTTGTGCACCTCTCGTCACTTCCCCTATATCGCTTTGCTTTCACGGACCTCCCATAGCTTCCCATTTTTCGCCTTGTTTTTGCGCACCTCTCATAGATTCACTTCCACCACTATGTTTTTGCACACCTCTCATACTTCTCCATATATTGCCGTGCTTTCACGCACCTCCCATAGCTCCACCTATATTGCTATGTTTCCTCACACCACTCATATCTTCCCCTTTCTGGCTGTGTTTACGTGCACCTCCCATAGCTTCCCATATATCGCTGTGTTTTCGCGCACCACTCATACCTTCCACTATATCGCTGTATTTTCGCGCACTTCTCCTAGTTTCCTTATATCGCTGTGTTTTTGACGACCTCTCATAGCTTTGCCTTTATCGCCATGTTCTCACGCACCTCTCATACCTTCCCCTTTTTAGCTGAGTTGTCGCTCATCTCACATACCTTCCCCTATATCGACGTGTTTTCACGCACCTCCCAGAGCTTCCCCCATATCACTGTGTTTTTGCGGACCTCTCATACCTTCCCCTATATCACCGTGTGTACGCGCACCTCTCATAGCTTCCCATATATCGCTGTGTTTTTGCGCACCTCGCATACCTTCCCCTATATCGTTGTGTTTTCGCACACCTCTCTTACCTTCCACTATATCGATGTTTTTTCACGCACCTCTCATAGCTTCCCATATATCGCTGTGTTTTTGCGCACCTCGCATACCTTCCTCTATATCGCTGTGTTTTCACGCACCTCTGATCCCTTTCCCAATATCACTGTGATTTAGCGCACCTCCCAAGGCTTCCCCTATATCATTGTGTTTTCGTTCACCTCTCATAGCATCCCCTATATCACCGCATTTTCACGCACATCTCTTATCTTCTGCTATATCGCTGTGTCATCAAGTAGCTCTCATAACTTCCCCTATATTGCTCAGTTTTCACGCATCTCCCATAGCTTCCCCTATGTCACTCTGCTCTCGTGCACCTCTCATCACTTCCGCTATATCGCCCTTTTTTCACGGACCTCGCGTAGCTTCCCATTTTTCGCCAAGTTTTCACGCGCCTCTCATAGATTCCCCCAAATCATTGTGTTTTTGTGCACCTCTCTTAGCTTCCCCTATATCGCTGCGTTCTGGCGCACCTCGCATACCTTCCCCTACGTTGCTCTGTATTCGCGCACCTCTCATAACTTCTCCTATTTTGGCCATGTTTTCACGCACGTCCCATAGCTTCCTCTATATTGCTGTGTTTTTTCACACCTCTCAGACCTTCTCCTATATCGCCGTGTTTTCTGACACCTCTCATACCTTCCCCTTTCTCGCTCTGTTTTCATGCAACTCCCATAGCTTCCCATATTTCGCTGTGTTTTCGCGCACCTCTCATACCTTGAACTATATCGCTGTCTTTTCGCGCATCACTCGTAGCTTCCCCTATATCGATGTGTTTTCATGCACCTCTCCTACCTTCATGTATATCGCCGTGTTTTCGCGCACCTCCCACAGCTTCCCCTATATCACTGTGTTTTCGCGCACCTCTCATACCTTCTCCTATATTGCAGTGTTTTAACGCACCTCCCATCACTTCCGCTATATCACCCTGTTTTCACGGACCTCCCATAGCTTCCCATTTTTCGCCGTGTTTTTGCGCGCCTCTCAAAGATTCCCCCAAATCGCTGTGTTTCTGCGCACCTCTCTTGGCTTCCCCTATATCGCCACGTTCTGGCGCACCTCGCATAGCTTCCCCTACGTCGCTCTGTTTTCGCACACTTCTCATACCTTCTCCTATTTTGGCCGTGTTATCACGCACGTCCCACAGCTAACCCTATATTGCTGTGTTTTCTCACACCTCTCATACCTTCTCCTATATCATCGTGTTTTCACGCACCTCCCATAGCTTCCCCTATATTGCTGTGTTTTCTCAAACCTCTCATACCTTCCCCTATATTGCTCTGTTTTCGTGCATCTCCCATAGCTTCCCATATATCGCTGTGTTTTCACGCACATCTCATAGCTTCCCTATATCAATGTATTTTCACGCACCTCTCTTAACTTCGCCTATATCGCTGTGTTTTCATGCACCTCCCATATCTTCCCCTGCATCGCTGTGCTTTTGTGCACCTCTCATAACTTCCCCTATTTCACCGTGATTTAACGCACCTCCATAGCTTCCCCTATTTTGCTGTGTTTTCTCACACCTCTCAGACCTTCTCCTATTACTCTGTTTTCGCACACCTCTCATACCTTCCACTATATCGCTGTGCTTTTGCGCACCTCTCATACCTTCCCCTATTTCGCCGTGTTTTAACGCACCTCCATAGCTTCCCAAATATCGCTGTTTTCGAGTGCCTATCACACCATCCTCTATATCGCTGTGTTTTCGCACACCTCCCATAGATTCCCCTGTATTGCTGTGCTTTCATGCCCCTCTGATACCTTCCTCTATATCGTTGTGTTTTCGCGCACCTCTCATACCTTCCCCTATATCGCCATGTTGTCATGCACCTCCCAGAGTTTCCCATTTATCGCCGTGTTTTCGCGCACCTCTCATAGCTTCCCATATATTGCGATGTTTTCGCGCACCTCTCATAGATTCCCCCAAACCGCTGTGTTTTTGCGCACCTCTCTTAGCTTCCCCTATATCGCCGCATTCTGGCGCACCTCGCATAGCTTCCCCTATGTCGCTCTGCTTTCGCGCACCTCTCATACCTTCTCCTATTTTGGCCCTGTTTTCACGCACGTCCCATAGCTAACCTTATATTGCTGTGTTTTCTCACACCTCACATTCCTTCCCCTCTATCGCTCTGTTTTCGTGCATCTCCCATAGCTTCCCATATATCGCCGTGTTTTCGCACACCTCTCATACCTTGCACTATATCGTTGTGTTTTCGCGCACCTCTCATAGCTTCCCCTATATGGATTTGTTTTCACGCACCGCTCATAACTTCGCCTATATCACTGCGTTTTCATTCACCTCCCATATCTTCCCCTACATCGCTGTGTTTTCACGCACCTCCCACACATTCCCCTATATCGCTGTGTTTTCGTGCACCTCCCATAGCTTCCGCTATATCGCTGTGTTTTCACGCACATCTAATATCTTCTCCTATATCGCCGTGTTCTAGGGCACACTTCGCATAGCTTCGCCTACATCGCTGTGTTTTCACGAATCTCTCATACCTTCTCCTATATTGCTGTGTTTCTGACACCTCTCACACCTTCTCCTTTCTCGCTGTGTTTTCGTGCACCTCCCAAAGCTTCCCCTATATCACTGTGTTTTCGCGCACCTCTCATACCTTCCACTATATCGCTGTGTTTTCGCGCATCTCTCATACCTTCCCCTATTTCGCCGTGTTTTAACGCACCTCCATAGCTTCCCAAATATTGCTGTGTTTTCAAGTGCCTATCACACCATCCTCTATATCGCTGTGTTTTCGCACACCTCCCATAGATTCCCCTGCATTGCTGTGCTTTCATGCACCTCTGATACCTTCCTCTATATCGTTGTATTTTCGCGCACCTCTCATACCTTCCCCTATATCGCCATGTTGTCATGCACCTCCCAGAGTTTCCCATTTATCGCCATGTTTTCGCGCACCTCTCATAGCTTCTCATATATTGCGATGTTTTCGCGCACCTCTCATAGATTCCCCCAAACCGCTGTGTTTTTGCACACCTCTCTTAGCTTCCCCCATATCGCCGCGGTTCTGGCGCACCTCGTATAGCTTCCCCTACGTCGATCTGCTTTCGCGCACCTCTCAGCCCTTCTCCTATTTTGGCCCTGTTTTCACACACGTCCCATAGCTAACTCTATATTGCTGTGTCTTCTCACATCTCTCATACCTTCCCCTCTATCGCTCTGTTTTTCGTGCATCTCCCATAGCCTCCCATATATCGCTGTGTTTTCGCGCACCTCTCATAGCTTCCCCTATATCGATGTGTTTTCACGCACCGCTCATAACTTCGCCTATATCACTGCGTTTTCATGCACCTCCCATATCTTCCCCTACATCGCTGTGTTTTCACGCACCTCCCATACATTCCCCTATATCGCTGTGTTTTCCGTGCACCTCCCATAGCTTCCGCTATGTCGCTGTGTTTTCGCACACATCTAATATCTTCTCCTATATCGCCGTGTTCTAGGGCACACCTCGCATAGCCTCGCCTACATCGCTGTGTTTTCACGAAACTCTCATACCTTCTCCTATATTGCTGTGTTTCTGACACCTCTCACACCTTCTCCTTTCTCGCTGTGTTTTCGTGCATCTCCCATAGCTTCCCATATTTCGCTGTGTTTTCGCGCACCTCTCATACCTTCCCCTATATAGCAGTGTTTTAACGCACCTCCCATTCATTCCCCTATATCGCTGTGTTTTCGCGCACCTCCCACAGCTTCCCCTATGTTGCTATGCTCTGGTGCACCTCTCATCACTTCCGCTATATCGCCCTGTTTACACGGACCTCCATAGCTTTCTATTTTTTGCCAAGTTTTCGGCGCCTCTTATAGATTCACCCAAATCGCTGTGTTTTCATGCACCTCTCATACCTTCCCTATATCGCAGTGTTTTAACGCAACTCCCATTCATTCCCCTATATCGCTGTGTTTTCGCGCACCTCCCACAGCTTCCCCTATGTCGCTGTGCTCTTGTGCGCCTCTCATCACTTCCCGTATATCGCCCTGTTTTCACGGACCTCCATAGCTTCCCATTTTTCGCCGAGTTTTCGGCGCATCTTATAGATTCCCCCAAATCGCCGTACTTTTGCGCACCTCCCATAAATTCCCCTATATCGCTGTGTTTTCGCGCAGCACTCATAGCTTCCCCTATATCGCAATGTTTTAACGCAACTCCCATTCATTCCCCTATATCACTGTGCTTTCACGCACCTCCCACAGCTTCTCCTATGTCGCTGTGCTCTGGTGCACCTCTCATCACTTCCGCTATATCGCCTTGTTTTCACGGACCTCCCATAGCTTCCCATTTTTCGCCGAGTTTTCGGCGTCTCTTATAGATTCCCCCATATCGCCGTGCTTTTGCGCACATCCCATAACTTCCCCTATATCACTGTGTTTTCCGCGCAACACTCATAGCTTCCCATATATTGCGATGTTTTCGCGCACCTCTCATAGATTCCCCCAAATCGCTGTGTTGTTGCTCACCTCTCTTAGCTTCCCCTATATCGCCACGTTCTGGCGCACCACGCATAGCTTCCCCTACGTCGCTCTTTTTTGCGCACTTCTCATACTTTCTCCTATTTGGCCGTGTTTTCACGCACGTCCCCACAGCTAACTCTATATTGCTGTGTTTTCTCACGCCTCTCTTACCTTCTCCTATATCATCGTGTTTTCACGCACCTCCCATAGCTTCCCCTATATTGCTGTGTTTTCTCAAACCTCTCATACCTTCCCCTATATCGTTGTGTTTTCGCGCACCTCTCATAGCTTCCCTATATCGATGTGATTTCACGCACCTCTCATAACTTCCCCTGCATCGCTGTGTTTTTGTGCACCTCTCATAACTTCCCCTATTTCGCCGTGATTTAACACACCTCCATAGCTTCCCCTATATTGCTGTGTTTTCTCACACCTCTCAGACCTTCTCGCACCTGTTTTCTCTCTGTTTTCACGCACCTCTCATACCTTCTACTATATCGTTGTGTTTTTGCGCAACCTCTCATACCTTCCCCTTTCACCTGTTTTTAACGCACCTCCATAGCTTCCCAAATATCGCTGTGTTTTTGAGTGCCTATCACACCATTCTCTATATCGCTGTGTTTTTGCACACCTCCCATAGATTCCCCTGTATTACTGTGCTTTCATGCACCTTTGATACCTTCCTCTATATGGCCATGTTTTCGCGCACCTCTCATAGCTTCCCATATATTGCGATGTTTTCGCGCACCTCTCATAGATTCCCCTAAACCGCTGTGTTTTTGCTCACCTCTCTTAGCCTCCCCTGTATCGCCGCGTTCTGGTGCACCTCGCATAGCTTCCCCTACGTCGCTCTGCCTTCGCGCACTTCTCATACCTTCTCCTATTTTGGCCCTGTTTTCACGCACGTCCCATAGCTAACCCTATATTGCTGTGTTTTCTCACACCTCACATACCTTCCCCTCTATCGCTCTGTTTTCGTGCATCTCCCATAGCTTCCCATATATTGCTGTGTTTTCGTGCACCTCTCATACCTTGCACTATATCGCTGTGTTTTCGCGCACCTCTCATAGCTTCCCCTATATCGATGTGTTTTCACGCACCGCTCATAACTTCGCCTATATCGCTTTGTTTTCATGCATCTCCCATACCTTCCCTACATCACTGTGTTTTCACGCACCTCCCATACATTACCCCTATATCGCTGTGTTTTCGTGCACCTCCCATAGCTTCCGCTATATCGCTGTGTTTTCGCGCACATCTAATATCTTCTCCTATATCGCCGTGTTCTAGGGCACACCTCGCATAGCTTCCCCTACATCGCTGTGTTTTCACGCAACTCTCATACCTTCTCCTATATTGCTGTGTTTCTGACATTTCTCACACCTTCTCCTTTCTCGCTGTGTTTTCGTGCACCTCCCATAGCTTCCCATTTTTCGCCGAGTTTTCAGCGCCTCTTATAGATTCCCCCAAATCGCTGTGCTTTCGCGCACCTCCCATAACTTTCCATATATCACTGTGTTTTCACACACCTCTCATACCTTCCCCTATATCGCTGTGTTTTCGCGCACCTCTCATACCTTCTCCTATATTACTGTCTTTTCGCGCACCTCTCATACCTTCCCCTAAATGGCTCTGTTTTCGTGCATCTCCCATACCTTCCCATATATCACTGTGATTTTGTGCACCTCTCATACCTTCCACTAATAACTGTGTTTTTTGCATAACCTCTCATACCTTCCCCTATTTCGCCGTGTTTTAACTCAACTTCATAGCTTCCCATATATCGCTGTGTTTTTCGCGTGCCTGTCACACGATCCACTATATCGCTGTGTTTTCGCACACCTCCCATAGATTCCACTGTATCGCTGTGCTTTCACGCACCTCTGATACCTTTCCTTATATCGTTGTGTTTTCGCACACCTCTCATACCTTCCCCTATATCGCCCATGTTGTCATGCACCTCCCAGAGCTTCCCATTATAGCCTTGTTTTTGCGCATCTCTCATAACTTCCCCTATATCGCCGTATTTTGGCGCACCTCTCATAGCTTCCTTTAAATCGCTGTGTTTTCGCGCACCGCTCATACTTCTCCTATATCGCCGTGCTTTCACGCACCTCCCTTAGCTTCCCCTATATTGCTGTGTTCTCTCACACCTCTCATACCTGTCCCTTTCTCGGTCTGTTTTTGTGCACCTCCCATAGCTTCCCATATCGCTGTGTTTTCGCGTACCTCTCATACCGTCCACTATATCGCTGTGTTTTCGCGCATCTCTCATACCTTCCCCTATATCGAAGTGTTTTAACGCACCTCCCATATATTCAACTATATCGCTGTGTTTTCGCGCACCTCTCATAGTTTCCCCCTATATCACCGTGTTTTCGCGGCACCTCGCATAGCTTCACCTCCACAATGTTTTCGCACACCTCTCATACCTTCTCCATATATCGCCGTTTTTTTCACACACCTCCCTTAGCTCCCCCTATATTGCTGTGTTTTCTCACACCACTCATACCTTCCCCTTTCTCGCTCTGCTTTCATGCACCTCTCATAGCTTCCACTATATCACCGTGTTTTCGCACACATCTCATATCTTCTCCTATATCGCTGTGTCATCAAGCAGCTCTCATAACTTCCCCCTATATTGCTCAGTTTTCACGCATCTCCCATAGCTTCTCCTATGTCGCTGTGCTCTCGTGCATCTCTCATCACTTCCTCTATATTGCCCTGATTTCACGGACCTCGCACAGCTTCCCATTTATCAACGAGTTTTCACGCGCCTCTCATAGATTTCCACAAATCGCTGTGTTTTGCGCACCTCTCTTAGCTTTCCCTATATCGCCATGTTCTGGTGCACCTCGCATAGCTTCCCCTACGTCGCTCTGTTTCTCGCACCTCTCAGACTTCTGCTATTTCGCCGTGTTTTCACGCACCTCCCATACCGTCCCCTATATCGCTCTGTTTTCTCACACCTCTCATACCTTCCCCTATATCACCCTGTTTTCGTGCATCTCCCATAGCTTCCCATATATCACTGTGTTTTTTGCACACCTCTCATATCTTCCCCTATTTCGCCGTGTTTTAGCTCACCTCCATAGCTTCCCGTATATCGCTGTGTTTTCGCGTGCCTATCGCACCATCCACTATATCACTGTGTTTTCGCACACCTCCTATAGATTCCCCTGTATCGCTGTGCTTTCACGCACCTCTGATACCTTCCCTTATATCGTGTTTTTTGCGCACCTCTCATACTTTCCCCTATAACACCGTGTTGTTATACACCTCCCAGAGCTTCCCACTTATCGCCTTGTTTTTTGCGCATCTCTCATAACTTCCCCTATATCGCCATGTTCTGGCACACCTTGCATCGCTTCCCTTACATCGCCGTGCTTTCACGCACCTCCCATAGCTTCCCCTATATCGCCGTGTTTTCTCACACCTCTCATACCTGCTCCTTTCTCGCTCTGTTTTCGTGCAGCTCCCATAGCTTCCCTATATATCTCTGTGTTTTCACGTACCTCTCATACCTTCCACTATATCGCTGTGTTTTCGCACACCTCTCGTAGCTTCCCCTATATCGATGTGTTTTAACGCACCTCCCATATATTCAACTATTTCGCTGTGTTTTCGCGCACCTCCCATAGCTTCTCCTATATCGCTGTGTTTTCACGCACCTCTCATCCCTTCCCCAATATCTCTTGTGATTTCGCGCACCTCCCAAGTCTTCCCTATATCGCTGTGTTTTCCGGCACCTCTGATTCCTTCCCCGATACCCGTTGTGTTTTTACGCACCTCTCATACCTTCCCCTGTATCACTGTGTTTTCATGCACCTCTCATTCTGTCCCCTACATCGCTGCATTTTCGCGCACTCTCATAGCTTCCCCTATATCGACGTGTTTTCAAGCACCACTCATACCTACACGTATATCGCGTGTGTTCACGCACCTCCCATAGCCTTCTCCTATATCACCGTGTTTTCACGCACCTCTCATACCTTCCGCTATATCGCTTTGTTATCGCGCACCTCTCATAGCTTCCCTTCTATCGCTATGTTCTCGTTGCACCTCTCATAGCTTTCCATATATTGCAATGTTTTCGCACACCTCTCATAGCTTCCCCCAAATCGCTGTGTTTTCGCACGCCTCTCATACCTTCCCCATATATCGCCGTTTTTTCACGCACCTCCCATAGCTCCCCCTATATTGCTGTGTTTTCTCACACCACTCATGCCTTCCCCTTTCTCGCTCTGTTTTCGTGCACCTCCCATAGCTTCCCATATATCGCTGTGTTTTTGCGCACCTCTCATGTCTTCCCCTATATCGCTGTGTTTTTGCTCACCTCTCATAGCTTTGCCTATATCGCCATATTCTCACACACCTCTCATACCTTAGGGGAAGGTATGAGAGGTGCGAAAAACACAGCGATATAGGGAAAGGTATGAGAGGTACATGAAAACAGAGCGATATCAGGGAAGGTTTGGGAAGTGAGCGAAAACAGGGCGATATAGAGGAAGATATGAGAGCTGCGCGAAGGCACAGTGATATAGGGGAAGGTATAAGAGGTGCATGAAAACACAGCGATATCGGGGAAGGTATGGGAGGTGCGTGAAAACAAGGCGATATAAGGAAAGGTATGAGAAGTGCGTGAAGGCACAGTGATATAGGGGATGCTATGGGTCGTGCGCGAAAGCACAGTGATATAGGGGAAGGTATGAGAGGTGTGTGAGAACACGGCGATACTGGGGAATGTATCAGAGGTGCGAAAAAACACAGCGATATAAGGGAAGTAATGAGAGGAGCGAAAACATAGCGATATAGGTGAAGACATGAGAGGTGCGCGAAAACACGGCAATAAAGGCGAAGCTATGAGAGGTGAGCAATAACACAGCGATAAAGGTGAAGCTATGGGATGTGCACGAAAAGACAGCAATATAGGGGAATGTATGCAATGTGCATGAATACACGGCGATATCGGGGAAGCCATGAGAAGTGCGCGAAAACACAGCGATATCGGGGAACGTATGGGAGGTGCGTGAAAACAGGGCGATATAGGGAAAGGTATGAGAAGTGCGTGAAGGCACAGTGATATAGGGGAAGGTATGAGAGGTGTGCGAGAACATGGCGATATAGGGTAAATTATGAGAGGTGCGTGAAAACATGGCGATACAAGGGAATGTATCAGAGGTGCGAGAAAATACAGCGATATAAGGGAAGTAATGAGAGGAGCGAAAACATAGCGATATAGGTGAAGACATGAGAGGTGCGCGAAAACACGGCGATATAGGGGACACTATGAGAGGTGAGCAATAACACAGCGATAAAGGTGATGCTATGGGATGTGCGCCAAAACACAGCGATATAGGGGAATGTATGAGAGGTGTGCGAGAACACGGCGATATAGGGGAAATTATGAGACGTGCGCGAAAACACGGCGATACAGGGGAATGTGTCAGAGTTGCGAGATAACACAGCGGCATAAGGGAAGTAATGAGAGGCGCAAAAACATAGCGATATAGGTGAAGACATGAGAGGTACGCGAAAACACGGCGATATAGTGGAAGCTATGAGAGGTGAGCAATAACACAGCGATAAAGGTGAAGATATGGGATGTGCGCGAAAAGACAACGATATAGGGGAAGGTATGAGAGGTGAGCGAAAACGCAGCGATGTAGGCGAAGCTATGGGATGAGCGCAAAAACACGGCGATACGGTGGAATGCCACAGAGGTGCAAGAAATCACAGCGATATAGGGGAAGTTATGAGAGAAGCGAAAACACAGCGATATAGGGGAAGGTATGAGAGGTGTGCAAAAACACAGCGATATAGGGGAAGTTATGAAAGGTGCGTGAAAACACAGTGATATAGGGAAAGGTATGAGAGCAGCACGAAAACAGGGTGATATACGGGAAGGTATGAGAGGTGCACGAAAACACAGCGATATAGGGGAAGGTATGTGAGGTACGCAAAAGCAGGGCGTTATACGGGAAGATATGAGAGGTGAACGAAGGAACAGCGATATAGGGGATGCTAAGGGCGGTGCGCGGAAACACAGTGATATTGGGGACGGTATGAGATGTGCATGAAAACACGGCTGTATAGGGTAAGCTATGAGAGGTGCACGAAAACACGGCGAAATAGGGGAAAGTATGAGAGGTGCGCGAAAACTTGTCGATTCATATAAATGCATCAGAGGTGCGAGAAAACACAGTGATGTAGGGGAAGTTATGAGCGGTGTGCAAAAACACAGCGATATAGGGGAATTTATGAGAGGTGCGCAAAAACACAGCGATATAGGGGAAGGTATGAGAGATACATGAAAACACAGCGATATCAGGGAAGGTATGGGAGGTGCGCGAAAAGAGGGCGATATAAGGGACGTTATGAGAAGTGCATGAAAACACGGCAATATAGGGGAAATTATGAGAGGTGCGCAAAAATACAGCGATATAGGAGAAGTTATGAGAGGTGCGCGAAAACAGTGCGATATCGAGGAAGGTATGAGAGGTGCACGAAGGCACAGTGATATAGGGGAAGGTATGAGAGGTGCACTAAAACACAGCGATATAGGGGAAGGTATGGGAGGTGCGTGAAAACAGGGCGATATAGGGGAAGGTATGAGAGCTGAACGAAGGAACAGCGATATAGGGGATTCTAAGGGAGGTGCGCGAAAACACAGTTATATTGGGGACGGTATGAGATGTGCATGAAAACACGGCTATATAGGGGAAGCTATGAGAGGTGCACGAAAACACGGCGAAATAGGGGAAAGTATGAGAGGTGCGCGAAAACATGGCGATACAGGGGAATGTGTCAGAGTTGCGAGATAACACAGCGGTATAAGGGAAGTAATGAGAGGAGCAAAAACATAGCGATATAGGTGAAGACATGAGAGGTACGCGAAAACACGGCGATATAGTGGAAGCTATGAGAGGTGAGCAATAACACAGCGATAAAGGTGAAGATATGGGATGTGCGCGAAAAGACAACGATATAGGGGAAGGTATGAGAGGTGAGCGAAAACGCAGCGATGTAGGTGAAGCTATGGGAGGAGCGCAAAAACACGGCGATACGGTGGAATGCCACAGAGGTGCAAGAAATCACAGCGATATAGGGGAAGTTATGAGAGAAGCGAAAACACAGCGATATAGGGAAAGATATGAGAGCTGCACGAAAACAGGGTGATATAGGGGAAGTTATGAGAGGTGCGTGAAAACACATCGATATAGGGGAAGGTATGTGAGGTACGCAAACGCAGGGCGTTATAGGGGATTGTATGAGAGGTGAACGAAGGAACAGCGATATAGGGGATGCTAAGAGATGTGCGCGAAAACACAGTGATATAGGGGAAGCTATGAGAGGTGCACGAAAACACAGCGATATAGGGGAAGTTATGAGAGGTGCGCAAAAACACAGCGATGTAGCGGAAGTTATGAGAGGTGTGCAAAAACACAGCGATATAGGGGAAGTTATGAGAGGTGCGCAAAAACACAGCAATATAGGGGAAGGTATGAGAGGTGCATGAAAACACAGCGATATCGGAGAAGGTATGGGAGGTGCGCGAAAACAGGGCGATATAGGGGACGTTGTGAGACGTGCATGAAAACACGGCAATATAGGGGAAGATATGAGAGGAGCGCAAAAATACAGCGATACAGGAGAAGTTATGAGAGGTGCGTGAAAACAGGGTGATTAGGGGAAGACAAGAGAGGTGCACGAAAACACGGCGATAAAAGGTAAGCTATGAGAGGTGAGCAATAAAACAGCGATAAAGGTGAAGCTATGGGATGTGCACGAAAAGACACCAATATAGGGGAATGTATGAAATGTGCATGAATACACGGCGATATCGGGGAAGCCATGAGAGGTGAACGAAAACACAGCGAAATAGGGGAAAGTATGAGAGGTGCGCGAAAACTTGTCGATTCATATAAATGCGTCAGAGGTGCGAGAAAACACAGCGATGTAGGGGAGGTTATGAGAGGTGTGCAAAAACACAGCGATGTAGCGGAAGGTATGAGAGGTGTGCAAAGACACAGCGATATAGGGGAAGTTATGAGAGGTGCATGAAAACACAGCGATATCGGAGAAGGTATGGGAGGTGCGCGAAAACAGGGTGATATAGGGGACGTTGTGAGATGTGCATGAAAACACGGCAATATAGGGGAAGATATGAGAGGAGCGCAAAAATACAGCGATACAGGAGAAGTTATGAGAGGTGCGTGAAAACAGGGCTATATAGGGAAAGGTATGAGAAGTGCGTGAAGGCACAGTGATATAGGGGATGCTATGGGACGTGCGCGAAAGCACAGTGATATAGGGGAAGGTATGAGAGGTGTGCGAGAACACGGCGATACTGGGGAATTTATCAGAGGTGCGAAAAAACACAGCGACATAAGGGAAGTAATGAGAGGAGCGAAAACATAGCGATAGAAGTGAAGACATGAGCGCTGTGCGAAAACCCGGCGATATAGGGGAAGCTATGAGAGGTAAGGAATAACACAGTGATAAAGGTGAAGCTATGGGATGTGCGCAAAAACACAGCGATATAGGGGACGGTATGAGATTGCGCAAAAACATGGCGATATAGGGGAAGCCATGAGAGGTGCGCGAAAACACAGCATATAGGGGAAGGTATCAGAGGTGCGCAAAAACACAGCCATATAGGGGAAGGTATGAGAGGTGCATGAAAACACAGCAATATCGGGGAAGGTATGGGAGGTGCGCGAAAACAGGGCGATATAGGGAAAGGTATGAGAGGTGCATGAAAACACAGCGATATCGGGGAAGGTATGGGAGGTGCGCGAAAACAGGGCGATATAGGGGAAGGTATGAGAGGTGCGTGAAAACAGAGCAGTTAGGGGAAGACATGAGAGGTGCGCTAAAATACGGCGATAACGGGGAAGCTATGAGGGGTGAGCAATAAAACAGCGATAAAGGTGAAGCTATGGGATGTGCACGAAAAGACAGCAATATAGGGGAATGTATGAAATGTGCATGAATACACGGCTATATAGGGGAAGCTATGAGAGGTGCACGAAAACACGGCGAAATAGGGGAAAGTATGAGAGGTGCGCAAAAACTTGTCGATTCATATAAATGCATCAGAGGTGCGAGAAAACACAGCGATGTAGGGGAAGTTATGAGAGGTGTGCAAAAACACAGCGATATAGGGGAATGTATGAGAAGTGCGCAATAACACAGCGATGTAGGGGAAGGTATGAGAGGTGCATGAAAACACAGCGATATCGGGGAAGGTATGGGAGGTGCGCGAAAAGAGGGCGATATAGGGAACGTTATGAGAAATGCATGAAAAAACGGCAATATAGGGGAAATTATGAGAGGTGCGCGAAAACAGGGCGATATCGTGGAAGGTATGAGAGGTGCACGAAGGCACAGTGATATAGGGGAAGGTATGAGAGGTGAACGAAGGAACAGCGATATAGGGGATTCTAAGGGAGGTGCGCGAAAGCGCAGTGATATTGGGGACGGTATGAGATGTGCATGAAAACACGGCTATATACGGGAAACTATGAGAGGTGCATGAAAACATGGCCAAATAGGGGAAAGTATGAGAGGTGCGCGAAAAGTTGGCGATACATGGGAATGCATCAGAGGTGCGAGAAAACACAGCGATATAGGGGAAGCCATGAGAGGTGGGCGAAAACACAGCGATGTAGCAGAGGGTATGAGAGGTGTGCAAAAACACAGCGATATAGGGGAAGGTATGAGAGGTGTGCAAAAACACAGCAATATAGGGGAAGGTATGAGAGGTGCATGAAAACACAGCGATGTAGCGGAATCTATGGCAGGTGCACAAAAACACGGCGATGTAGCGGAAGGTATGAGAGGTGTGCAAAAACACAGAGATATAGGGGAAGGTATGAGAGGTGCGCGAAGGCACAGTGATATAGGGGAAGGTATGAGAGGTGCATGAAAACACAGCGATATCGGGGAAGGTATGGGAGGTGCGCGAAAACAGGGCGATATAGGGGAATGTGTCAGAGTTGCGAGATAACACAGCGGTGTAAGGGAAGTAATGAGAGGAGCAAAAACATAGCGATATAGGTGAAGACATGAGAGGTACGCGAAAACACGGTGATATAGTGGAAGCTATGAGAGGTGAGCAATAACACAGCGATAAAGGTGAAGATATGGGATGTGCGCGAAAAGACAACGATATAGGGGAAGGTATGAGAGGTGAGCGAAAACGCAGCGATGTAGGGGAAGGTATGAGAGGTGCGCAAAAACACAGCGATATAGGGGAAGGTATGAGAGGTGCACGAAGGCACAGTGATATAGGGGATGCTGTGGGAGGTGCGCGAATACACAGCAATATAGGGGACGTTATGAGATGTGCATGAAAACACGGCAATATGGGGGAAGGTATGAGAGGTGCGCAAAAATGCTGCGATACAGGAGAAGTTATGAGAGGTGCATGAAAACACAGTGATATAGGGGACGCTGCGCGAAAACACAGTGATAAAGCGGAATGTATGAGAGGTGTACAAGAACACGGCGATATAGGGGAAATTATGAGAGGTGCGCGAAAACACGGCGATACAGGGGAATGTGTCAGAGTTGCGAGATAACACAGCGGTGTAAGGGAAGTAATGAGAGGAGCAAAAACATAGCGATATAGGTGAAGACATGAGAGGTACGTGAAAACACGGCGATATAGTGGAAGCTATGAGAGGTGAGCAATAACACAGCGATAAAGGTGAAGATATGGGATGTGCGCGAAAAGACAACGATATAGGGGAAGGTATGAGAGGTGAGCGAAAACGCAGTGATGTAGGTGAAGCTATGGGATGAGCGCAAAAACACGGCGATACGGTGGAATGCCACAGAGGTGCAAGAAATCACAGCGATATAGGGGAAGTTATGAGAGAAGCGAAAACACAGCGATATAGGGGAAGGTATGAGAGTTGCACAAAAACACAGCGATATAGGGGAAGTTATGAAAGTTGCGTGAAAACACAGTGATATAGGGAAAGGTATGAGAGCTGTGCGAAAACAGGATGATACAGGGGAAGTTCTGAGAGATGCGTGAAAACGCAGCGATATAGGGAATGATATGAGAGCTGCACGAAAACAGGGTGATATAGGGGAAGTTATGAGAGGTGCACGAAAGCACAGCGAAATAGCGGAAAGTATGAGAGGTGCGCGAAAACAGGGCGATATAGGCGACGTTGTGAGATGTGCATGAAAACACGGCGATATAGGGGAAGATATGAGAGGAGCGCAAAAATACAGCGATACAGGAGAAGTTATGAGAGGTGCGTGAAAACAGGGCGATATAGGGAAAGGTATGAGAAGTGCGTGAAGGCACAGTGATATAGGGGATGCTATGGGACGTGCGCGAAAGCACAGTGATATAGGGGAAGGTATGAGAGGTGTGCGAGAACAGGCGATACTGGGGAATTTATCAGAGGTGCGAAAAAACACAGCGACATAAGGGAAGTAATGAGAGGAGCGAAAACATAGCGATAGAAGTGAAGACATGAGTGGTGTGCGAAATCCCGGCGATATAGGGGAAGCTATGAGAAGTAAGCAATAACACAGTGATAAAGGTGAAGCTATGGGATGTGCGTGAGAAGACAGCAATATAGGGGAAGTTATGAGAGGTGCGTGAAAACACAGCGATGTAGGGGAAGGTATGAGAGGTGCGCAAAAACACAGCGATATAGGGGAAGGTATGAGAGGTGCACGAAGGCACAGTGATATAGGGGATGCTGTGGGAGGTGCGCGAATACACAGCAATATAGGGGACGTTATGAGATGTGCATGAAAACACGGCAATATGGGGGAAGGTATGAGAGGTGCGCAAAAATGCTGCGATACAGGAGAAGTTATGAGAGGTGCATGAAAACACAGTGATATAGCGGAAGGCATGAGAGGTGCACTAAAACACAGCGATATAGGGGAATGTATGGGAGGTGCGCGAAAACAGGGCGATATAAGGGAAGGTTTGAGAGGTGCGCGAAGGCACAGCGATAAAGAGGATGCTCTGTGAGGTGCGCGAAAGCACTGTGATATAGGGGAAGACATGAGAGGTGCGCAAAAACAGGGCAATATAGTGGAAGCAATGGGATGTGTGCGAAAACATGGCGATATAGGGAACGGCATAAGAGGTGCCCGAAAACACAGTGATATAGGGGACGCTATGGGACGTGCGCGAAAATACAGTGATATACGGGAAGGTATGAGAGGTGTGCGAGAACACGGCGATACAGGGGAATGTATCAGAGGTGCGAGAAAACACAGTGATATAAGGGAGGTCATGAGAGGAGCGAAAACATAGCGATATAGGTGAAGGCATGAGAGGTGCCCGAAAACACGGCGATAAAGGCAAAGCTATGGGATTTGCGCGAAAACAGGGCAATATAGGGGAAGGTATGAGATGTGCGCGAAGGCACAGCGATATAGCAGATTCTATGGGAGGTGCGCTAATAAACAGCGATATAGAGGACGTTATGAAATGTGCATGAAAACATGGCGATATAGGGGAAGGTTTGAGAGATGCGCAAAAATACAGCGATATAGGAGAAGTTATTAGAGGTGCGTGAAAACACAGCGATATAGGGGAAGGAATGGGAGCTGCGTGTAAACAGGGCGATATAGGAGAAGGTATGAGAGGAGCGCTAAGGCACATCGATATGGGGATGCTATGGGAGGTGCGTGAAAACACAGTAACATAGAGGAAGACATGAGAGGTGCATGAAAACAGGGCAATATAGTGAAAGCTATGGGATGTGCGCAAAAACATGGCGATACAGTGACAGTATGAGAGGTGCCCGAAAACACAGCGATATAGGGGACGCTATGGGACGTGCGCGAAAACATGGCGATACAAGGGAATGTATCAGAGGTGCGAGAAAACACAGCGATATAAGGGAAGTAATGAGAGGAGCGAAAACATAGCGATATAGGTGAAGGCATGAGAGGTCCGCGCAAACACGGCGATATAGGGGAAGCTATGAGAGGTGAGCAATAACACAGCGATAAAGGTGAAGCTATGGTATGTGCGCCAAAACACAGCGATATAGGGGACGGTATGAGATTGCGCGAAAACATGGCGATATAGGGGAAGCCATGAGAGGTGCGTGAAAACATAGCGTATAGGGGAAGGTATCAGAGGTGTGCAAAAACACAGCAATGTAGGAGAAGTTGTGAGAGGTGACCGAAAACACAGCGATATAGGGGACGCTATGGGACGTGCGCGAAAACACAGTGATATAGCGGAATGTATGAGAGGTGTGCGAGAACACAGCGATATAGGGGAAATTATGAGAGGTGCGCGAAAACACGGCGATACAGGGGAATGTGTCAGAGTTGCGAGATAACTCAGCGGTATAAGGGAAGTAATGAGAGGAGCAAAAACATAGCGATATAGGTGAAGACATGAGAGGTACGTGAAAACACGGCGATATAGTGGAAGCTATGAGAGGTGAGCAATAACACAGCGATAAAGGTGAAGCTATGGTATGTGCGCCAAAACACAGCGATATAGGGGACGGTATGAGATTGCGTGAAAACATGGCGATATAGGGGACGCTATGGGACGTGCGTGAAAACACAGTGATATAGCGGAATGTATGAGAGGTGTGCGAGAACACAGCGATATAGGGGAAATTATGAGAGGTGCGCGAAAACACAGCGAAATAGCGGAAAGTATGAGAGGTGCGCGAAAACTTGTCGATTCATATAAATGCATCAGAGGTACGAGAAAACACAGCGATGTAGGGGAAGTTATGAGAGGTGTCCAAAAACACAGCGATATAGGGGAAGGTATGAGAGGTGCATGAAAACACAGCGATATCGGAGAAGGTATGGGAGGTGCACGAAAACAGGGCAATATAGGGGACGTTGTGAGACGTGCATGAAAACACAGCAATATAGGGGAAGATATGAGAGGAGCGCAAAAATACAGCGATATAGGGGAAGTTATGAAAGGTGCGTGAAAACACAGTGATATAAGGAAAGGTATGAGAGCTGTGCGAAAACAGGGTGATACAGGGGAAGTTATGAGAGGTGCGTGAAAACACAGCGATATAGGGAAAGGTATGAGAGCTGCACGAAAACAGGGTGATATAGGGGATTGTATGAGAGGTGAACGAAGGAACAGCGATATAGGGGATGCTAAGGGAGGTGCGCGAAAACACAGTGATATTGGGGACGGTATGAGATGTGCATGAAAACACGGCTGTATAGGGGAAGCTATGAGAGGTGCACGAAAACACAGCGAAATGGGGGAAAGTATGAGAGGTGCGCGAAAACTTGTCGATTCATATAAATGCATCAGAGGTACGAGAAAACACAGCGATGTAGGGGAAGTTATGAGAGGTGTGCAAAAACACAGCGATATAGGGGAAGGTATGAGAGATGCATCAAAACGCAGCGATATCGGGGAAGATATGGGAGGTGCGCGAAAAGAGGGCGATATAGGGGACGTTATGAGAAGTGCATGAAAACACCGCAATATAGGGGAAATTATGAGAGGTGTGCAAAAATACAGCGATATAGGAGAAGTTATGAGAGGTGCGCGAAAACAGGGCGATATCGGGGAAGGTATGAGAGGTGCACGAAGGCACAGTGATATAGGGGAAGGTATGAGAGGTGCATTAAAACACAGCGATATCGGGGAAGGTATGGGAGGTGCGTGAAAACAGGGCGATATAGGGGACGTTATGAGAAGTGCATGAAAACACAGCGATGTAGCGGAAGGTATCAGAGGTGTGCAAAAGCACAGAGATATAGGGGAAGGTATGAGAGGTACGCAAAAACACAGCCATATAGAGGAAGGTATGAGAGGTGCATGAAAACACAGCAATATCGGGGAAGGTATGGGAGGTGCGCGAAAACAGGGCGATATAGGGGAAGGTATGAGAGGTGCGCTAAGGCACAGTGATATAGGGGAAGGTATGAGAGGTGCATGAAAACACAGCGATATCGGAGAAGGTATGGGGGATGCGCGAAAACAGGGTGATATAGGGGACGTTGTGAGATGTGCATGAAAACACGGCAATATAGGGGAAGATATGAGAGGAGCGCAAAAATACAGCGATATAGGAGAAGTTATGAGAGGTGCGTGAAAACGGCGATTAGGGGAAGACATGAGATGTGCGCGAAAACACGGCGATAAAGGGGAAGCTCTGAGAGGTGAGCAATAAAACAGCGATAAAGGTGAAGCTATGGGATGTGCACGAAAAGACAGCAATATAGGGGAATGCATGAAATGCGCATGAATACACGGCGATATCGGGGAAGCCATGAGAGGTGCGCGAAAACACAGCGATATAGGGGAAGGTATGAGAGGTGTGCAAAAACACAGCGATATAGGGGAAGGTATGAGAGGTGCGCAAATACACAGTGATATAGGGGAAGTTCTGAGAGGTGCATGAAAACACAGCGATATCGGGGAAGGTATGGGAGGTGCGTGAAAACGGCGATATAGGGAAAGGTATGAGAAGTGCGTGAAGGCACAGTGATATAGGGGATGCTATGGGACGTGCGCGAAAGCACAGTGATATAGGGGAAGGTATGAGAGGTGTGCGAGAACACGGCGATTCTGGGGAATGCATCGGAGGTGCGAGAAAACACAGCGATGTAGGGAAGTTATGAGAGGAGCGAAAACACAGCGATATAGGGGAAACCATGAGAGGTGCGCAAAAACACAGCGATGTAGCGGAAGGTATGAGAGGTGTGCAAAAACACAGCGATATAGGGGAAGTTATGAGAGGTGCGCAAAAACACCGCGATATAGGGGAAGGTATGAGAGGTGCATGAAAACACCGCGATATCGGGGAAGCCATGAGAGGTGCACAAAAACAGAGCGATGTAGCGGAAGGTATGAGAGGTGCGCAAAAACAGAGCGATATAGGGGAAGGTATGAGAGGTGTGTGAGAACACGGCAATACTGGGGAATGTATCAGAGGTGCGAAAAAACACAGCGACATAAGGGAAGTAATGAGAGGAGTGAAAACATAGCGATAGAAGTGAAGACATGAGTGCTGCGCGAAAACCCGGCGAAATAGGGGAAGCTATGAGAGGTAAGCAATAACACAGTGATAAAGGTGAAGCTATGGGATGTGCGCAAAAACACAGCGATATCGGGGACGGTATGAGATTGCGCGAAAACATGGCGATATAGGGGAAGCCATGAGAGGTGCGCGAAAACACAGCGTATAGGGGAAGGTATCAGAGGTGCGCAAAAACACAGCCATATAGGGGAAGGTATGAGAGGTGCATGAAAACACAGCAATATCGGGGAAGGTATGGGAGGTGCGCGAAAAGAGGGCGATATAGGGGAAGGTATGAGAGGTGCGCGAAGGCACAGTGATATAGGGGAAAGTATGAGAGGTGCATGAAAACACAGCGATATCGGGGAAGGTATGGGAGGTGCGCGAAAACAGGGCGATATAGAGGACGTTATGAGATGTGCATGAAAGCACGGCAATATAGGGGAAGATATGAGAGGAGCGCAAAAATACAGCGATATAGGAGAAGTTATGAGAGGTGCATGAAAACAGAGCAATTAGGGGAAGACATGAGAGGTGCGCGAAAATACGGCGATAAAGGGGAAGCTATGAGAGGTGAGCAATAAAACAGCGATAAAGGTGAAGCTATGGGATGTGCACAAAAAGACAGCAATATAGGGGAATGTATGAAATGTGCATGAATACACGGCTATATAGAGGAAGCTATGAGAGGTGCACGAAAACACGGCAAAATAGGGGAAAGTATGAGAGGTGCGCGAAAACTTGTCGATTCATATAAATGCATCAGAGGTGCGAGAAAACACAGCGATGTAGGGGAAGTTATGAGAGGTGTGCAAAAACACAGCGATATAGGGGAATGTATGAGAGGTGCGCAAAAACACAGCGATGTAGGGGAAAGTATGAGAGATGCATGAAAACACAGCGATATCGGGGATGGTATGGGAGGTGCGCGAAAAGAGGGCGATATAGGGAACGTTATGAGAAATGCATGAAAACACGGCAATATAGGGGAAATTATGAGAGGTGCGCGAAAACAGGGCGATATCGTGGAAGGTATGAGAGGTGCACGAAGGCACAGTGATATAGGGGAAGGTATGAGAGGTGAACGAAGGAACAGCGATATAGGGGATTCTAAGGGAGGTGCGCGAAAACACAGTGATATTGGGGACGGTATGAGATGTGCATGAAAACACGGCGAAATAGGGGAAAGTATGAGAGGTGCGCGAAAAGTTGGTGATACATGGGAATGCATCAGAGGGGCGAGAAAACACAGCGATGTAGGGAAGTTATGAGAGGAGCTAAAACACAGCGA
The DNA here is from genome assembly GCF_030028105.1 of Mobula birostris. Classification (NCBI taxonomy): domain Eukaryota; kingdom Metazoa; phylum Chordata; class Chondrichthyes; order Myliobatiformes; family Myliobatidae; genus Mobula; species Mobula birostris. The sequence continues at coordinate 96,585 of NW_027274795.1, forward strand.
TATAGGGGAAGCCATGAGAGGTGCGCAAAAACACAGCGATGTAGCGGAAGGTATGAGAGGTGAGCAAAAACACAGAGATATAGGGGAATGTATGAGAGGTGCGCAAAAACACAGCCATATAGGGGAAGGTATGAGAGGTGCATGAAAACACCGCGATATCGGGGAAGGTATGTGAGGTACGCAAAAGCAGGGCGTTATAGGGGATTGTATGAGAGGTGAACGAAGGAACAGCGATATAGGGGATGCTAAGAGATGTGCGCGAAAACACAGTGATATAGGGGAAGCTATGAGAGGTGCACGAAAACACAGTGAAATAGCGGAAAGTATGAGAGGTGCGCGAAAACTTGTCGATTCATATAAATGCATCAGAGGTACGAGAAAACACAGCGATGTAGGGGAAGTTATGAGAGGTGTGCAAAAACACAGCGATATAGGGGAAGGTATGAGAGGTGCATGAAAACACAGCGATATCGGAGAAGGTATGGGAGGTGCACGAAAACAGGGCAATATAGGGGACGTTGTGAGACGTGCATGAAAACACAGCAATATAGGGGAAGATATGAGAGGAGCGCAAAAATACAGCGATATAGGGGAAGTTATGAAAGGTGCGTGAAAACACAGTGATATAAGGAAAGGTGTGAGAGCTGTGCGAAAACAGGGTGATACAGGGGAAGTTATGAGAGGTGCGTGAAAACACAGCGATATAGGGAAAGGTATGAGAGCTGCACGAAAACAGGGTGATATAGGGGATTGTATGAGAGGTGAACGAAGGAACAGCGATATAGGGGATGCTAAGGGAGGTGCGCGAAAACACAGTGATATTGGGGACGGTATGAGATGTGCATGAAAACACGGCTGTATAGGGGAAGCTATGAGAGGTGCACGAAAACACAGCGAAATGGGGGAAAGTATGAGAGGTGCGCGAAAACTTGTCGATTCATATAAATGCATCAGAGGTACGAGAAAACACAGCGATGTAGGGGAAGTTATGAGAGGTGTGCAAAAACACAGCGATATAGGGGAAGGTATGAGAGATGCATCAAAACGCAGCGATATCGGGGAAGATATGGGAGGTGCGCGAAAAGAGGGCGATATAGGGGACGTTATGAGAAGTGCATGAAAACACCGCAATATAGGGGAAATTATGAGAGGTGTGCAAAAATACAGCGATATAGGAGAAGTTATGAGAGGTGCGCGAAAACAGGGCGATATCGGGGAAGGTATGAGAGGTGCACGAAGGCACAGTGATATAGGGGAAGGTATGAGAGGTGCATTAAAACACAGCGATATCGGGTAAGGTATGGGAGGTGCGTGAAAACAGGGCGATATAGGGGACGTTATGAGAAGTGCATGAAAACACAGCGATGTAGCGGAAGGTATCAGAGGTGTGCAAAAGCACAGAGATATAGGGGAAGGTATGAGAGGTACGCAAAAACACAGCCATATAGAGGAAGGTATGAGAGGTGCATGAAAACACAGCAATATCGGGGAAGGTATGGGAGGTGCGCGAAAACAGGGCGATATAGGGGAAGGTATGAGAGGTGCGCTAAGGCACAGTGATATAGGGGAAGGTATGAGAGGTGCATGAAAACACAGCGATATCGGAGAAGGTATGGGGGATGCGCGAAAACAGGGTGATATAGGGGACGTTGTGAGATGTGCATGAAAACACGGCAATATAGGGGAAGATATGAGAGGAGCGCAAAAATACAGCGATATAGGAGAAGTTATGAGAGGTGCGTGAAAACGGCGATTAGGGGAAGACATGAGATGTGCGCGAAAACACGGCGATAAAGGGGAAGCTCTGAGAGGTGAGCAATAAAACAGCGATAAAGGTGAAGCTATGGGATGTGCACGAAAAGACAGCAATATAGGGGAATGCATGAAATGCGCATGAATACACGGCGATATCGGGGAAGCCATGAGAGGTGCGCGAAAACACAGCGATATAGGGGAAGGTATCAGAGGTGCGCAAAAACACAGCCATATAGGGGAAGGTATGAGAGGTGCATGAAAACACAGCAATATCGGGGAAGGTATGGGAGGTGCGCGAAAAGAGGGCGATATAGGGGAAGGTATGAGAGGTGCGCGAAGGCACAGTGATATAGGGGAAAGTATGAGAGGTGCATGAAAACACAGCGATATAGGGAAAGGTATGAGAGCTGCACGAAAACAGGGTGATATAGGGGATTGTATGAGAGGTGAACGAAGGAACAGCGATATAGGGGATGCTAAGGGAGGTGCGCGAAAACACAGTGATATTGGGGACGGTATGAGATGTGCATGAAAACACGGCTGTATAGGGGAAGCTATGAGAGGTGCACGAAAACACAGCGAAATGGGGGAAAGTATGATAGGTGCGCGAAAACTTGTCGATTCATATAAATGCATCAGAGGTACGAGAAAACACAGCGATGTAGGGGAAGTTATGAGAGGTGTGCAAAAACACAGCGATATAGGGGAAGGTATGAGAGATGCATCAAAACGCAGCGATATCGGGGAAGATATGGGAGGTGCGCGAAAAGAGGGCGATATAGGGGACGTTATGAGAAGTGCATGAAAACACCGCAATATAGGGGAAATTATGAGAGGTGTGCAAAAATACAGCGATATAGGAGAAGTTATGAGAGGTGCGCGAAAACAGGGCGATATCGGGGAAGGTATGAGAGGTGCACGAAGGCACAGTGATATAGGGGAAGGTATGAGAGGTGCATTAAAACACAGCGATATCGGGGAAGGTATGGGAGGTGCGTGAAAACAGGGCGATATAGGGGACGTTATGAGAAGTGCATGAAAACACAGCGATGTAGCGGAAGGTATCAGAGGTGTGCAAAAGCACAGAGATATAGGGGAAGGTATGAGAGGTACGCAAAAACACAGCCATATAGAGGAAGGTATGAGAGGTGCATGAAAACACAGCAATATCGGGGAAGGTATGGGAGGTGCGCGAAAACAGGGCGATATAGGGGAAGGTATGAGAGGTGCGCTAAGGCACAGTGATATAGGGGAAGGTATGAGAGGTGCATGAAAACACAGCGATATCGGAGAAGGTATGGGGGATGCGCGAAAACAGGGTGATATAGGGGACGTTGTGAGATGTGCATGAAAACACGGCAATATAGGGGAAGATATGAGAGGAGCGCAAAAATACAGCGATATAGGAGAAGTTATGAGAGGTGCGTGAAAACGGCGATTAGGGGAAGACATGAGATGTGCGCGAAAACACGGCGATAAAGGGGAAGCTCTGAGAGGTGAGCAATAAAACAGCGATAAAGGTGAAGCTATGGGATGTGCACGAAAAGACAGCAATATAGGGGAATGCATGAAATGCGCATGAATACACGGCGATATCGGGGAAGCCATGAGAGGTGCGCGAAAACACAGCGATATAGGGGAAGGTATGAGAGGTGTGCAAAAACACAGCGATATAGGGGAAGGTATGAGAGGTGCGCAAATACACAGTGATATAGGGGAAGTTCTGAGAGGTGCATGAAAACACAGCGATATCGGGGAAGGTATGGGAGGTGCGTGAAAACGGCGATATAGGGAAAGGTATGAGAAGTGCGTGAAGGCACAGTGATATAGGGGATGCTATGGGACGTGCGCGAAAGCACAGTGATATAGGGGAAGGTATGAGAGGTGTGCGAGAACACGGCGATTCTGGGGAATGCATCGGAGGTGCGAGAAAACACAGCGATGTAGGGAAGTTATGAGAGGAGCGAAAACACAGCGATATAGGGGAAACCATGAGAGGTGCGCAAAAACACAGCGATGTAGCGGAAGGTATGAGAGGTGTGCAAAAACACAGCGATATAGGGGAAGTTATGAGAGGTGCGCAAAAACACCGCGATATAGGGGAAGGTATGAGAGGTGCATGAAAACACCGCGATATCGGGGAAGCCATGAGAGGTGCACAAAAACAGAGCGATGTAGCGGAAGGTATGAGAGGTGCGCAAAAACAGAGCGATATAGGGGAAGGTATGAGAGGTGTGTGAGAACACGGCAATACTGGGGAATGTATCAGAGGTGCGAAAAAACACAGCGACATAAGGGAAGTAATGAGAGGAGTGAAAACATAGCGATAGAAGTGAAGACATGAGTGCTGCGCGAAAACCCGGCGAAATAGGGGAAGCTATGAGAGGTAAGCAATAACACAGTGATAAAGGTGAAGCTATGGGATGTGCGCAAAAACACAGCGATATCGGGGACGGTATGAGATTGCGCGAAAACATGGCGATATAGGGGAAGCCATGAGAGGTGCGCGAAAACACAGCGTATAGGGGAAGGTATCAGAGGTGCGCAAAAACACAGCCATATAGGGGAAGGTATGAGAGGTGCATGAAAACACAGCAATATCGGGGAAGGTATGGGAGGTGCGCGAAAAGAGGGCGATATAGGGGAAGGTATGAGAGGTGCGCGAAGGCACAGTGATATAGGGGAAAGTATGAGAGGTGCATGAAAACACAGCGATATCGGGGAAGGTATGGGAGGTGCGCGAAAACAGGGCGATATAGAGGACGTTATGAGATGTGCATGAAAGCACGGCAATATAGGGGAAGATATGAGAGGAGCGCAAAAATACAGCGATATAGGAGAAGTTATGAGAGGTGCATGAAAACAGAGCAATTAGGGGAAGACATGAGAGGTGCGCGAAAATACGGCGATAAAGGGGAAGCTATGAGAGGTGAGCAATAAAACAGCGATAAAGGTGAAGCTATGGGATGTGCACAAAAAGACAGCAATATAGGGGAATGTATGAAATGTGCATGAATACACGGCTATATAGAGGAAGCTATGAGAGGTGCACGAAAACACGGCAAAATAGGGGAAAGTATGAGAGGTGCGCGAAAACTTGTCGATTCATATAAATGCATCAGAGGTGCGAGAAAACACAGCGATGTAGGGGAAGTTATGAGAGGTGTGCAAAAACACAGCGATATAGGGGAATGTATGAGAGGTGCGCAAAAACACAGCGATGTAGGGGAAAGTATGAGAGATGCATGAAAACACAGCGATATCGGGGATGGTATGGGAGGTGCGCGAAAAGAGGGCGATATAGGGAACGTTATGAGAAATGCATGAAAACACGGCAATATAGGGGAAATTATGAGAGGTGCGCGAAAACAGGGCGATATCGTGGAAGGTATGAGAGGTGCACGAAGGCACAGTGATATAGGGGAAGGTATGAGAGGTGAACGAAGGAACAGCGATATAGGGGATTCTAAGGGAGGTGCGCGAAAACACAGTGATATTGGGGACGGTATGAGATGTGCATGAAAACACGGCGAAATAGGGGAAAGTATGAGAGGTGCGCGAAAAGTTGGTGATACATGGGAATGCATCAGAGGGGCGAGAAAACACAGCGATGTAGGGAAGTTATGAGAGGAGCTAAAACACAGCGATATAGGGGAAGCCATGAGAGGTGCGCAAAAACACAGCGATGTAGCGGAAGGTATGAGAGGTGAGCAAAAACACAGAGATATAGGGGAATGTATGAGAGGTGCGCAAAAACACAGCCATATAGGGGAAGGTATGAGAGGTGCATGAAAACACCGCGATATCGGGGAAGCCATGAGAGGTGCACAAAAACAGAGCGATGTAGCGGAAGGTATGAGAGGTGCGCAAAAACAGAGCGATATAGGGGAAGGTATGAGAGGTGTGTGAGAACACGGCAATACTGGGGAATGTATCAGAGGTGCGAAAAAACACAGCGACATAAGGGAAGTAATGAGAGGAGCGAAAACATAGCGATAGAAGTGAAGACATGAGTGCTGCGCAAAAACCCGGCGAAATAGGGGAAGCTATGAGAGGTAAGCAATAACACAGTGATAAAGGTGAAGCTATGGGATGTGCGCAAAAACACAGCGATATCGGGGACGGTATGAGATTGCGCGAAAACATGGCGATATAGGGGAAGCCATGAGAGGTGCGCGAAAACACAGCGTATAGGGGAAGGTATCAGAGGTGCGCAAAAACACAGCCATATAGGGGAAGGTATGAGAGGTGCATGAAAACACAGCATTATCGGGGAAGGTATGGGAGGTGCGCGAAAAGAGGGCGATATAGGGGAAGGTATGAGAGGTGCGCGAAGGCACAGCCATATAGGGGAAGGTATGAGAGGTGCATGAAAACACAGCGATATCGGGGAAGGTATGGGAGGTGCGCGAAAACAGGGCGATATAGGGGACGTTATGAGATGTGCATGAAAGCACGGCAATATAGGGGAAGATATGAGAGGAGCGCAAAAATACAGCGATATAGGAGAAGTTATGAGAGGTGCGTGAAAACAGGGAGATTAGGGGAAGACACGAGAGGTGCGCGAAAACACGGCGATAAAGGGGAAGCTATGAGAGGTGAGCAATAAAACAGCGATAAAGGTGAAGCTATGGGATGTGCACGAAAAGACAGCAATATAGGGGAATGTATGAAATGTGCATGAATACACGGCGATATCGGGGAAGCCATGAGAGGTGCGCGAAAACACAGCGATATAGGGGAAGGTATGAGAGGTGTGCAAAAACACAGCGATATAGGGGAAGGTATGAGAGGTGCGCAAATACACAGTGATATAGGGGAAGTTCTGAGAGGTGCATGAAAACACAGCGATATCGGGGAAGGTATGGGAGGTGCGTGAAAACAGGGCGATATAGGGAAAGGTATGAGAAGTGCGTGAAGGCACAGTGATATAGGGGATGCTATGGGACGTGCGCGAAAGCACAGTGATATAGGGGAAGGTATGAGAGGTGTGCGAGAACACGGCGATACTGGGGAATGTATCAGAGGTGCGAAAAAACACAGCGACATAAGGGAAGTAATGAGAGGAGCGAAAACATAGCGATAGAAGTGAAGACATGAGTGGTGCGCGAAATCCCGGCGATATAGGGGAAGCTATGAGAGGTAAGCAATAACACAGTGATAAAGATGAAGCTATGGGATGTGCGTGACAAGACAGCAATATAGGGGAAGTTATGAGAGGTGCGTGAAAACAGCGATGTAGGGGAAAGTATGAGAGGTGCGCAAAAACACATCGATATAAGGGAAGGTATGAGAGGTGCACGAAGGCACAGTGATATAGGGGATGCTATGGGAGGTGCGCGAATACAGAGCAATATAAGGGACGTTATGAGATGTGCATGAAAACACGGCAATATGGGGGAAGGTATGAGAGGTGCGCAAAAATGCTGCGATATAGGAGAAGTTATGAGAGGTGCATGAAAACACAGCGATATAGGGGAAGGCATGAGAGGTGCACTAAAACACAGCGATATAGGGGAATGTATGGGAGCTGCGCGTAAACAGGGCGATATAGGGGAAGGTATGAGAGGAGCGCTAAGGCACATCGATATAGGGGATGCTATGGCAGGTGCATGAAAACACAGTAACATAGAGGAAGACATGAGAGGTGCATGAAAACAGGGCAATATAGTGAAAGATATGGGATGTGTGCGAAAACATGGCGATACAGGGACAGAATGAGAGGTGCCCGAAAACACAGCGATATAGGGGACGCTATGGGACGTGCGCGAAAACACAGCGATATAGGGGAAATTATGAGAGGTGTGCGAGAACATGGCGATATAGGGTAAATTATGAGAGGTGCGCGAAAACATGGCGATACAAGGGAATGTATCAGAGGTGCGAGAAAACACAGCGATATAAGGGAAGTAATGAGAGAAGCGAAAACATAGCGATATAGGTGAAGACATGAGAGGTCCGCGAAAACACGGCGATATAGGGGAAGCTATGAGCGGTGAGCAATGACACAGCGATAAAGTTGAAGCTATGGTATGTGCGCCAAAACACACCGATATAGGGGACGGTATGAGATTGCGCCAAAACATGGCGATATAGGGGAAGCCATGAGAGGTGCGCGAAAACCCAGCGTATCGGGGAAGGTATCAGAGGTGCGCAAAAACACAGCAATATAGGAGAAGTTGTGAGAGGTGCCCGAAAACACAGCGATATAGGGGACGCTATGGGACGTGCGCGAAAACACAGTGATATAGCGGAATGTATGAGAGGTGTACGAGAACACGGCGATATAGGGGAAATTATGAGAGGTGCGCGAAAACACGGCGATGCAGGGGAATGTGTCAGAGTTGCGAGATAACACAGCGGTGTAAGGGAAGTAATGAGAGGAGCAAAAACATAGCGATATAGGTGAAGACATGAGAGGTACGCGAAAACACGGTGATATAGTGGAAGCTATGAGAGGTGAGCAATAACACAGCGATAAAGGTGAAGATATGGGATGTGCGCGAAAAGACAACGATATAGGGGAAGGTATGAGAGGTGAGCGAAAACGCAGCGATGTAGGCGAAGCTATGGGATGAGCGCAAAAACACGGCGATACGGTGGAATGCCACAGAGGTGCAAGAAATCACAGCGATATAGGGGAAGTTATGAGAGAAGCGAAAACACAGCGATATAGGGGAAGGTATGAGAGTTGCGCAAAAACACAGCGATATAGGGGAAGTTATGAAAGTTGCGTGAAAACACAGTGATATAGGGAAAGGTATGAGAGCTGTGCGAAAACAGGATGATACAGGGGAAGTTATGAGAGGTGCGTGAAAACGCAGCGATATAGGGGAAGGTATGTGAGGTACGCAAAAGCAGGGCGTTATAGGGGATTGTATGAGAGGTGAACGAAGGTACAGCGATATAGGGGATGCTAAGAGATGTGCGCGAAAACACAGTGATATAGGGGAAGCTATGAGAGGTGCACGAAAACACAGCGAAATAGCGGAAAGTATGAGAGGTGCGCGAAAACTTGTCGATTCATATAAATGCATCAGAGGTACGAGAAAACACAGCGATGTAGGGGAAGTTATGAGAGGTGTGCAAAAACACAGCGATATAGGGGAAGGTATGAGAGGTGCATGAAAACACAGCGATATCGGAGAAGGTATGGGAGGTGAGCGAAAACAGGGCAATATAGGGGACGTTGTGAGACGTGCATGAAAACACGGCCATATAGGGGAAGATATGAGAGGAGCGCAAAAATACAGCGATACAGGAGAAGTTATGAGAGGTGCGTGAAAACAGGGTGATTAGGGGAAGACAAGAGAGGTGCGCGAAAACACGGCGATAAAGGGTAAGCTATGAGAGGTGAGCAATAAAACAGCGATAAAGGTGAAGCTATGGGATGTGCACGAAAAGACAGCAATATAGGGGAATGTATGAAATGTGCATGAATACATGGCGATATCAGGGAAGCCATGAGAGGTGAACGAAAACACAGCGAAATAGGGGAAAGTATGAGAGGTGCGCGAAAACTTGTCGATTCATATAGATGCGTCAGAGGTGCGAGAAAACACAGCGATGTAGGGGAAGTTATGAGAGGTGTGCATAAACACAGCGATATAGGGGAAGGTATGAGAGATGCATGAAAACACAGCGATATCGGGGAAGGTATGGGAGGTGCGCGAAAAGAGGGCGATATAGGGGCCGTTATGAGAAGTGCATGAAAACACAGCAATATAGGGGAAGATATGAGAGGTGTGCAAAAATACAACGATATAGGAGAAGTTATGAGAGGTGCGCGAAAACAGGGCGATATTGTGGAAGGTATGAGAGGTGCACGAAGGCACAGTGATATAGGGGAAGGTATGAGAGGTGAACGAAGGAATAGCGACATAGGGGATTGTAAGGGAGGTGCGCGAAAACACAGTTATATTGGGGACGGTATGAGATGTGCATGAAAACACGGCTATATACGGGAAGCTATGAGAGGTGCATGAAAACACGGCGAAATAGGGGAAAGTATGAGAGGTGCGCGAAAAGTTGGCGATACATGGGAATGCATCAGAGGGGCGAGAAAACACAGCGATGTAGGGAAGTTATGAGAGGAGCTAAAACACAGCGATATAGGGGAAGCCATGAGAGGTACGCAAAAACACAGCGATAAAGGGGACAGTACGATATGTGCATGAATACACGGCGATATTGGTGAAGCCATGAGAGGTGCATGAAAACACAGCGATATAGGGGAAGGTATGAGAGGTGTGCAAAAACACAGCGATATCGGGAAAGTTATGGGAAGTAAGCGAAAACAGGGCAATATAGGGGAAGATATGAGAGGTGCGCGAAGGCACAGTGATATAGGGGGCCATGGGAGGTGCACGAATACACAGCTATATAGGGGACGTTATGAGAAGTGCACGAAAACACGGCGATACAGGGGAATGCATCAGAGGTGCGAGAAAACACAGCGATGTAGGGAAGTTATGAGAGGTGAACGAAGGAACAGCAATATAGGGGAAGGTATGAGAGGTGCATGAAAACACAGCGATATCGGAGAAGGTATGGGAGGTGCGCGAAAACAGGGCGATATAGGGGACGTTGTGAGATGTGCATGAAAACACGGCAATATAGGGGAAGATATGAGAGGAGCGCAAAAATACAGCGATACAGCAGAAGTTATGAGAGGTGCGTGAAAACAGGGCGATATAGGGAAAGGTATGAGAAGTGCGTGAAGGCACAGTGGTATAGGGGATGCTATGGGACGTGCGTTAAAGCACAGTGATATAGGGGAAGGTATGAGAGGTGTGCGAGAACACGGCGATACTGGGGAATTTATCAGAGGTGCGAAAAAACACAGCGACATAAGGGAAGTAATGAGAGGAGCGAAAACATAGCGATAGAAGTGAAGACATGAGTGGTGCGCGAAATCCCGGCGATATAGGGGAAGCTATGAGAGGTAAGCAATAACACAGTGATAAAGGTGAAGCTATGGGATGTGCGTGAGAAGACAGCAATATAGGGGAAGTTATGAGAGGTGCGTGAAAACACAGCGATGTAGGGGAAGGTATGAGAGGTGCGCAAAAACACAGCGATATAGGGGAAGGTATGAGAGGTGCACGAAGGCACAGTGATATAGGGGATGCTGTGGGATGTGCGCGAATACACAGCAATATAGGGGACGTTATGAGATGTGCATGAAAACACGGCAATATGGGGGAAGGTATGAGAGGTGCGCAAAAATGCTGCGATACAGGACAAGTTATGAGAGGTGCATGAAAACACAGCGATATAGGGGAAGGTATGAGAGGTGCGCAAATACACAGTGATATAGGGGAAGTTCTGAGAGGTGCATGAAAACACAGCGATATCGGGGAAGGTATGGGAGGTGCGTGAAAACAGGGCGATATAGGGAAAGGTATGAGAAGTGCGTGAAGGCACAGTGATATAGGGGATGCTATGGGACGTGCGCGAAAGCACAGTGATATAGGGGAAGGTATGAGAGGTGTGCGAGAACACGGCGATACTGGGGAATGTATCAGAGGTGCGAAAAAACACAGCGACATAAGGGAAGTAATGAGAGGAGCGAAAACATAGCGATAGAAGTGAAGACATGAGTGGTGCGCGAAATCCCGGCGATATAGGGGAAGCTATGAGAGGTAAGCAATAACACAGTGATAAAGATGAAGCTATGGGATGTGCGTGACAAGACAGCAATATAGGGGAAGTTATGAGAGGTGCGTGAAAACAGCGATGTAGGGGAAAGTATGAGAGGTGCGCAAAAACACATCGATATAAGGGAAGGTATGAGAGGTGCACGAAGGCACAGTGATATAGGGGATGCTATGGGAGGTGCGCGAATACAGAGCAATATAAGGGACGTTATGAGATGTGCATGAAAACACGGCAATATGGGGGAAGGTATGAGAGGTGCGCAAAAATGCTGCGATATAGGAGAAGTTATGAGAGGTGCATGAAAACACAGCGATATAGGGGAAGGCATGAGAGGTGCACTAAAACACAGCGATATAGGGGAATGTATGGGAGCTGCGCGTAAACAGGGCGATATAGGGGAAGGTATGAGAGGAGCGCTAAGGCACATCGATATAGGGGATGCTATGGCAGGTGCATGAAAACACAGTAACATAGAGGAAGACATGAGAGGTGCATGAAAACAGGGCAATATAGTGAAAGATATGGGATGTGTGCGAAAACATGGCGATACAGGGACAGAATGAGAGGTGCCCGAAAACACAGCGATATAGGGGACGCTATGGGACGTGCGCGAAAACACAGCGATATAGGGGAAATTATGAGAGGTGTGCGAGAACATGGCGATATAGGGTAAATTATGAGAGGTGCGCGAAAACATGGCGATACAAGGGAATGTATCAGAGGTGCGAGAAAACACAGCGATATAAGGGAAGTAATGAGAGAAGCGAAAACATAGCGATATAGGTGAAGACATGAGAGGTCCGCGAAAACACGGCGATATAGGGGAAGCTATGAGCGGTGAGCAATGACACAGCGATAAAGTTGAAGCTATGGTATGTGCGCCAAAACACACCGATATAGGGGACGGTATGAGATTGCGCCAAAACATGGCGATATAGGGGAAGCCATGAGAGGTGCGCGAAAACCCAGCGTATCGGGGAAGGTATCAGAGGTGCGCAAAAACACAGCAATATAGGAGAAGTTGTGAGAGGTGCCCGAAAACACAGCGATATAGGGGACGCTATGGGACGTGCGCGAAAACACAGTGATATAGCGGAATGTATGAGAGGTGTACGAGAACACGGCGATATAGGGGAAATTATGAGAGGTGCGCGAAAACACGGCGATGCAGGGGAATGTGTCAGAGTTGCGAGATAACACAGCGGTGTAAGGGAAGTAATGAGAGGAGCAAAAACATAGCGATATAGGTGAAGACATGAGAGGTACGCGAAAACACGGTGATATAGTGGAAGCTATGAGAGGTGAGCAATAACACAGCGATAAAGGTGAAGATATGGGATGTGCGCGAAAAGACAACGATATAGGGGAAGGTATGAGAGGTGAGCGAAAACGCAGCGATGTAGGCGAAGCTATGGGATGAGCGCAAAAACACGGCGATACGGTGGAATGCCACAGAGGTGCAAGAAATCACAGCGATATAGGGGAAGTTATGAGAGAAGCGAAAACACAGCGATATAGGGGAAGGTATGAGAGTTGCGCAAAAACACAGCGATATAGGGGAAGTTATGAAAGTTGCGTGAAAACACAGTGATATAGGGAAAGGTATGAGAGCTGTGCGAAAACAGGATGATACAGGGGAAGTTATGAGAGGTGCGTGAAAACGCAGCGATATAGGGGAAGGTATGTGAGGTACGCAAAAGCAGGGCGTTATAGGGGATTGTATGAGAGGTGAACGAAGGTACAGCGATATAGGGGATGCTAAGAGATGTGCGCGAAAACACAGTGATATAGGGGAAGCTATGAGAGGTGCACGAAAACACAGCGAAATAGCGGAAAGTATGAGAGGTGCGCGAAAACTTGTCGATTCATATAAATGCATCAGAGGTACGAGAAAACACAGCGATGTAGGGGAAGTTATGAGAGGTGTGCAAAAACACAGCGATATAGGGGAAGGTATGAGAGGTGCATGAAAACACAGCGATATCGGAGAAGGTATGGGAGGTGAGCGAAAACAGGGCAATATAGGGGACGTTGTGAGACGTGCATGAAAACACGGCCATATAGGGGAAGATATGAGAGGAGCGCAAAAATACAGCGATACAGGAGAAGTTATGAGAGGTGCGTGAAAACAGGGTGATTAGGGGAAGACAAGAGAGGTGCGCGAAAACACGGCGATAAAGGGTAAGCTATGAGAGGTGAGCAATAAAACAGCGATAAAGGTGAAGCTATGGGATGTGCACGAAAAGACAGCAATATAGGGGAATGTATGAAATGTGCATGAATACATGGCGATATCAGGGAAGCCATGAGAGGTGAACGAAAACACAGCGAAATAGGGGAAAGTATGAGAGGTGCGCGAAAACTTGTCGATTCATATAGATGCGTCAGAGGTGCGAGAAAACACAGCGATGTAGGGGAAGTTATGAGAGGTGTGCATAAACACAGCGATATAGGGGAAGGTATGAGAGATGCATGAAAACACAGCGATATCGGGGAAGGTATGGGAGGTGCGCGAAAAGAGGGCGATATAGGGGCCGTTATGAGAAGTGCATGAAAACACAGCAATATAGGGGAAGATATGAGAGGTGTGCAAAAATACAACGATATAGGAGAAGTTATGAGAGGTGCGCGAAAACAGGGCGATATTGTGGAAGGTATGAGAGGTGCACGAAGGCACAGTGATATAGGGGAAGGTATGAGAGGTGAACGAAGGAATAGCGACATAGGGGATTGTAAGGGAGGTGCGCGAAAACACAGTTATATTGGGGACGGTATGAGATGTGCATGAAAACACGGCTATATACGGGAAGCTATGAGAGGTGCATGAAAACACGGCGAAATAGGGGAAAGTATGAGAGGTGCGCGAAAAGTTGGCGATACATGGGAATGCATCAGAGGGGCGAGAAAACACAGCGATGTAGGGAAGTTATGAGAGGAGCTAAAACACAGCGATATAGGGGAAGCCATGAGAGGTACGCAAAAACACAGCGATAAAGGGGACAGTACGATATGTGCATGAATACACGGCGATATTGGTGAAGCCATGAGAGGTGCATGAAAACACAGCGATATAGGGGAAGGTATGAGAGGTGTGCAAAAACACAGCGATATCGGGAAAGTTATGGGAAGTAAGCGAAAACAGGGCAATATAGGGGAAGATATGAGAGGTGCGCGAAGGCACAGTGATATAGGGGGCCATGGGAGGTGCACGAATACACAGCTATATAGGGGACGTTATGAGAAGTGCACGAAAACACGGCGATACAGGGGAATGCATCAGAGGTGCGAGAAAACACAGCGATGTAGGGAAGTTATGAGAGGTGAACGAAGGAACAGCAATATAGGGGAAGGTATGAGAGGTGCATGAAAACACAGCGATATCGGAGAAGGTATGGGAGGTGCGCGAAAACAGGGCGATATAGGGGACGTTGTGAGATGTGCATGAAAACACGGCAATATAGGGGAAGATATGAGAGGAGCGCAAAAATACAGCGATACAGCAGAAGTTATGAGAGGTGCGTGAAAACAGGGCGATATAGGGAAAGGTATGAGAAGTGCGTGAAGGCACAGTGGTATAGGGGATGCTATGGGACGTGCGTTAAAGCACAGTGATATAGGGGAAGGTATGAGAGGTGTGCGAGAACACGGCGATACTGGGGAATTTATCAGAGGTGCGAAAAAACACAGCGACATAAGGGAAGTAATGAGAGGAGCGAAAACATAGCGATAGAAGTGAAGACATGAGTGGTGCGCGAAATCCCGGCGATATAGGGGAAGCTATGAGAGGTAAGCAATAACACAGTGATAAAGGTGAAGCTATGGGATGTGCGTGAGAAGACAGCAATATAGGGGAAGTTATGAGAGGTGCGTGAAAACACAGCGATGTAGGGGAAGGTATGAGAGGTGCGCAAAAACACAGCGATATAGGGGAAGGTATGAGAGGTGCACGAAGGCACAGTGATATAGGGGATGCTGTGGGATGTGCGCGAATACACAGCAATATAGGGGACGTTATGAGATGTGCATGAAAACACGGCAATATGGGGGAAGGTATGAGAGGTGCGCAAAAATGCTGCGATACAGGACAAGTTATGAGAGGTGCATGAAAACACAGCGATATAGGGGAAGGCATGAGAGGTGCACTAAAACACAGCGATATAGGGGAATGTATGGGAGGTGCGCGAAAACAGGGCGATATAAGGGAAGGTATGAGAGGTGCGCGAAGGCACAGCGATAAAGAGGATGCTCTGAGAGGAGCGCGAAAGCATTGTGATATAGGGGAAGACATGAGAGGTGCGCAAAAACAGGGCAATATAGTGGAAGCAATGGGATGTGTGCGAAAACATGGCGATATAGGGAACGGTATAAGAGGTGCCCGAAAACACAGTGATATAGGGGACGCTATGGGACGTGTGCGAAAATACAGTGATATACGGGAAATTTTGAGAGGTGCGCGAAAACACGGCGATACAGTGGAATGTATCAGAGTTGCGAGATAACACAGCGGTATAAGGGAAGTAATGAGAGGAGCAAAAACATAGCGATATAGGTGAAGACATGAGAGGTACGCGAAAACACGGTGATATAGTGGAAGCTATGAGAGGTGAGCAATAACACAGCGATTAAGTTGAAGATATGGGATGTGCGCGAAAAGACAACGATATAGGGGAAGGTATGAGAGGTGAGCGAAAACGCAGCGATATCGGGGAAGGTATGGGAGGAACGTGAAAACAGGGCGATATAGGGAAAGGTATGAGAAGTGCGTGAAGGCACAGTGATATAGGGGATGCTATGGGACGTGCGCGAAAGCACAGTGATATAGGGGAAGGTATGAGAGGTGTGCGAGAACACGGCGATTCTGGGGAATGTATCAGAGGTGCGAAAAAACACAGTGACCTAAGGGAAGTAATGAGAGGAACGAAAACATAGCGATAGAAGTGAAGACATGAGTGGTGCGTGAAAACCCGGCGATATAGGGGAAGCTATGAGGGGTAAGCAATAACACAGTGATAAAGGTGAAGCTATGGGATGAGCGTGAGAAGACAGCAATATAGGGGAAGTTATGAGAGGTGCGTGAAAACACAGCGATGTAGGGGAAGGTATGAGAGGTGCGCAAAAACACAGCGATATAGGGGAAGGTATGAGAGGTGCACGAAGGCACAGTGATATAGGGGATGCTGTGGGAGGTGCGCGAATACACAGCAATATAGGGGACGTTAAGAGATGTGCATGAAAACACGGCAATATGGGGGAAGGTATGAGAGGTGCACAAAAATGCTGCGATATAGGAGAAGTTATGAGAGGTGCATGAAAACACAGCGAGAAAGGGGAAGGCATGAGAGGTGCCCTAAAGCACAGCTATATAGGGGAATGTATGGGAGGTGCGCGAAAACAGGGCGATATAAGGGAAGGTATGAGAGGTACGCGAAGGCACAGCGATAAAGAGGATGTTCTGAGAGGTGCGCGAAAGCACTGTGATATAGGGGAAGACATGAGAGGTGCGCGAAAAAAGGGCAATATAGTGGAAGCAATGGGATGTGTGCGAAAACATGGCGATATAGGGAACGGTATAAGAGGTGCCCGAAAACACAGTGATATAAGGGACGCTATGGGATGTGCGCGAAAATACAGTGATATACGGGAAGGTATGAGAGGTGTGCGAGAACACGGCGATACAGGGGAATGTATCAGAGGTGTGAGAAAACACAGTGATAAAAGGGAAGTCATGAGAGGAGCGAAAACACAGCGATATAGGTGAAGGCATGAGAGGTGCGCGAAAACACGGCGATAAAGGCAAAGCTATGGGATGTGCGCGAAAACATGGCAATATAGGGGAACGTATGAGATGTGCGCGAAGGCACAGCGATATAGCAGATTCTATGGGAGGTGCGCTAATACACAGCGATATAGGGGACGTTATGAAATGTGCATGAAAACATGGCGATATAGGGGAAGGTATGAGAGGTGCATGAAAACACAGCGATATAGGGGAAGGAATGGGAGCTGCGCGTAAACAGGGCGATATAGGGGAAGGTATGAGAGGAGCGCCAAGGCACATCGATATAGGGGATGCTATGGGAGGTGCATGAAAACACAGTAATATAGAGGAAGACATGAGAGGTGCATGAAAACAGGGCAATATAGTGAACGCTATGGGTGTGCGCGAAAACATGGCGATACAGGGACAGTATGAGAGGTGCCCGAAAACACAGCGATATAGGGGACGCTATGGGACGTGCGCGAAAACACAGCGATATAGGGGAAATTATGAGAGGTGTGCGAGAACATGGCGATATAGGGTAAATTATGAGAGGTGCGCGAAAACATGGCGATACAAGGGAATGTATCAGAGGTGCGAGAAAACACAGCGATATAAGGGAAGTAATGAGAGGAGCGAAAACATAGCGATATAGGTGAAGACATCAGAGGTCCGCGAAAACACGGCGATATAGGGGAAGCTATGAGAGGTGAGCAATAACACAGCGATAAAGGTGAAGCTATGGTATGTGCGCCAAAACACAGCGATATAGGGGACGGTATGAGATTGCGAGAAAACATGGCGATATAGGGGAAGCCATGAGAGGTGCGCGAAAACACAGCGTATAGGGGAAGGTATCAGTGGTGCGCAAAAACACAGCAATATAGGAGAAATTGTGAGAGGTGCCCGAAAACACAGCGATATAGGGGAAGCTATGGGACGTGCGCGAAAACACAGTGATATAGCGGAATGTATGAGAGGTGTGCGAGAACACGGCGATATAGGGGAAATTATGAGAGGTGCGTGAAAACACGGCGATACAGGGGAATGTGTCAGAGTTGCGAGATAACACAGCGGTATAAGGGAAGTAATGAGAGGAGCAAAAACATAGCGATATTGGTGAAGACATGAGAGGTACACGAAAACACGGTGATATAGTGGAAGCTATGAGAGGTGAGCAATAACAGAGCGAAGATGAAGGTGAAGATATGGGATGTGCGCGAAAAGACAACGATATAGGGGAAGGTATGAGAGGTGAGCGAAAACGCAGCGATGTAGGCGAAGCTATGGGATGAGCGCAAAAACACGGCGATACGGTGGAATGCCACAGAGGTGCAAGAAATCACAGCGATATAAGGGAAGTTATGAGAGAAGCGAAAACACAGCGATATTGGGGAAGGTATGAGAGGTGCGCGAAAACACGGCGATAAAGGCAAAGCTATGGGATGTGCGCGAAAACAGGGCAATATAAGGGAAGGTATGAGATGTGCGCGAAGGCACAGCGATATAGTAGATTCTATGGCAGGTGCGCGAATACACAGCGATATAGGGGACGTTATGAAATGTGCATGAAAACATGGCGATATAGGGGAAGGTTTGAGAGATGCGCAAAAATACAGCGATATAGGAGAAGTTATTAGAGTTGCGTGAAAACAAAGCGATATAGGGGAAGGAATGGCAGCTGCGCGTAAACAGTGCGATATAGGGGAAGGTATGAGAGGAGCGCTAAGGCACATCGATATAGGGGATGCTATGGGAGGTGCATGAAAACACAGTAATATAGAGGAAGACATGAGAGGTGCATGAAAACAGGGCAATATAGTGAAAGCTATGGGATGTGCGCGAAAACATGGCGATATAGGGACAATATGAGAGGTGCCCGAAAACACAGCGATATAGGGGACGCTATGGGACGTGCGTGAAAACACAGCGATATAGGGGAAATTATGAGAGGTGTGCGAGAATATGGCGATATAGGGTAAATTATGAGAGGTGCACGAAAACATGGTGATACAAGGGAATGTATCAGAGGTGCGAGGAAACACAGCGATATAAAGGAAGTAATGAGAGGAGCGAAAACATAGCGATATAGGTGAAGACATGAGAGGTCCGCGAAAACACGGCGATATAGGGGAAGCTATGAGAGGTGAGCAATAACACAGCGATAAAGGTGAAGCTATGGTATGTGCGCTAAAACACAGCGATATAGGGGACGGTATGAGATTGCGCGAAAACATGGCGATATAGGGGAAGCCATGAGAGGTGCGCGAAAACACAGCGTATAGGGGAAGGTATCAGAGGTGCACAAAAACACAGCCATATAGGGGAAGGTATGAGAGGTGGATGAAAACACAGCAATATCGGGGAAGGTATGGGAGGTGCGCGAAAACAGGGCGATATAGGGGACGTCATGAGATGTGCATGAAAGCACGGCAATATAGGGGAAGATATGAGAGGAGCGCAAAAATACAGCGATATAGGAGAAGTTATGAGAGGTGCGTGAAAACAGGGCTATTAGGGGAAGACATGAGAGGTGCGCGAAAACACGGCGATAAAGGGGAAGCTATGAGAGGTGAGCAATAAAACAGCGATAAAGGTGAAGCTATGGGATGTGCACGAAAAGACAGCAATATAGGGGAATGTATGAAATGTGCATGAATACACGGCTATATAGGGGAAGCTATGAGAGGTGCACGAAAACACGGCGAAATAGCGGAAAGTATGAGAGGTGCGCGAAAACTTGTCGATTCATATAAATGCATCAGAGGTGCGAGAAAACACAGCGATGTAGGGGAAATTATGAGAGGTGTGCAAAAACACAGCGATATGGGGGAATGTATGAGAGGTGCGCAAAAACACAGCGATGTAGTGGAAGGTATGAGAGAGCATGAAAACACAGCGATATCGGGGAAGGTATGGGAGGTGCGCGAAAAGAGGGCGATATAGGGAACGTTATGAGAAGTGCATGAAAACACTGCAATATAAGGGAAATTATGAGAGGTGCACGAAAACAGGGCGATATCGTGGAAGGTATGAGAGGTGCACGAAGGCACAGTGAAATAGGGGAAGGTATGAGAGGTGAACGAAGGAACAGCGATATAGGGGATTCTAAGGGAGGTGCGCGAAAACACAGTTATATTGGGGACGGTATGAGATGTGCATGAAAACACGGCGAAATAGGGGAAAGTATGAGAGGTGCGCGAAAAGTTGGCGATACATGGGAATGCATCAGAGGGGCGAGAAAACACAGCGATGTAGGGAAGTTATGAGAGGAGCTAAAACACAGCGATATAGGTGAAGCCATGAGAGGTACGCAAAAACACAGCGATGTAGCGGAAGGTATAAGAGGTGCGCAAAAACACAGCCATATAGGGGTAGGTATGAGAGGTGCATGAAAGCACAGCAATATCGGGGAAGGTATGGGAGGTGCGCGAAAACAGGGCGATATAGGGGAAGGTATGAGAGGTGCGCGAAGGCACAGTGATATAGGGGAAGGTATGAGAGGTGCATGAAAACACAGCGATATCGGGGAAGGTATGGGAGGTGCGCGAAAACAGGGCGATATAGGGGACGTTATGAGATGTGCATGAAAGCACGGCAATATAGGGGAAGATATGAGAGGAGCGCAAAAATACAGCGATATAGGAGAAGTTATGAGAGGTGCGTGAAAACAGGGCTATTAGGGGAAGACATGAGAGGTGCGCGAAAACACGGCGATAAAGGGGAAGCTATGAGAGGTGAGCAATAAAACAGCGATAAAGGTGAAACTATGGGATGTGCGTGACAAGACAGCAATATAGGGGAAGTTATGAGAGGTGCACGAAAACACAGCGAAATAGCGGAAAGTATGAGAAGTGCGCGAAAACTTGTCGAATCATATAAATGCATCAGAGGTGCGAGAAAACACAGCGATGTAGGGGAAGTTATGAGAGGTGTGCAAAAACACAGCGATATAGGGGAAGGTATGAGAGATGCATGAAAACAGCGATATCGGGGAAGGTATGGGAGGTGCGCGAAAAGAGGGCAATACAGTGGAACCTATGGGATGTGCGCGAAACCACGGCGAAACAGGGGAATGTATCAGAGGTGCGAGAAAATACAGCGATATAGGGGACGCTATGTGACTTGCGCAAAAAAAACAGTGATATAGGGGAAGGTTTGAGAGGTGGGCGAGAACACGGCGATATAGGGGAAATTGTAAGAGGTGCACGAAAACATGGCAATATCGGAGAATGTATAAGTGGTGCGAGAAAACACAGCGATATAGGGGAATTAATGATAGGAGCGAAAACATAGCGATATAGGTGAAGACATGCGAGGTGCGCGAAAACGCGGCGATATAGGGTAAGCTATGAGAGGTGAGCAATAACACAGTGATCAAGGTGAAGCTATGGGATGTGCGCGAAAACAGCGATGTAGGTGAACTATGGGAGGTGTGCCAAAACACAGCGATATAGGGGACGGTATGAGATGTGCATGAATACACGGCGATTTTGGGGAAGCCATGAGAGGTGCCTGAATACACAGCGATATAGGGGAAGGTATGAGAGGTGTGCGAAAACACAACGATATAGGAGACAGTATGAGATGTGCATAAAAACATGGCGATATAGGGGGAGGTATGAGAGGTGCGCGTAAATACGGCGATATAGGGGAAAGTATGAGAGGTGCGCGAAAACTTGGCATTACAGGGGAATGCATCAGAGGTGCCAGAAAACACAGCTATGTAGTGGAATACATGAGAGGTGCGCGAAAACAGGGCAATATAGTGGAAGCTATGGGATGTGCACGAAAACAGGGCGATATAGGGGAAACTATGAGAGGTGCGCGAAAACACAGCGATATAGGGGACGCAATGGGACGTGCGCGAAAACACGGCAATATAGGGGAAGGTATAAGAGCTGCACGAAAATACAGTGATATAGGAGAAGTTAGGAGAGGTGCGTGAAAACTCAGCGAGATAAGGGAAGGTATGAGAGGTGCACGAAAACACAGCGATATTGGGGAAGGTATGGGAGGTGCGCGAAAACAGGGCGATATAGGGGAAGTTATGAGAGGTGTGCGAAGGCACAGCGATATAGGGGATGCTATGAGAGGTGCGCGAAAACACCGTGATATAGGGGAAGACATGAGAGGTGCGCAAAAACAGGGCAATATACTGGAACCAAAGGGATGTGCGCGAAACCACAACGAAAAAGGGGAATGTATCAGAGGGGCGAGAAAACACAGCGATATAGGGGAAGCTATGGGACATGCGCAAAAAAGCAGTGATATAGGGGAAGATATGAGAGGTGTGCGAGAACAGGGCGATATAGGTGCAATTATGAGAGGTGTGCGAAAACACGTTGATACAGGGAACTGTATCAGAAGTGCGAGAACACAGATTGATATAGGGGAAGTAATGAGAGCTGCAGAAACACAGCGATATAGGTGAAGAAATGAGAGGTGCGCGAAATTACGGCGATATCGGGGAAGCTATGAGAGGTAAGCAATAACACAGTGATAAAGGTGAAGTTATGGGATGTGCGCAAAAACAGGGCGATATAGGGGAAAGTATGAGAGGTGCACAAAAACACAGCGATGTAGGCGAAGCCATGGGAGGTGCGTGGTAAACAGGGTGATATAGGGGAAGGTATGAGCGGTGCGCGAAGGCAGAGCGATATAGGGGATGCCATGGGAGGTGTGCGAAAACAGGACGGCATAGGGGAAGGTATGAGAGGTGCGCTAAGGCACAGCGATATAGGGGATGCTATGGCAGGTGCGCGAATACTACGCGATATATGGGACGTTAAGAGATGTGCGTGAAAACACGGCGATATTGGGGAAGCCATGAGAGGTGCGCAAAAATACGGCGATAAGGAGAAATTATGAGAGGTGCGTGAAAACACAGCGATATAGGGGGAGGTATGGAAGAGCGCGAAAACAGGGCGATATAGGGGAAGGTATGAGAGGTGCGCGAAGGCACAGCAATATAAGGGATGCTATGGGAGGTGCGCGAATACAAAGCGATATAGGGGACATTATGAGATGTGCATGAAAACACGGCGATATTGGGGAAACCATGAGAGGTGTGCGAAAATACAGCGATATACGGGACGGTATGGGAGGTGTGCGAAAGCAGGGCGACATGCGGGAAGATATGAGATGTGCGCGAAGGCACAGCAATATAAGGGATGCTATGGGAGGTGCGCGAATACACAGCGATATAGGGGACGTTATGATATATGGATGAAAACACGGCGATATAGGGGAAGGTATAAGAACTGCGCAAAAATACAGCGATATAGGAGAATTTATGAGAGGTGCGTGAAAACATAACGATATAAGGGAAAGTATGAGAGGTGCACGAAAACGCAGTGATATAAGGGAAGGTATAGGAGGTGCGATAAAACAGGGCGATATAGAGTAAGGTATGAGAGGTGCACGAAGGCACAGCGATATAGGGGATGCTATGGGAGGTGCGCAAAAACACAGCGATATAGGAGACGGTATGAGATGTGCATAAAAACATGGCGATATAGGGGCAGGTATGAGAGGTGCGCGTAAACACGGCGATATAGGGGAAAGTATGAGAGGTGCGCGAAATCTTGGTGTTACAGAGGAATGCATCAGAGGTGCCAGAAAACACAGCGATGTAGTGGAAGACATGAGAGGTGCGCGAAAACAGGGCAATATAATGGAAGGTATGGGATGTGCGCGAAAAAAGGGCGATATAGGGGAAGGTATGAGAGGTGCGCGATGCCACAGCGATATAGGGGGTGCTATGGGAGGTGCGCGAATACACAGTGATAGAGGGGACGTTATGAGATGTGCATAAAAACACGGCAATATAGGGGAAGTTATGAGAGGTGCGCAAAAATACAGCAATACAGGGGAAGTTATGAGAGGTGCGTGAAAACACAGTGATATAAGGGGACGTATGAGAGGTACACGAAGACACAGCAATATTGGGGAATGTATGAGAGGTGAGCAAAAATACGGCGATATAGGAGAAATTATGAGAGATGCGTGAAAACACGGCGATATAGGGGGAGGTACGAGAGGTGTATGAAAACACAGCGATATAGGGGAAGGTATGGAAGGTGCGCGAAAACAGGGCGATATAGGGGAAGGTATGAGATGTGCGCGTAGGCACAGCAATATAAGGGATGCTATGAGAAGTGCGCGAATACACAGCGATATAGGGGACGCTATGAGATGTGCATGAAAAGACGGCAATATAGGGGAAGGTATAAGAGCTGCACAAAAATGCAGTGATATAGGAGAAGTTATGAGAGGAGCGTGAAAACACAGCGAGATAAGGGAAGGTATGAGAGGTGCACGAAAACACAGCAATATTGGGGAAGGTATGGGAGGTGAGCGAAAACAGGGCGATATAGGGGAAGTTATGAGAGGTGTGCGAAGGCACAGCGATATAGGGGATGCTATGAGAGGTGCGCGAAAACACCGTGATATCGGGGAAGACATGAGAGGTGCGCAAAAACAGGGCGATATAGGTGAAATTATGAGAGGTGCGCGAAAACACGTTGATACAGGGAACTGTATCAGAAGTGCGAGAACACAGAGTGATATAGGGGAAGTAATGAGAGGTGCAGAAACACAGCGATATAGGTGAAGACATGAGAGGTGCGCGAAAACACGGCGATATAGGGGAAGCTATGAGAGGTAAGCAATAACACAGTGATAAAAGTGAAGTTATGGGATGTGCGCAAAAACAGGGCGATATAGAGGAAGGTATGAGAGGTGCACAAAAACACAGCGATGTAGGCGAAGCCATGGGAGGTGCGTGGTAAACAGGGAGATATAGGGAAAGGTATGAGTGGTGCGCAAGGCACAGCGATATAGGGGATGCTATGGGAGGTGCGTGAATATACAGAGATATAGGGGACGTGATGAGATGTGCATGAAAACGCAGTGATATTAGGGAAGGTATGAGAGGTGCACAAAAACACAGCGATATAGGAGAAGTTATGAGAGGTGCGCGAAAACTTGGTGTTACAGGGGAATGAATCAGAGGTGCCAGAAAACACAGCGATGTAGTGGAAGACATGAGAGGTGCGTGAAAATAGGGCAATATAATGGAAGGTATGGGATGTGCGCGAAAACAGGGCGATATAGGGGAAGGTATGAGAGGTGCGCGAAGGCACAGCGATATAGGGGATGCTATGGGAGGTGCGCGAATACACAGTGATATAGGGGACGTTATGAGATTTGCATAAAAACACGGCAATATAGGGGAAGTTATGAGAGGTGCGCAAAAATAAAGCAATACAGGGGAAGTTATGAGAGGTGCGTGAAAACACAGCGATATAAGGGGACGTATGAGAGGTACACGAAGACACAGCGATATAGGGGAAGGTATGGGAGCTGCTCGAAAACAGGGTGATATAGGGAAAGGTATGATACGTGTGCGAAACACAGCAATATAGGGGATGGTATGGGAGATGCACGAACACAGTGATATAGGGGAAGACATGAGAGGTGCGTGAAAAGTGAGCGATATAGGGGACGCTATTGGATGTGCGCGAAAACACAGTGATATAGGGGAATGTATGAGAGGAGCACGAAAACACAGTGATATCGGGGAATGTATGGGAGGTGCGCGAAAACAGGGCGATTAATGGGAATGCATGAGAGATGCGCGAAGGCACAGTGATATAGGGGATGGTATGGGAGGTGCGCAAATACTGAGCGATATAGGGGACGTTATGAGATGTGCAGGAAAACACATCAATTTAGGGAAAGGTATGAGATGTGCGCAAAAATACATCTATATAGGGGAAGGTATGAGAGGTGCGTGAAAACACGGTGATATTGGGGAAGGTATGAGAGGTGTGCAAAAACACAGCGGTATACGGGAATGCATGAGAGGTGCACGAAAAAAGCGATATAGGTGAAGGAATGGGAGGTGCGTGAAAACAGGGCGATATTTTGGAAGGTATGAGAGGTGCGCGAAAGCACAGCGATATAGGGGAAGTTATGAGAGGTGTGTGAAAACACAACGATATAGGGGGAGGTATGAGAGGTACACAAAGACACAGCGATATAGGGGAAGGTATGGGAGCTGCTCGAAAACAGGGCGATATAGGGAAAGGTATGATACGTGTGCGAAACAGAGCAATATAGGGGATGGTATGGGAGATGCACCAAAACACAGTGATATAGGGGAAGACATGAGAGGTGCGTGAAAACTGAGCGATATAGGGGACGCTATTGGATGTGCGCGAAAACACAGTGATATAGGGGAAGATATGAGAGGTGTGCGAGAACATGGCGATATAGGTGAAATTATGAGAGGTGCGTGAAAACACGTTGATACAGGGAACTGTATCAGAAGTGCGAGAACACAGAGCGATATAGGGGAAGTAATGAGAGGAGCGGTAACACAGCGATATAGGTGAAGAAATGAGAGGTGCGCAAAAACGCAGTGATGTAGGCGAAGCCATGGGTTGTGCACGGGAAACAGGGTGATATAGGGGAATGTATGAGAGCTGTGCGTAGGTGCAGCGATATAGGGGATGCTATGGCAGTTGCGCGACTACACAGCGATATATGGGACGTTAAGAGATGTGCATGAAAATGCGGCGATATTGGGGAAACCATGAGAGGTGAGCAAAAATACGGCGATATAGGAGAAATCATGAGAGGTGCGTGAAAACACAGCGATATAGGGGGGGTATGAGAGGTGCATGAAAACAGCGATATAGGGGAAAGTATGGAAGTTGCGCGAAAACAGGGCGATATAGGGTAAGGTATGAGATGTGCGCGAAGGCACAGCAATATAAGGGAAGTTATGAGAGGTGTGCGAAGGCACAGCGATATAGGGGGTGCTATGAGAGGTGCGCAAAAAACACCGTGATATAGGGGAAGACATGAGAGGTGCGCAAAAACAGGGCAATATATTGGAACCTATGGGATGTGCGCGAAACCACGACGATACAGGGGAATGTATCAGAAGGGCGAGAAAACACAGCGATACAGGGGACGCTATGGGACATGCGCAAAAAAAACAGTGATATAGGGGAAGATATGAGAGGTGTGCGAAAACAGGGTGATATAGGTGAAATTATGAGAGGTGCGCGAAAACACGTTGATACAGGGAACTGTATCAGAAGTGCGAGAACACAGAGTGATATAGGGGAAGTAATGAGAGGTGCAGAAACACAGCGATATAGGTGAAGACATGAGAGGTGCGCGAAAACACGGCGATATAGGGGAAGCTATGAGAGGTAAGCAATAACACAGTGATAAAGGTGAAGTTATGGGATGTGCGCAAAAAGAGGGCGATATAGGGGAAACTATGAGAGGTGCACAAAAACACAGCGATGTAGGGGATGCTATGGGAGGTGCGTGAATACGCAGAGATATAGGAGACTTTATGAGATGTGCATGAAAACACGGTGATATTGGGGAAGCCATGAGAGGTGTGCGAAAATACAGCGATATAGGAGAAATTATGAGAGGTGCGTGAAAACACAGCGATATAAAGGGAGGTATGAGAGGTGCATGAAAACACAGCGATATAGTGGAAGGAATGGAAGGTGCGCGAAAACAGGGCGATATAGGGGAAGGTATGAGAGGTGCGCGAAGGCACAGCAATACAAGGGATGCTATGGGAGGTGCGCGAATACACAGCGATATAGGGGACGTTATGAGATGTGCATGAAAACACGGCAGTATAGGGGAAAGTATAAGAACTGCGCAAAAATACAGCGAATTAAGAGAAGTTATGAGTGGTGCGTGAAAACACAGCGATATTGGGGAAGGTATGGGAGGTGCGTGAAAACAGGGCGATATAGGGGAAGTTATGAGATGTGCGCGAAGGACAGCGATATAGGGGATGCTATGAGAGGTGCGCGAAAACAACGTGATATAGGGGAAGACATGAGAGGTATGCAAAAACAGGGCAATATAGTGGAACCTATGGGATGTGCGCGAAACCACGGCGATACAGGGGAATGTATCAGAGGTGCGAGAAAACACAGCGATATAGGGGACGCTATGGGACATGCGCAAAAAAACAGTGATACAGGGGAAGGTATGAGAGGTGTGCGAGAACACGGCGATATAGGGGAAATTGTAAGAGGTGCGCGAAAACATGGCAATACAGGAGAATGTATCAGAGGTGCGAGAAAACACAGCGATATAGGGGAAGTAATGATTGGAGCGAAAACATAGCGATATACGTGAAGACTTGCGAGATGCGTGAAAACACGGCGATATAGGGTAAGCTATGAGAGGTGAGCAATAACACAGCGATCAAGGTGAAACTGTGCGAAAACAGCGATGTAGGCGAATCTATGGGAGGTGCGCCAAAACACAGCGATATAGGAGACGGTATGAGATGTGCATGAATGCACAGCGATATTGGGGAAGCCATGAGAGGTGCCTGAAAACAGAGCGTTATAGGGAAGGTATGAGAGGTGTGCAAAAACACAGCGATATAGGATTAGTTAAGAGAGGTGCGTGAAAACACAGCAATATAGGGGAATGTATGAGAGGAGCACTAAAACACAGCGATATCGGGGAAGGTATGGGAGGTGCACGAAAACAGGGCGATATATGGGAATGCATGAGAGATGCGCGAAGGCACAGTGATATAGGGGATGGTATGGGAGGTGCGCAAATACAGAGCGATATAGGGGACGTTATGAGATGTGCATGAAAACACATCAATATAGGGAAATGTATGAGATGTGCGCAAAAATACATCTATATAGGGGAAGGTATGAGAGGTGCGCGAAAACAGCGATGTAGGCGAAGCTATGGGAGGTGCGCGAAAGCACAGCGATATAGGGGAAGGCATGAGATGTACATGAATACATGGCGATAGTTGGGAAGCCATGAGAGGTGTGCGAAAACACAGCGATATAGGGGAAGGTATGAGAGGAGCGCGAAAACAGGGGGATAGAGGGGAGGTTATGAGAGGTGCGTGAAAACAAGGTGATATTGGGGAAGGTATGAGAGGTGTGCAAAAACACAGCGGTATACGGGAATGCATGAGAGGTGCACGAAAGCAGCGATATAGGTGAAGGAATGGGAGGTGCGTGAAAACAGGGCGATATTTGGGAAGGTATGAGAGGTGCGCGAAAGCACAGCGATATAATGGAAGCTATGGGAGGTGCGCGAATATACAGCGATATAGAGGACGTTATGAGATGTGCATAACAACACGGCGATATAGGGGAAGCTATGAGAGGTGAGCAATAACACAGCGATAAAGGTGAATCTATGGGATGTGCGTGAAAAGACAGCGATATAGGGGAAGGTATGAGAGGTCCGCAAGGCACAGCGATATAGGGGGAGGTATGAGAGGTGCACGAAAACACAGCGATATAGGGGACGTGATGAGATGTGCATGAAAACGCAGTGATATTAGGGAAGGTATGAGAGGTGCCCAAAAACACAGCGATATAGGGGACGTGATGAGATGTGCATGAAAACGCAGTGATATTAGGGAAGGTATGAGAGGTGCACAAAAACACAGCGATATAGGGGAAGTTATGAGAGGTGTGTGAAAACACAGCGAAAAAGGGGAAGGTATGAGAGGTGCGCGAAAGCACAGCAAAATAAGGGATGCTATGGGATGTGCGCGAATACACAGCGATATAGGGGACATTATGAGATGTGCATGAAAACACGGCAATATAGGGGAAGATATAAGAGCTGCGCAAAAATACAGTGATATAGGAGAAGTTATGAAAGGTGCGTGAAAACACAGCGACATAAGGGAAGGTATGAGAGGTGCACGAAAACACAGCGATATTGGGGAAGGTATTGGAGGTGCGCGAAATCAGGGCGCTATAGGGGAAGTTATGAGAAGTGCGCGAAGGCACAGCGATATAGGGGACGGTATGAGATGTGCATGAATACACGGCGATATTGGGGAAGCCATGAGAGGTGCCTGAACACACAGCGATATAGGGGAAGGTATGAGAGGTGTGCAAAAACACAGCGATGTAGGAGAAGTTAAGAGAGGTGTGTGAAAACACAACGATATAGGGGAAGGTATGAGAGGTTCATGAAGGCACAGCGATATAGGGGATGCTATGGGAGGTGCGCGAAAACACAATGATATAGGAGACGGTATGAGATGTGCATAAAAACATGGCGATATAGGGGGAGGCATGAGAGGTGCGCGTAAATACGGCGATATAGGGGAAAGTATGAGAGGTGCGCGAAGGCACAGCGATATAGGGGATGCTATGAGAGGTGCGCGAAAACACCGTGATATAGGGGAAGACATGAGAGGTGCACAAAAACAGGGCAATATAGTGGAACCTATGGGATGTGCGCGAAACCACGGCGAAACGGGAATGTATCAGAGGTGCGAGAAAACACAGCAATATAGCGGACGCTATGGGACATGCGCAAAAAAACAGTGATATAGGGGAAGGTATGAGAGGTGTGCGAGAACACGGCGATATAGGGGAAATTGTAAGAGGTGCACGAAAACATGGCAATATAGGAGAATGTATCAGAGGTGCGAGAAAACACAGCGATATAGGGGAATTAATGATAGGAGCGAAAACATAGTGATATAGGTGAAGACATGAGAGCTGCGCGAAAACATGGCGATATAGGGTAAGCTATGAGATGTGAGCAATAGCACAGTGATCAAGGTGAAGCTAAGGGATGTGCGCGAAAACAGCGATGTAGGTGAACTATGGGAGGTGCGCCAAAACACAGCGATATAGGGGACGGTATGAGATGTGCATGAATACACGGCGATATTGGGGAAGCCATAAGAGGTGCCTGAACACACAGCGATATTGGGGAAGGTATGAGAGGTGTGCAAAAACACAGCGATATAGGAGAAGTTAAGAGAGGTGCGTGAAAACACAGCAATATAGGGGAAGGTATGAGAGGTTCATGAAGGCACAGCGATATAGGGGATGCTATGGGAGGTGCGCGAAAACACAACGATATAGGAGACGGTATGAGATGTGCATAAAAACATGGCGATATAGGGGGAGGTATGAGAGGTGCGCGTAAATACGGCCATATAGGGGAAAGTATGAGAGGTGCGCGAAAACTTGGCATTACAGGGGAATGCATCAGAGGTGCCAGAAAACACAGCTATGTAGTGGAATACATGAGAGGTGCGCGAAAACAGGGCAATATAGTGGAAGCTATGGGATGTCCACGAAAACAGGGCGATATAGGGGAAACTATGAGAGGTGCGCGAAAACACAGCGATATAGGGGACGCAATGGGACGTGCGCAAAAACACAGGGGAAAACATAGGGGAAGTTATGAGAGGTGCGCGAGAACACGGCGAAATAGGGGAAATTATGAGAGGTGTGCGAAAACACGGCGATACGGGTGAATGTATCAGATGTGCGAGAAAACACAGAGATATAGGGGAAATATTGAGAGGATCGAATACATAGCGATCTAGGTGAAGACATGAGAGGTGAGCAAAAACACGGCGATACAGGGGAAGCTATGAGAGGTGAGCAATAACACAGCGATAAAGGTGAATCTATGGGATGTGCGCGAAAAGACAGCGATATAGGGGAAGCTATGAGAGGTTCGCAAGGCACAGCGGTATAGGGGATGCTATGGGAGGTGCGTGAATACACAGCGATATAGTGGACGTCATAAGATGTGCATGAAAACGCAGTGATATTAGGGAAGGTATGAGAGGTGTACAAAAACACAGCAATATAGGAGAAGTTATGAGAGGTGTGCGAAAACACAGCGATATAGGGGAAGGTATGAGAGGTGCGCGAAGGCACAGCAATACAAGGGATGCTATGGGAGGTGCGCGAATACACAGCGATATAGGGGACGTTATGAGATGTGCATGAAAACACGGCAGTATAGGGGAAAGTATAAGAACTGCGCAAAAATACAGCGAATTAAGAGAAGTTATGAGTGGTGCGTGAAAACACAGCGATATTGGGGAAGGTATGGGAGGTGCGTGAAAACAGGGCGATATAGGGGAAGTTATGAGATGTGCGCGAAGGACAGCGATATAGGGGATGCTATGAGAGGTGCGCGAAAACAACGTGATATAGGGGAAGACATGAGAGGTATGCAAAAACAGGGCAATATAGTGGAACCTATGGGATGTGCGCGAAACCACGGCGATACAGGGGAATGTATCAGAGGTGCGAGAAAACACAGCGATATAGGGGACGCTATGGGACATGCGCAAAAAAACAGTGATACAGGGGAAGGTATGAGAGGTGTGCGAGAACACGGCGATATAGGGGAAATTGTAAGAGGTGCGCGAAAACATGGCAATACAGGAGAATGTATCAGAGGTGCGAGAAAACACAGCGATATAGGGGAAGTAATGATTGGAGCGAAAACATAGCGATATACGTGAAGACTTGCGAGATGCGTGAAAACACGGCGATATAGGGTAAGCTATGAGAGGTGAGCAATAACACAGCGATCAAGGTGAAACTATGGGATGTGTGCGAAAACAGCGATGTAGGCGAATCTATGGGAGGTGCGCCAAAACACAGCGATATAGGAGACGGTATGAGATGTGCATGAATGCACAGCGATATTGGGGAAGCCATGAGAGGTGCCTGAAAACAGAGCGTTATAGGGGAAGGTATGAGAGGTGTGCAAAAACACAGCGATATAGGATTAGTTAAGAGAGGTGCGTGAAAACACAGCAATATAGGGGAATGTATGAGAGGAGCACTAAAACACAGCGATATCGGGGAAGGTATGGGAGGTGCACGAAAACAGGGCGATATATGGGAATGCATGAGAGATGCGCGAAGGCACAGTGATATAGGGGATGGTATGGGAGGTGCGCAAATACAGAGCGATATAGGGGACGTTATGAGATGTGCATGAAAACACATCAATATAGGGAAATGTATGAGATGTGCGCAAAAATACATCTATATAGGGGAAGGTATGAGAGGTGCGCGAAAACAGCGATGTAGGCGAAGCTATGGGAGGTGCGCGAAAGCACAGCGATATAGGGGAAGGCATGAGATGTACATGAATACATGGCGATAGTTGGGAAGCCATGAGAGGTGTGCGAAAACACAGCGATATAGGGGAAGGTATGAGAGGAGCGCGAAAACAGGGGGATAGAGGGGAGGTTATGAGAGGTGCGTGAAAACAAGGTGATATTGGGGAAAGTATGAGAGGTGTGCAAAAACACAGCGGTATACGGGAATGCATGAGAGGTGCACGAAAGCAGCGATATAGGTGAAGGAATGGGAGGTGCGTGAAAACAGGGCGATATTTGGGAAGGTATGAGAGGTGCGCGAAAGCACAGCGATATAATGGAAGCTATGGGAGGTGCGCGAATATACAGCGATATAGAGGACGTTATGAGATGTGCATAACAACACGGCGATATAGGGGAAGCTATGAGAGGTGAGCAATAACACAGCGATAAAGGTGAATCTATGGGATGTGCGTGAAAAGACAGCGATATAGGGGAAGGTATGAGAGGTCGGCAAGGCACAGCGATATAGGGGGAGGTATGAGAGGTGCACGAAAACACAGCGATATAGGGGACGTGATGAGATGTGCATGAAAACGCAGTGATATTAGGGAAGGTATGAGAGGTGCCCAAAAACACAGCGATATAGGGGACGTGATGAGATGTGCATGAAAACGCAGTGATATTAGGGAAGGTATGAGAGGTGCACAAAAACACAGCGATATAGGGGAAGTTATGAGAGGTGTGTGAAAACACAGCGAAAAAGGGGAAGGTATGAGAGGTGCGCGAAAGCACAGCAAAATAAGGGATGCTATGGGATGTGCGCGAATACACAGCGATATAGGGGACATTATGAGATGTGCATGAAAACACGGCAATATAGGGGAAGATATAAGAGCTGCGCAAAAATACAGTGATATAGGAGAAGTTATGAAAGGTGCGTGAAAACACAGCGACATAAGGGAAGGTATGAGAGGTGCACGAAAACACAGCGATATTGGGGAAGGTATTGGAGGTGCGCGAAATCAGGGCGCTATAGGGGAAGTTATGAGAAGTGCGCGAAGGCACAGCGATATAGGGGACGGTATGAGATGTGCATGAATACACGGCGATATTGGGGAAGCCATGAGAGGTGCCTGAACACACAGCGATATAGGGGAAGGTATGAGAGGTGTGCAAAAACACAGCGATGTAGGAGAAGTTAAGAGAGGTGTGTGAAAACACAACGATATAGGGGAAGGTATGAGAGGTTCATGAAGGCACAGCGATATAGGGGATGCTATGGGAGGTGCGCGAAAACACAATGATATAGGAGACGGTATGAGATGTGCATAAAAACATGGCGATATAGGGGGAGGCATGAGAGGTGCGCGTAAATACGGCGATATAGGGGAAAGTATGAGAGGTGCGCGAAGGCACAGCGATATAGGGGATGCTATGAGAGGTGCGCGAAAACACCGTGATATAGGGGAAGACATGAGAGGTGCACAAAAACAGGGCAATATAGTGGAACCTATGGGATGTGCGCGAAACCACGGCGAAACGGGAATGTATCAGAGGTGCGAGAAAACACAGCAATATAGCGGACGCTATGGGACATGCGCAAAAAAACAGTGATATAGGGGAAGGTATGAGAGGTGTGCGAGAACACGGCGATATAGGGGAAATTGTAAGAGGTGCACGAAAACATGGCAATATAGGAGAATGTATCAGAGGTGCGAGAAAACACAGCGATATAGGGGAATTAATGATAGGAGCGAAAACATAGTGATATAGGTGAAGACATGAGAGCTGCGCGAAAACATGGCGATATAGGGTAAGCTATGAGATGTGAGCAATAGCACAGTGATCAAGGTGAAGCTAAGGGATGTGCGCGAAAACAGCGATGTAGGTGAACTATGGGAGGTGCGCCAAAACACAGCGATATAGGGGACGGTATGAGATGTGCATGAATACACGGCGATATTGGGGAAGCCATAAGAGGTGCCTGAACACACAGCGATATTGGGGAAGGTATGAGAGGTGTGCAAAAACACAGCGATATAGGAGAAGTTAAGAGAGGTGCGTGAAAACACAGCAATATAGGAGAAGGTATGAGAGGTTCATGAAGGCACAGCGATATAGGGGATGCTATGGGAGGTGCGCGAAAACACAACGATATAGGAGACGGTATGAGATGTGCATAAAAACATGGCGATATAGGGGGAGGTATGAGAGGTGCGCGTAAATACGGCCATATAGGGGAAAGTATGAGAGGTGCGCGAAAACTTGGCATTACAGGGGAATGCATCAGAGGTGCCAGAAAACACAGCTATGTAGTGGAATACATGAGAGGTGCGCGAAAACAGGGCAATATAGTGGAAGCTATGGGATGTGCACGAAAACAGGGCGATATAGGGGAAACTATGAGAGGTGCGCGAAAACACAGCGATATAGGGGACGCAATGGGACGTGCGCAAAAACACAGGGGAAAACATAGGGGAAGTTATGAGAGGTGCGCGAGAACACGGCGAAATAGGGGAAATTATGAGAGGTGTGCGTAAACACGGCGATACGGGTGAATGTATCAGATGTGCGAGAAAACACAGAGATATAGGGGAAATATTGAGAGGATCGAATACATAGCGATCTAGGTGAAGACATGAGAGGTGAGCAAAAACACGGCGATACAGGGGAAGC
Source organism: Mobula birostris (assembly GCF_030028105.1). NCBI lineage: Eukaryota > Metazoa > Chordata > Chondrichthyes > Myliobatiformes > Myliobatidae > Mobula > Mobula birostris. The sequence continues at coordinate 132,362 of NW_027274795.1, forward strand.
TATGAGAGGTGAGCAATAACACAGCGATAAAGGTGAATCTATGGGATGTGCGCGAAAAGAGCGATATAGGGGAAGCTATGAGAGGTTCGCAAGGCACAGCGGTATAGGGGATGCTATGGGAGGTGCGTGAATACACAGCGATATAGTGGACGTCATAAGATGTGCATGAAAACGCAGTGATATTAGGGAAGGTATGAGAGGTGCACAAAAACACAGCAATATAGGAGAAGTTATGAGAGGTGTGCGAAAACACAGCGATATAGGGGAAGGTATGAGATGTGCACGAAAACACGGCAATATAGGGGAAGGTATAAGAACTGCGCAAAAATACAACGATATAGGAGAATTTATGAGAGGTGCGTGAAAACAGCGAGATAAGGGAAGGTATGAGAGGTGCACGAAAACACAGCGATATTGGGGAAGGTATGGGAGGTGAGCGAAAACAGGGCGATATAGGGGATGTTATGAGAGGTGTGCGAAGGCACAGCGATATAGGGGATGCTATGAGAGGTGCGCGAAAACACCGTGATATAGGGGAAGACATGAGAGGTGCGCAAAAACAGGGCAATATACTGGAACCTATGGGATGTGCGCGAAACTACGACGATACAGGGGAATGTATCAGAGGGGCGAGAAAACACAGCGATATAGGGGACGCTATGGGACATGCGCAAAAAAACAGTGATATAGGGGAAGATATGAGAGGTGTGCGAGAACAGGGTGATATTGGTGAAATTATGAGAGGTGCGCGAAAACACGTTGATACAGGGAACTGTATCAGAAGTGCGAGAACACAGAGTGATATAGGGGAAGTAATGAGAGGTGCAGAAACACAGCGATATAGGTGAGGACATGAGAGGTGCGCGAAAACACGGCGATATAGGGGAAGCTATGAGAGGTAAGCAATAACACAGTGATAAAGGTGAAGTTATGGGATGTGTGCAAAAACAGGGCAATATAGGGGAAGGTATGAGAGGTGCACAAAAACACAGAGATGTAGGCGAAGCCATGGGAGGTGCGTGGTAAACAGGGTGATATAGGGGAAGGTATGAGTGGTGCGCGAAGGCACAGCGATATAGGGGATGCTATGGGAGGTGTGCGAAAGCAGGACGACATAGGGGAAGGTATGAGAGGTGCGCTAAGGCACAGCGATATAGAGGATGCTGTGGCAGGTGTGCGAATACACAGCGATATGTGGGACGTTAAGAGATGTGCATGAAAACACGGCGATACTGGGGAAGCCATGAGAGGTGCGCAAAAATACGGCGATAAGGAGAAATTATGAGCGGTGCGTGAAAACACAGCGATATAGGGGGAGGTATGGAAGGTGCGTGAAAACACGGCGAAATAGGGGAAATTATGAGAGGTGTGCGAAAACACGGCGATACGGGAGAATGTATCAGATGTGCTCGAAAACACAGAGATATAGGGGAAGTATTGAGAGGATCGAATACATAGCGATCTAGGTGAAGACATGAGAGGTGAACAAAAACACGGCGATTCAGGGGAAGCTATGAGAGGTGAGCAATAACACAGCGATAAAGGTGAATCTATGGGATGTGTGCGAAAAGACAGCGATATAGGGGAAGCTATGAGAGGTTCGCAAGGCACAGCGGTATAGGGGATGCTATGGGAGGTGCGTGAATACACAGCGATATAGTGGACGTGATGAGATGTGCATGAAAACGCAGTGATATTAGTGAAGATATCAGAGGTGCACAAAAACACAGCGATATAGGGGAAGGTATGAAAGGAGCACGAAAACGCAGTGATATAAGGGAAGGTATAGGAGGTCCGCGAAAACAGGGCGATATAGGGGAAGGTATGAGAGGTGCACGAAGGCACAGCGATATAGGGGATGCTATGGGATGTGCGCGAAAAGACAGCGATATAGGGGAAGCTATGACAGGTTCGCAAGGCACAGCGGTATAGGGGATGCTATGGGAGGTGCGTGAATACACAGCGATATAGTGGACGTGATAAGATGTGCATGAAAACGCAGTGATATTAGGGAAGGTATGAGAGGTGCACAAAAACACAGCGGTATAGGAGAAGTTATGAGAGGTGTGTGAAAACACAGCGATATAGGGGAAGTATGAGATGTGGATGAAAACACGGCAATATAGGGGAAGGTATAAGAACTGCGCAAAAATACGGCGATAAGGAGAAATTATGAGAGGTGCGTGAAAACACAGCGATATAGGGGGAGGTATGGAAGGTGCACGAAAACATGGCGAAATAGGGGAAATTATGAGAGGTGTGCGAAAACACGGCGATACGGGAGAATGTATCAGATGTGCTCGAAAACACAGAGATATAGGGGAAGTATTGAGAGGATCGAATACATAGCGATCTAGGTGAAGACATGAGAGGTGAACAAAAACACGGCGATACAGGGGAAGCTATGAGAGGTGAGCAATAACACAGCGATAAAGGTGAATCTATGGGATGTGCGCGAAAAGACAGCGATATAGGGGAAGCTATGACAGGTTCGCAAGGCACAGCGATATAGGGGATGCTATGGGAGGTGCGTGAATATACAGCGATATAGGGGACGTGATGAGATGTGCATGAAAACGCAGTGATATTAGTGAAGGTAGCAGAGGTGCACAAAAACACAGCGATATAGGGGAAGGTATGAAAGGTGCACGAAAACGCAGTGATATAAGGGAAGGTATAGGAGGTCCGCGAAAACAGGGCGATATAGGGGAAGGTATGAGAGGTGCACGAAGGCACAGCGATATAGGGGATGCTATGGGAGGTGCGCGAAAACACAGCGATATAGGAGACGGTATGAGATGTGAATAAAAACATGGCGATATAGGGGCAGGTAAGAGAGGTGCGCGTAAACACGGCGATATAGGGGAAAGTATGAGAGATGCGCGACAACTTGGTATTACAGGGGAATGCATCAGAGGTGCCAGAAAACACAGCGATGTAGTGGAAGACATGAGAGGTGCGCGAAAACAGGGCAATATAGGGGAAGGTATGAGAGGTGTGCGAAGGCACAGCAATGTAGTGGATGCGATGGGAGGTGCGCGAATACACAGCGATATAGGGGACGTTATGAGATGTGCATAAAAACATGGCAATATAGGGGAAGTTATGAGAGGTGCGCAAAAATACAGCAATACAGGGGAAGTTATGAGAGGTGCATGAAAACACAGCGATATAAGGGGACGTATGAGAGGTACACGAAGACACAGCGATATAGGGGAAGGTATGGGAGCTGCTCGAAAACAGGGCGATATAGGGAAAGGTATGATACGTGTGCGAAACACAGCAATGTAGGGGCTGGTATGGGAGATGCACGAAAACACAGTGATATAGCGGAAGATATGAGAGGTGTGTGAGAACACGGCGATATAGGTGCAATTATGAGAGGTGCGCGAAAACACGTTGATACAGGGAACTGTATCAGAAGTGCGAGAACACAGAGCGATATAGGGGAAGTAATGAGAGTTGCGCTAAAACACAACGATATAGGGGAAGGTATGAGAGGTGCGCAAAAATGCAGCCATGTAGGCGAAGCCATGGGAGGAGCACGGGAAACAGGGCGATATAGGGGAACGTATGAGAGGTGTGCGAAGGCGCAGCGATATAGGGGATGCTATGGCAGTTGCGCGAATACACAGCGATATATGGGACATTAAGAGATGTGCATGAAAATGCGGTGATATTGGGGAAGCCATGAGAGGTGAGCAAAAATACGGCGATATAGGAGAAATTATGAGAGGTGTGTGAAAACACAGCGATATAGGGGAAGGTATAAGAGCTGCGCAATAATACAGTGATATAGGAGAAGTTATGAGAGGTGCGTGAAAACACAGCGAGATAAGGGAAGGTATGAGAGGTGCACGAAAACACAGCGATATTGGGGAAGGTATGGGAGGTGCGCGAAAACAGGGCGATATAGGGGAAGTTATGAGAGGTGTGCGAAGGCAAAGTGATACAGGGGATGCTATGAGAGGTGCGCGAAAACACCGTGATAAAGGGGAAGACATGAGAGGTGCGCAAAAACAGGGCAATATACTGGAACCTATGGGATGTGCGCGAAACCACGACGATACAGGGGAATGTATCAGAGGGGCGAGAAAACACAGCGATATAGGGGACGCTATGGGAGGTGTGCGAAAACAGGGCGATATAGGGGAAGGTATGAGATGTGCGCGAAGGCACAGTAATATAAGCGATGTTATGGGAGGTGCGCGAATACACAGCGATATAGGGGACGTTATGAGATGTGCATGAAAACATGGCAATATAGGGGAAGGTAGAAGAACTGCGCAAAAATACAGCGATATAGGAGAATTTATGAGAGGTGCGTGAAAGCATAACGATATGAGGGAAGATATGAGAGGGGCACGAAAACACAGCGATATTGGGGAAGGTATGGGAGGTGCGCGAAAACAGGGCGATATAGGGGAAGTAATGAGAGTTGCGCGAAGGCACAGCGATAGAGGGGAGACATGAGAGGTGCGCAGAAACAGGGCAATATAGTGGAACCTGTGGGATGTGCGCGAAACGACGGCGATACAGGGAAATGTATCAGAGGTGCCAGAAAACACAGCGGTATAGGGGACGCTATGGGACATGCGCAAAACAACAGTGATATAAGGGAAGGTATGAGAGGTGTGCGAGAACACGACGATATAGGGGAAATTGTAAGAGGTACGCGAAAACATGGCAATACAGGAGAATGCATCAGAGGTGCAAGAAAACACAGCGATATAGGGGAAGTAATGATAGGAGCGAAAACATAGCGATATAGGTGAAGACATGCGAGGTGCATGAAAACACGGCGATATAGGGTAAGCTATGAGAGGTGAGCAATAACACAGCGATCAAGGTGAAGCAAAGGGATGTGCGCGAAAACAGCGATGTAGGCGAAGCTATGGGAGGTGCGCAAAAGCACAGCGATATAGGGGAAGGTATGAGATGTGCGCAAAAATACATCGATATAGGGGATGGTATGAGAGCTGCGTGAAAACATACTGATATAGGTGAAGGTATGAGAGGAGCGCGAAAACAAGGCGATGTAGGGGAAGTTATGAGTGGTGTGTGAAAACCCAGCGACATTGGGGACGTTATGAGATGTGCATGAAAACACGGTGATATTGGGGAAGGTATGAGCGGTGTGCAAAAACACAGCGATATACGAGAATGTATGAGAGGTGCACGAAAACGCAGTGATATAAGGGAAGGTATAGGAGGTGCACGAATACAGGGCGATATAGGGGAAGGTATGAGAGGTGCACGAAGGCACAGCGATATAGGAGACGGTATGAGATGTGCATAAAAACATGGCTATATAGGGGGAGGTATGAGAGGTGCGCGTAAACACGGCGATATAGGGGAAAGTATGAGAGGTGCGCGAAAACTTGGCGTTACAGGGGAAAGCATCAGAGGTGCCAGAAAACACAGCGATGTAGTGGAATCCATGAGAGGTGCGCGAAAGCACAGCAATATAGGGGAAGGTATGAGATGTGCATGAATACATAGCGGTAGTCGGGAAGCCATGAGAGGTGTGCGAAAACACAGCGATATAGGGGAAGTTATGAGAGCTGCGTGAAAACACAGTGATATAGGGGAAGGTCTGAGAGGAGCGCGAAAACAGGGCGATAGAGGGAGTTTATGAGAGGTGCGTGAAAACACGGTGATATTGGGCAAGGTATGAGAGGTGTGCAAAAACACAGTGGTCTACGGAAATGCATGAGAGGTGCACGAAAACAGCGATATAGGTGAAGGAATGGGAGATGCGCGAAAACAGGGCGATATTTGGGAAGGTATGAGAGGTGCGCGAAAGCACAGTGATATAAGGGAAGCTATGGGAGGTGCGCGAATATACAGCGATATAGAGGACGTTATGAGATGTGCATGACAACACGGCGATATGGGGGAAGCTATGAGAGGTGAGCAATAACACAGCGATAAAGGTGAATCTATGGGATGTGCGCGAAAAGACAGCGATATAGGGGAAGGTATGAGAGGTCCGCAAGCACAGCGATATAGGGGGAGGTAAGGGAGGTGCACGAAAACACAGCGATATAGGGGACGTGATGAGATGTGCATGAAAACGCAATGATATTAGGGAAGGTAGGAGAGGTGCACAAAAACACAGCGATATTGGAGAAGTTATGAGAAGTGTGTGAAAACACAGCGATACAGGTGGAGGTATGAGAGGTGCATGAAAACGGGGCGATATAGGGGAAGGTATGAGAGGTGCGCGAAGGCACAGCAATATAAGGGATGCTATGGGATGTGCGCGAATACACAGCGATATAGGGGACGTTATGAGATGTGCATGAAAACACGGCAATATATGGGAAGGTATAAGAGCTGCACAAAAATACAGTGATATAGGAGAAGTTATGAGAGGTGCGTGAAAACACAGCGATATAAGGGAAGGTATGAGAGGTGCACGAAAACACAGCGATATTGGGGAAGGTATGGGAGGTGCGCGAAAACAGGGCGATATAGGGGAAGTTATGAGATGTGTGCGAAGGCACAGCGATATAGGGGATGCTATGAGAGGTTCGCGAAAACACCGTGATATAGGGGAAGACATGAGAGGTGCGCAAAAACAGGGCAATATAGTGGAACCTATGGGATGTGCGCGAAACCACGGCGATTTAGGGGAATGTATCAGAGGTGCGAGAAAACACAGCGATATAGGGGACGCTATGGGACATGCGCAAAAAAACAATGATATAGGGGAAGGTATGAGAGGTGCGCGAGAACACGGCGATATAGGGGATATTGTAAGAGGTGCACGAAAACATGGCAATACAGGAGAATGCATCAGAGGTGCGAGAAAACACAGCGATATAGGGGAATTAATGATACGAGCGAAAACATAGCGATATAGGTGAAGACATGCGAGGTGCGCGAAAACACGGCGATATAGGGTAAGCCATGAGAGGTGAGCAATAACACAGCGATCAAGGTGAAGCTATGGGATGTGCGCGAAAACAGCGATGTAGGTGAAGCTATAGGATGTGCGCCAAAACACAGCGATATAGGTGACGGTATGAGATGTGCATGAGTACACGGCGATATTGGGGAAGCCATGAGAGGTGCCTGAAAACACAGTGACATAGGGGAAGGTATGAGAGGTGTGCAAAAACACAGCGATATAGGAGAAGTTAAGAGAGATGCCTCACAACACAGCGATATAGCGGAAGGTATGAGAGGTTCACGAAGGCACAGCGAGAAAGGGGATGCTATGGGAGGTGCGCAAAAACACAGCGATATAGAAGACGGTACGAGATGTGCATAAAAACATGGCTATATAGGGGGAGGTATGAGAGGTGCGCGTAAATACGGCGATATAGGGGAAAGTATGAGAGGTGCGTGAAAACTTGGCGTTACAGGGGAATGCATCAGAGGTGCCAGAAAACACAGCTAATTAGTGGAATACATGAGAGGTGCGCGAAAACAGGGCAATATAGTGGAAGGTATGGGATGTGCACGAAAACAGGGCGATATAAGGGAAGGTATGAGAAGTGCGCGAGAGCACGGCGATATAGGGGAAATAATGAGAGGTGTGCGAAAACTCAGCGATACGGGAGAATGTATCAATTGTGCGAGAAAACACAGCGATATAGGGGATGTATTGAGAGGAGCGAAAACATAGCGATCTAGGTGAAGACGTGAGAGGTGTGCAAAAACTCGGCGATACAGGGGAAGCTATGAGAGGTGAGCAATAACACAACGATAAAGCTGAATCTATGGGATGTGCGCGAAAAGACAGCGATATAGGGGAAGCTATGAGAGCTGCACAAGGCACAGCAATATAGGGGATGATATGGGAGGTGCGCGAATACACAGCGATATAGGGGACGTGATGAGATGTGCATGAAAACTCAGCGATATTAGGGAAGGTATTAGAGGTGCACAAAAACTCAGTGATATAGGAGAAGTTATGAGAGGTGTGTGAAAACACAGCGATATAGGGGACAGTATGAGACGAGCGCGAATACACGGCGATATTGGGGAAGCCATGAGAGGTGTGTGAAAACACAGCGATATAGGGGAAGGAATCGGAGGTGCGCGAAAACTGTGCGATATAGGGGAAGGTATGAGATGTGCATGAATACACGGCGATATTGGGGAAGCCATGAGAGGTGCCTGAAAACACAGCGATATAGGGGAAGGTATGAGAGGTGTGTAAAAACACAGCGATATAGGAGAAGTTAAGAGAGGTGCATGAAAACACAACAATATAGGGGAAGGTATGAGAGGAGCACAAAAACACAGCGATATCGGGGAAGGTATGCGAGGTGCGCGAAAACAGGGCGATATATGGGAATGCATGAGAGGTGCGCGAAGGCACAGTGATATAGGGGATGGTATGGGAGGTGCGCAAATACAGAGGTATATAGGGGACGTTATGAGATGTGCATGAAAACACATCAATATAAGGAAAGGTATGAGATGTGCGCAAAAATACATCGATATAGGGGAAGGTATGAGAGGTGCGCGAAAACAGCGATGTAGGCAAAACTATGGGAGGTGCGCGAAAGCACAGCAATATAGGGGAAGGTATGAGATGTGCATGAATACATAGCGATAGTCGGGAAGCCATGAGAGGTGTGCGAAAACACAGCGATATAGGGGAAGGTATGAGAGCTGCGTGAAAACACAGTGATATAGGGGAAGGTCTGAGAGGAGCGCGAAAACAGGGCGATAGAGGGAGGTTATGAGAGGTACGTGAAAACACGGTGATATTGGGGAAGGTATGAGAGGTGTGCAAAAACACAGCGGTCTACGGAAATGCATGAGAGGTGCACGAAAACAGCGATATATGTGTAGGAATGGGAGATGCGCGAAAACAGGGCGATATTTGGGAAGGTATGAGAGGTGCGCGAAAGCACAGTGATATAAGGGAAGCTATGGGAGGTGCGCGAATATACAGCGATATAGAGGACGTTATGAGATGTGCTTAACAACACGGCGATATAGGGGAAGCTATGAGAGGTGAGCAATAACACAGCGATAAAGGTGAATCTATGGGATGTGCGCGAAAAGACAGCGATATAGGGGGAGGTAAGAGAGGTGCACGAAAACACAGCGATATAGGGGACGTGATGAGATGTGCATGAAAACGCAATGATATTAGGGAAGGTATGAGAGGTGCACAAAAACACAGCGATATAGGAGAAGTTATGAGAGGTGTGTGAAAACACAGCGATACAGGTGGAGGTATGAGAGGTGCATGAAAACGGGGCGATATAGGGGAAGGTATGAGAGGTGCGCGAAGGCACAGCAATATAAGGGATGCTATGGGATGTGCGCGAATACACAGCGATATAGGGGACGTTATGAGATGTGCATGAAAACACGGCAATATAGGGGAAGGTATAAGAGCTGCACAAAAATACAGTGATATAGGAGAAGTTATGAGAGGTGCGTGAAAACACAGCGATATAGGGGATGGTATGGGAGGTGCGCAAATACAGAGGTATATGGGGGACGTTATGAGATGTACATGAAAACACATCAATATAGGGAAAGGTATGAGATGTGCGCAAAAATACATCGATATGGAGGAAGGTATGAGAAATGCGCGAAAACAGCGATGTAGGCAAAGCTATGGGAGGTGCGCGAAAGCACAGCAATATAGGGGAAGGTATGAGATGTGCATGAATACACGGCGATTGTCGGGAAGCCATGAGAGGTGTGAGAAAACACAGTGATATAGGGGAAGGTATGAGAGCTGCGTGAAAACACAGTGATATTGGGGAAGGTCTGAGAGGAGCGCGAAAACAGGGCGATAGAGGGGAGGTTATGAGAGGTGCGTGAAAACACGTGATATTGGGGAAGGTATGAGAGGTGTGCAAAAACACAGCGGTCTACGGAAATGCATGAGAGGTGCACGAAAACAGCGATATAGGTGAAGGAATGGGAGATGCGCGAAAACAGGGCGATATTTGGGAAGGTGTGAAAGGTGCGCGAAAGCACAGTGATATAAGGGAAGCTATGGGAGGTGCGCGAATATACAGCGATATAGAGGACGTTATGAGATGTGCATGACAACACGGCGATATAGGGAAGCTATGAGAGGTGAGCAATAACACAGCGATAAAGGTGAATCTATGGGATGTGCGCGAAAAGACAGCGATATAGGGGAAGGTATGAGAGGTCCGCAAGCACAGCGATATAGGGGGAGGTAAGAGAGGTGCACGAAAACACAGCGATATAGGGGACGCGATGAGATGTGCATGAAAACACAATGATATTAGGGAAGGTATGAGAGGTGCACAAAAACACAGCGATATAGGAGAAGTTATGAGAGGTGTGTGAAAACACAGCGATACAGGTGGAGGTATGAGAGGTGCATGAAAACGGGGCGATATAGGGGAAGGTATGAGAGGTGCGCGAAGGCACAGCAATATAGGGGAAGGTATGGGAGGTGCGCGAAAACAGGGCGATATAGGGGATGTATTGAGATGTGTGCGAAGGCACAGCGATATAGGGGATGCTATGAGAGGTTCGCGAAAACACCGTGATATAGGGGAAGACATGAGAGGTGCGCAAAAACAGGGCAATATAGTGGAACCTATGGGATGTGCGCGAAACCACGGCGATTTAGGGGAATGTATCAGAGGTGCGAGAAAACACAGCGATATAGGGGACGCTATGGGACATGCGCAAAAAAACAATGATATAGGGGAAGGTATGAGAGGTGTGCGAGAACACGGCGATACAGGGGAAATTGTAAGAGGTGCACGAAAACATGGCAATACAGGAGAATGCATCAGAGGTGCGAGAAAACACAGCGATATAGGGGAATTAATGATACGAGCGAAAACATAGCGATATAGGTGAAGACATGCGAGGTGCGCGAAAACACGGCGATATAGGGTAAGCCATGAGAGGTGAGCAATAACACAGCGATCAAGGTGAAGCTATGGGATGTGCGCCAAAACACAGCGATATAGGTGACGGTATGAGATGTGCATGAGTACACGGCGATATTGGGGAAGCCATGAGAGGTGCCTGAAAACACAGTGACATAGGGGAAGGTATGAGAGGTGTGCAAAAACACAGCGATATATGAGAAGTTAAGAGAGATGCATGACAACACAGCGATATAGGGGAAGGTATGAGAGGTTCACGAAGGCACAGCGAGAAAGGGGATGCTATGGGAGGTGCGCAAAAACACAGCGATATAGAAGACGGTATGAGATGTGCATAAAAAGATGGCGATATAGGGGGAGGTATGAGAGGTGCGCGTAAATACGGCGATATAGGGGAAAGTATGAGAGGTGCGTGAAAACTTGGCGTTACAGGGGAATGCATCAGAGGTGCCAGAAAACACAGCTAATTAGTGGAATACATGAGAGGTGCGCGAAAACAGGGCAATAAAGGGGAAAATATGACAGGTGTGCGAAAACACGGCGATACGACAAAATGTATCAGATGTGCGAGAAAACACAGCGATATAGGGGAAGTATTGAGAGGATCGAATGCATAGCGATCTAGGTGAAGACATGAGAGGTGCGCGAAAACATGGCGATATAGGGGAAGCTATGAGAGGTGAGCAAAAACACGGCGATACAGGGGAAGTTATGAGAGGTGCGCAAGGCACAGCGATATAGGGGAAGCTATGGGAGGTGCGTGAATACACAGCGATATAGTGGACGTGATGAGATGTGCATGAAAACGCATTGATATTCGGGAAGGTATGAGAGGTGCACAAAAACACAGCTATATAGGAGAAGTTATGAGACGTGTGCGAAAACACAGGGATATAGGGGAAGGTATGAAAGGTGCACGAAAACGCAGTGATATAAGGGAAGGTATAGGAGATGCGCGAAAACAGGGCGATATAGGGGCAGGTATGAGAGGTGCGCGTAAACACGGCGATATAGGGGAAAGTATGAGAGGTGCGCGAAAACTTGGTGTTACAGGGGAATGCATCAGAGGTGCCAAAAAACACAGCGATGTAGTGGAAGACATGAGAGGTGCGCGAAAACAGGGCAATATAGTGGAAGGTATGGGATGTGTGTGAAAACAGGGCGATATAGGGGAAGGTATGAGAGGTGCGCGAAGGCACAGCGATATAGGCGATGCTATGGGAGGTGCGCGAATACACAGCGATATAGGGGACGTTATGAGATGTGCATAAATACACGGCAATATAGGGGAAGTTATGAGAGGTGCGCATAAATACAGCAATACAGGGGAAGTTATGAGAGGTGCGCGAAAACACAGCGATATAGGGGACGGTATGAGATGTGCATGAAGACACGGCGATATCGGGGAAGCCATCAGTGGTGCAAGAAAACACAGTGATATAGGGGACGGTATGAGATGTGCATGAATACATGGCGATATTGGGGATTCCATGAGAGGTGCGCGAAAACACAGCATTATAGGGGAAGGTATGAGAGGTGTGCAAAAACACAGCGATATAGTGGAAGTTATGAGAGGCGCGTGAAAGCACAGTGATATGGGGAATGTATGAGAGGTGCACAAAAACACAGCGATATAGGGGAAGGCATGGGAGGTGTGCGAAAACAGGGCGATAGTGGGGAAGGTATGAGAGGTGCGCGAAAACATCGCAATACAGGGGAATACATCAGAGGTGCGAGATAACACAGTGATATAGCGGAAGTTATGAGAGCAGCGAAAACACAGCGATATAGGGGAAGACATGAGATGTGCGCGAAAACACAGCGATATAGTGGAAGCTATGAGAGGTGCGCAAAAACACAGCGATAAAGGTGAAACTATATCAGGGAGCGAATAGACAGCGATATAGGTGAAGGCATGCGAGGTGCGCGAAAACACAGCGATGTAGCAGAAGCTATGGGTGGTGCGCGAAAAAACAGAGATATAGGGGAATGTATGAAATATGCATGAAACACGGCGATATCGGGGATGCATTGAGAGATGCGCAAAAACACGGCTATATAGGGAAAAGCATGAGAGGTGCACAAAAACACGGCGATACAGGGGAATGCATCAGAGGTGCAAGAAAACACAGCGATATAGGGGACGTTATGAGAGGATCGAAAACAGAGCGACATAGGGGAAGGCATGAGAGGTGCGCGAAAACGAGGCAATATAGTGAAAGCTATGGGATGTGTGCGAAAACAGGGCGATATAGGGGAAGGTATGAGAGGTGCGCGAAAAGACAGCGATATAGGGGAAGGTATGAGAGGTGCACGAAAACACAGCGATATCGGGGAAGGTATGGGAGCTGCGCGAAAACAGCGCAATATAGGGGAAGGTATGAGATGTGCACTAAAACACAGCGATACAGGGGAAGGAATGGGAGGTGTGTGAAAACAGGGCGATATAGGGGAAGGTATGAGAGGTGTGCGAGAATACAGCGATGTAGGGGAAATTATGAAAGGTGCGTGACAACACGGCGATACAGGGGAATGTATCAGAGCTGTGAGAAAACACAGCGATATAATGGAAGTAATGACAGGAGCGAAAACATAGCGATATAGGTGAAGACATGAGAGGTGCGCGAAAACACAGTGAAATAGGGGAAGACATGAGAGGTGCGCAAAAACAGGGCAATATAGTGGAAGCTATGGGATGTGCGTGACAACACGGAGATACAGGGGAATGCATCAGAGGTGCAAGATAACACAGCGATATAGGGGACGCTATGGGACTTGCACGAAAACACAGTGATTTAGGGGAAGGTATGAGAGGTCTGCGAGAACACGGCGATATGGGGAAATTATAAGAGGTGCATGAAAACACAGCGATATAGGGGACAGTATGAGACGAGCGCGAATACACGGCGATATTGGGGAAGCCATGAGAGGTGTGTGAAAACACAGCGATATAGGGGAAGGAATCGGAGGTGTGCGAAAACTGTGCGATATAGGGGAAGGTATGAGATGTGCATGAATACACGGCGATATTGGGGAAGCCATGAGAGGTGCCTGAAAACACAGCGATATAGGGGAAGGTATGAGAGGTGTGTAAAAACACAGCGATATAGGAGAAGTTAAGAGAGGTGCATGAAAACACAACAATATAGGGGAAGGTATGAGAAGAGCACAAAAACACAGCGATATCGGGGAAGGTATGCGAGGTGCGCGAAAACAGGGCGATATATGGGAATGCATGAGAGGTGCGCGAAGGCACAGTGATTTAGGGGATGGTATGGGAGGTGCGCAAATACAGAGGTATATAGGGGACGTTATGAGATGTGCATGAAAACACATCAATATAAGGAAAGGTATGAGATGTGCGCAAAAATACATCGATATAGGGGAAGGTATGAGAGGTGCGCGCAAACAGCGATGTAGGCAAAGCTATGGGAGGTGCGCGAAAGCACAGCAATATAGGGGAAGGTATGAGATGTGCATGAATACATAGCGGTAGTCGGGAAGCCATGAGAGGTGTGCGAAAACACAGCGATATAGGGGAAGGTATGAGAGCTGCGTGAAAACACAGTGATATAGGGGAAGGTCTGAGAGGAGCGCGAAAACAGGGCGATAGAGGGAGGTTATGAGATGTGTGCGAAGGCACAGCGATATAGGGGATGCTATGAGAGGTTCGCGAAAACACCGTGATATAGGGGAAGACATGAGAGGTGCGCAAAAACAGGGCAATATAGTGGAACCTATGGGATGTGCGCGAAACCACGGCGATTTAGGGGAATATATCAGAGGTGCGAGAAAACACAGCAATATAGGGGACGCTATGGGACATGCGCAAAAAAACAATGATATAGGGGAAGGTATGAGAGGTGTGCGAGAACACGGCGATATAGGGGAAATTGTAAGAGGTGCACGAAAACATGGCAATACAGGAGAATGCATCAGAGGTGCGAGAAAACACAGCGATATAGGGGAATTAACGATACGAGCGAAAACATAGCGATATAGGTGAAGACATGCGAGGTGCGCGAAAACACGGCGATATAGGGTAAGCCATGAGAGGTGAGCAATAACACAGCGATCAAGGTGAAGCTATGGGATGTGCGCGAAAACAGCGATGTAGGTGAAGCTATGGGAGGTGCGCGAAAGCACAGCAATATAGGGGAAGGTATGAGATGTGCATGAATACATAGCGATAGTCGGGAAGCCATGAGAGGTGTGCGAAAACACAGCGATATAGGGGAAGGTATGAGAGCTGCGCGAAAACACAGTGATATAGGGGAAGGTCTGAGAGGAGCGCGAAAACAGGGCGATAGAGGGAGGTTATGAGAGGTACGTGAAAACACGGTGATATTGGGGAAGGTATGAGAGGTGTGCAAAAACACAGCGGTCTACGGAAATGCATGAGAGGTGCACGAAAACAGCGATATAGGTGAAGGAATGGGAGATGCGCGAAAACAAGGCGATATTTGGGAAGGTATGAGAGGTGCGCGAAAGCACAGTGATATAAGGGAAGCTATGGGAGGTGCGCGAATATACAGCGATATAGAGGACGTTATGAGATGTGCATGACAACACGGCGATATAGGGGAAGCTATGAGAGGTGAGCAATAACACAGCGATAAAGGTGAATCTATGGGATGTGCGCGAAAAGACAGCGATATAGGGGAAGGTATGAGAGGTCCGCAAGCACAGCGATATAGGGGGAGGTAAGAGAGGTGCACGAAAACACAGCGATATAGGGGACGTGATGAGATGTGCATGAAAACGCAATGATATTTGGGAAGGTATGAGAGGTGCACAAAAACACAGCGATATAGGAGAAGTTATGAGAGGTGTGTGAAAACACAGCTATACAGGTGGAGGTATGAGAGGTGCATGAAAACGGGGCGATATAGGGGAAGGTATAAGAGCTGCACAAAAATACAGTGATATAGGAGAAGTTATGAGAGGTGCGTGAAAACACAGCGAGATAAGGGAAGGTATGAGAGGTGCATGAAAACAGCGATATAGGGGACAGTATGAGACGAGCGCGAATACACGGCGATATTGGGGAAGCCATGAGAGGTGCGTGAAAACACAGCGATATAGGGGAAATTATAGGAGGAGTGCGAAAACTGGGCGATATAGGGGAAGGTATGAGAGGTGCACGAAGGCACAGCGATATAGGAGAAGCAATGGGAGGTGCGCCAAAATACAGTGATATAGGTGACGGTATGAGATGTGCATGAAAACACGGTGTATAGGGGAAGCTATGAGAGGTACGTGAAAACACGGTGATATAGGGGAAAGTATGAGAGGTGCGCGAAAACTTGGCATTACATGGGAATGCATCAGAAGTGTGAGAAAACACAGCGATGTAGTGGAAGACATGAGAGGTGCGCGAAAACAGGGCAATATAGTGGAAGCTATGGAATGTGCGCGAAAACAGGGCGAAGTGGGGAAGGTATGAGAGATGTGCGAGAACACAGCGATATAGGGTACTCTATGGGAGGTGCACGAATACACAGCAACATAGGGGATGTTAAGAGATGTGCATGAAAACACGGCGATATTGGGCAAGCCATGAGAGGTGCAGAAAAACACAGCGATATAGGAGTAGTTAAGAGAGGTGCGTGAAAACACAGCGATATAGGGGAAGGTATGAGAGGTTCACGAAGGCACAGCGATATAGGGGATGCTATGGGAGGTGTGCGAAAACACAGCGATATAGGAGACGGTATGAGATGTGCATAAAAACATGGCGATATAGGGGGGGGTATGAGTGGTGCGCGTAAATATGGCGATATAGGGGAAAGTATGAGAGGTGCGCGAAAACTTGGCGTTACAGGGGAATGCATCAGAGGTGCCAGAAAATACAGCTAATTAGTGGAATACATGAGAGGTGCACGAAAACAGGGCAATATAGGGGAAATTATGACAGGTGTGCGAAAACACGGCGATACCGGAGAATGTATCAGATGTGCGAGAAAACACAGCGGTATAGGGGAAGTATTGAGAGGATGGAATACATAGCGATCTAGGTGAAGACATGAGAGGTGCGCGAAAACATGGCGATACAGGGGAAGCTATGAGAGGTGAGCAATAACACAGCGATAAAGGTGAATCTATGGGATGTGCGCGAAAAGACAGCGATATAGGGGAAGCTATGAGAGGTGCTCAAGGCACAGCGATATAGGGGATGCTATGGGAGGTGCGTGAATACACAGCGATATAGTGGACGTGATGAGATGTGCATGAAAACGCAGTGATATTAGGGAAAGTATGAGAGGTGCACAAAAACACAGCGATATAGGAGAAGTTATGAGAGGTGTGCGAAAACACAGCGATATAGGGGAAGGTATGAAAGGTGCACGAAAACGCAGTGATATAAGGGAAGGTATAGGAGATGCACGAAACAGGGCGATATAGGGGAAGGTATGAGAGGTGCACGAAGGCACAGCGATATAGGGGATGCTATGGGAGGTGCGCAAAAACACCGTTATATAGGGGAAGACATGAGAGGTGCACAAAAACAGGTCAATATAGAGGAACCTATGGGATGTGTGCGAAACCACGGCGATACAGGGGAATGTATGAGAGGTGCGAGAAAACACAGCGATATAGGGGACGCTATGGGACATGCGCAAAAAAACAGTGATATAGGGGAAGGTATGAGAGGTGCGCGAGAGCACAGCGATATAGGGGAAATTGTATGAGGTGCACGAAAACATGGCAATACAGGAGAATGTATCAGAGGTGCGAGAAAACAAAGCGATATAGGGGAAGACATGCGAGGTGCGCGAAAACACGGCGATATAGGGTAAGCTATGAGATGTGAGCGATAACACAGCGATCAAGTTGAAGCTATGGGATGTGCGCGAAAACAGCGATGTAGGCGAAGCTATGGGAGGTGCGCGAAAACACAGCAATATAGGCGACGGTATGAGATGTGCATGAATACACGGCGATATTGGGGAAGGTATGAGAGGTGTGCAAAAACACAGCGATATAGGAGAAGTTAAGAGAGGTGCGTGAAAACACAGCGATATTGGAGAAGGTATGAGAGGTGCACGAAAACAGCGATATAGGTGAAGGTATGAGAGGTGCGCGAAGGCACAGCGATATAAGGGATGCTATGGGAGGTGTGCGAATACACAGCGATATAGGGGACGTTATGAGATGTGCATAACAACACGGCGATATAGGGTAAGTTATGAGAGGTGCGCAAAAACACGGCGATATAGGGGAAGTTAAGAGAGGTGCGTGAACACACAGTGATATAAGGGAAGGTATGAGAGGTGCGCGAAAACACAGCGATATAAGGGAAGGTATGAGAGGTGCGAGAAAACACAGCGATATAGGGGACGCTATGGGACATGCGCAAAAAAACAGTGATATAGGGGAAGGTATGAGAGGTGCTCGAGAACACAGCGATATAGGGGAAATTGTATGAGAAGTTATGAGAAGTGAGTGAAAACACAGCGATATAGGTGAAGGTATGAGAGGTGCGCGAAAACACAGCGACGTGGGCATAGCTATGGGAGGTGCGCGAAAGCACAGCGATATAAGGGACGGTATGAGATGTGCATGAATACACGGCAATATTGGGGAAGTCATGAGAGATGCGCGAAAACACAGCAATATAGGGGAAGGTATGAGAGGTGCACGAAAACACAACGATAAAAGGGAAGGTATGGGAGGTGTGCGAAACCAGGACGATATAGGGGAAGGTATGAGATGTGCGCGAAGGCACAGCGATATAGGGGATTCTATGGGAGGTGCGTGAATACACAGCAATATGGGGGACATTAAGAGATGTGATTGAAAACACGGCGATATAGGGGAAGGTATGAGAGGTGCACGAAAACACAGCGATATAGGGGAAGACATGAGAGTGCTCGAAAACAGGGCTATAAGTGGAAGCTATGGGATATGTGCGAACACATTGCGATACAGGGAAAGGTATGAGAGGTGCCCGAAAACACAGCGATACAGGGGATGCTATGGGACGTGCGTGAAAACACAATGATATAGTGGAAGGTATGAGAGGTGTGCAAGAACATGGCTATATAGGGGAAATTATGAGAGGTCCCCGAAAACATGGCGATATTTGAGAAGTTATGAGAGGTGAGTGAAAACACAGCGATGTAGGGGAAGGTGTGAAGGTATGAGAGGTGCACGAAAACACAGCGATATAAGGGAAGGTATGAGAGGAGCGCGAAGGCTCAGTGATATAGGGGACGGTATGAGATGTGCATGAAAACATGGAGATATCGGGGAAGAAATGAGAGATGCGTGAAAACACGGCGATATAGAGGAAAGTATGAGAGGTGCGCAAAAACACGGCGATACAGGGGAATGCATCAGAGGTGCGAGAAAACACAGCGATATCGGGGAAGTTATGAGAGAAGCAAAAACACAGCAATGTAGGGGAGACATGAGAGGTGCACGAAAATAGGGCAATGTAGTGAGAGCTATGGGATGTGCATGAAAACAGGGCGATATAGGGGAAGGTATGAGAGCTGCGCGAAAACACAGCAATATAGGGGACTCCATGGGACGTGCGTGAAAACACAGTGATATAGGGGAAGGTATGCGAGCTGCGCGAGAACACGGCGATATAGGGGAAAGTAGGAGAGCTCCGCCAAATCTTGGCGTTATAGGGGAATGCATCAGAGGTGTGAGAAAACACAGCGATGTAGGGGAAGACATGAGAGGTGCGCGAAAACAGGGCAATGTAGTGGAAGCTGTGGGACGTGCGCGAAAACACAGTGATATAGGGGATGGTATGAGAGTTGTGCGAGAACACGGCAACATAGGCGAAATTATGAGAGGTGCGCGAAAACACGGCGATACAGGAGAATATATCAGATGTGCGAGAAAACACAGCGATATAGGGGAATTAATGAGAAGAGCGAAAACATAGCGATCTAGGTGAAGACATGAGAGGTGCGCGAAAACACGGCGATATTGGGGAAGCTATGAGAGGTGAGCAAAAACATGGCGATATAGGGGAATCTATGAAAGGTGAGCAATAACACAGCGATAAAGGTGAAGCTATGGGATGTGCGCGAAAAGACAGCGATATAGGAGAAGTTATGAGAGGTGCGTGAAAACACAGCGTTATGGGGGAAGATATGGAAGGTGCGCGAAAACAGGGCGATATAGGGGACGCTATGGGACATGCGCAAAAAAACAGTGATACAGGGGAAGGTATGAGAGGTGTGCGAGAACACGGCGATATAGGGGAAGTTGTAAGAGGTGCGCGAAAACATGGCAATACAGGAGAATGTATCAGAGGTGCGAGAAAACACAGCGATATAGGGGAAGTAACGATAGGAGCGAAAACATAACGATATACGAGAAGACATGCGAGATGCGCGAAAACACGGCGATATAGGGTAAGCTATGAGAGGTGAGCAATAACACAGCGATCAAGGTGAAGCTATGGGATGTGCGCGAAAACAGCGATGTAGGCGAAGCTATGGGAGGTGCGCCAAAACACAGCGATATAGGGGACGGTATGAGATGTGCATGAATACACGGCGATATTGGGGAAGCCATTAGAGGTGCCTGAAAACACAGCGATATAGGGGAAGGTATGAGATTTGCGCAAAAATACATCGATATTGGGGAAGGTATGAGAGGTGCGCGAAAACAGCGATGTAGGCAAAGCTATGGGAGGTGCGCGAAAGCACGGCGATATAGGGGAAGGTATGAGATGTGCATGAATACACGGCGATAGTCGGGAAGCCATGAGAGGTGTGCGAAAACACAGCGATATAGGGGAAGGTATGAGAGCTGCGTGAAAACACAGTGATATAGGGGAAGGTATGAGAGGAGCGCGAAAACAGGGCGATAGAGGGGAGGTTATGAGAGGTGTGTGAAAACACGGTGATATTGGGGAAGGTATGAGAGGTGTGCAAAATCACAGCGGTATACGGAAATGCATGAGAGGTGCACGAAAACAGCGATATAGGTGAAGGAATGGGAGGTGAGCGAAAACAGGGCGATATTTGAGAAGGTATGAGAGGTGCGCGAAAACACAGTGATATGGGGAATGTATGAGAGGTGCACAAAAGCACAGCGATATAGGGGACTTTATGGGACATGCGCAAAAAAACAGTGATATAGGGGAAGGTATGAGAGGTATGCGAGAACACAGCGATATAGGGGAAATTGTAAGAGGTGCGCGAAAACATGGCAATACAGGAGAATGTATCAGAGGTGCGAGAAAACACAGCGATATAGGGGAAGTAATGATAGGAGCGAAAACATAGCGATATAGGTGAAGACATGTGAGGTGTGCGAAAACACGGCGATATAGGGTAAGCTATGAGAGGTGAGCAATAACACAGCGATCCAGGTGAAGCTATGGGATGTGCGCAAAAACAGCGATGTAGACGAAGCTATGGGTGGTGCGTGAAAACACAGCAATATAGGGGACGGTATGAGATGTGCATGAATACACGGCGATATTGGGGAAGACATGAGAGGTGCCTGAAAACACAGCGATATAGGAGAAGTTAAGAGAGGTGCGTGAAAACACAGCAATATAGGGGAACGTAGGAGACGTGCACGAAAATACAGCGATATCGGGGAAGGTATGGGAGGTGCGCGAAAACAGGGCGATGTACGAGAATGCATCAGAGGTGCGCGAAGGCGCAGCGATATAGGAGAAGGTATGAGAGGTGCACGAAAACAGCGATATAGGTGAAGGAATGGGAGGTGCGCGAAAACAGGGCGATATTTGGGAAGGTATGAGAGGTGCGCGAAGGCACAGCGATATAAGGGATGCTATGGGAGGTGCGCGAATACACAGCAATATAGAGGACGTTATGAGATGTGCATAACAACACGGCGATATACGGGAAGTTAAGAGAGGTACGTGAAAACGCAGCGATATAGGGGACGGTATGAGATGTGCATGAATACACGGCGATATCGGGGAAGCCATCAGTGGTGCCAGAAAACACAGTGATATAGGGGACGGTATGCGATGTGCATGAATACATGGCGATATTGGGGATTCCATGAGAGCCGCGCGAAAACACAGCATTATAGTGTAAGGTATGAGAGGTGTTCAAAAACACAGCGATATAGTGGAAGTTATGAGAGGTGATATGGGGAATGTATGAGAGGTGCACAAAAGCACAGCGATATAAGGGAAGGTATGGGAGGTGCGCGAAAACAGGGCGATATTGGGGAAGGTATGAGAGGTGCGCGAAAACATCGCAATACAGGGGAATGCATCAGAGGTGCGAGAAAACACAGTGATATAGGGGAAGTTATGAGAGCAGTGAAAACACAGCGATATAGAGGAAGGTATGAGAGGTGAGCAAAAACACAGCGAGAAAGGTGAAGCTATATCAGGGTGTGAAAAGACAGCGATATAGGTGAAGACATGAGAGGTGCGCGAAAACACAGCGATGTAGCGGAAACTATGGGAGCTGCGCAAAAACACAGCGATATAGGGGAATGTATGAAATATGCATGAAACACGGCGATATCGGGGATGCCATGAGAGGTGCGCAAAAACACGGCAGTACAGGGGAATGCATCAGAGGTGCAAGAAAACACAGCGATATAGGGGACGTTATGAGAGGTGCACGAAAACACAGCGATATAGAGGAAGGTATGGGAGGTGCGCGAAAACACATTGATATAGGGGAAGACAAGAGAGTGCTCGAAAACAGGGCTATATAGTGGAAGCTATGGGATATGCGCGAAAACATGGCGATACAGGGAAAGGTATGAGAGGTGCCCGAAAACACAGCGATACAGGGGATGCTATGGGACGTGCGTGAAAACACAGTGATATAGTGGAAGTTATGAGAGGTGTGCAAGAACATGGCTATATAGGGGAAATTATGAGAGGTCCGCGAAAACACGGCGATATATGAGAAGTTATGAGAAGTGAGTGAAAACACAGCGATATAGGTGAAGTTATGGGAGGTGCGCGAAAGCACAGTGATATAAGGGACGGTATGAGATGTGCATGAATACACGGCAATATTGGGGAAGCCATGAGAGATGCGCGAAAACACAGCAATATAGGGGAAGGTATGAGAGGTGCGCGAAGGCACAGCAATATAGGGGATGCTATGGCAGGTGCGCGAATACACAGCGATATATGGGACGTTAAGAGATGTGCATTAAAACACGGCGATATTGGGGAAGCCATGAGAGGTGTGCAAAAATATGGCGATATAGGAGAAATTATGAGAGGTGCATGAAAACACAGCGTTATAGAGGGAGGTATGAGAGGTGCATGAAAACACAGCGATATAGTGGAAGGTATGGAAGGTGCGCGAAAACAGGGCGATATAGGGGAAGGTATGAGAGGTGCGCGAAGTCACAGCAATACAAGGGATGCTATGGGAGGTGCGCGAATACACAGCAATATAGGGGACGTTATGAGATGTGCATGAAAACACGGCAATATAGGGGAAGGTATAAGAACTGCGCAAAAATACAGCGAATTAGGAGAGGTTATGAGAGGTTCGTGAAAACACAGCGATATAAGGGAAGGTATGAGAGGTGCACGAAAACACAGCGATATTGGGGAAGGTATGGGAGGTGCGTGAAAACAGGGCGATATAGGGGAAGTTATGAGATGTGCGCGAATGCACAGCGATATAGGGGATGCTATGAGAGGTGCGCGAAAACACCGTGATATAGGGGAAGACATGAGAGGTGCGCAAAAACAGGGCAATATAGTGGAACCTATGGGATGTGCGCGAAACCACGGCGATACAGGGGAAAGTATCAGAGGTGCGAGAAAACACAGCGATATAGGGGACGCTATGGGACATGCGCAAAAAAATAGTGATACAGGGGAAGGTATGAGAGGTGTGCGAGAACACGGCGATATAGGGGAAATTGTAAGAGGTGCGCGAAAACATGGCAATACAGGAGAATGTATCAGAGGTGCGAGAAAACACAGCGATATAGGGGAAGTAATGATAGGAGCGAAAACATAGCGATATACGTGAAGACATGCGAGATGCGCGAAAACACGGCGATATAGGGTAAGCTATGAGAGGTGAGCAATAACACAGCGATCAAGGTGAAGCTATGGGATGTGCGCGAAAACAGCGAAGTCGGCGAAGCTATGGGAGGTGCGCCAAAACACAGCGATATAGGGGACGGTATGAGATGTGCATGAATGCACGGCGATATTGGGGAAGCCATGAGAGGTGCGTGAAAACACAACAATATAGGGGAAGGTATGAGAAGAGCACAAAAACACAGCGATATCGGGGAAGGTATGGAAGGTGCACGAAAACAGGGCAATATATGGGAATGCATGAGAGGTGCGCGAAGGCACAGTGATATAGGGGATGGTATGGGAGGTGCGCAAATACAGAGGTATATAGGGGACGTTATGAGATTGGCATGAAAACACATCAATATAGGGAAAGGTATGAGATGTGCGCAAAAATACATCGATATAGGGGAAGGTATGAGAGGTGCGCGAAAACAGCGATGTAGGCGAAGCTATGGGAGGTGCGCGAAAGCACAGCGATATAGGGGAAGGTATGAGATGTGCATGAATACACGGCGATAGTCGGGAAGCCATGAGAGGTGTGCGAAAACACAGCGATATAGGGGAAGGTATGAGAGCTGCGTGAAAACACAGTGATATAGGGGAAGGTATGAGAGGAGCGCGAAAACAGGGCGATAGAGGGGAGGTTATGAGAGGTGCGTGAAAACACGGTGATATTGGGGAAGGTATGAGAGGTGTGCAAAAACACAGCGGTATACGGAAATGCATGAGAGGTGCACAAAAACAGTGATATAGGTGAAGGAATGGGAGGTGAGCGAAAACAGGGCGATATTTGGGAAGGTATGAGAGGTGCACAAAAGCACAGCGATATAGGGGACGCTATGGGACATGCGCAAAAAAACAGTGATATAGGGGAAGGTATGAGAGGTATGCGAGAACACAGCGATATAGGGGAAATTATAAGAGGTGCGCGAAAACATGGCAATACAGGAGAATGTATCAGAGCTGCGAGAAAACACAGTGATATAGGGGAAGTAATGATAGGAGCGAAAACATAACGATATAGGTGAAGACATGTGAGGTGTGCGAAAACACGGCGATATAGGGTAAGCTATGAGAGGTGAGCAATAACACAGCGATCCAGGTGAAGCTATGGGATGTGCGTAAAAACAGCGATGTAGGCGAAGCTATGGGAGGTGCGTGAAAACACAGCAATATAGGGGACGGTATGAGATGTGCATGAATACACGGCGATATTGGGGAAGACATGAGAGGTGCCTGAAAACACAGCGATATAGGAGAAGTTAAGAGAGGTGCGTGAAAACACAGCAATATAGGGGAACGTAGGAGATGAGCACGAAAATACAGCGATATCGGGGAAGGTATGGGAGGTGCGCGAAAACAGGGCGATGTACGGGAATGCATCAGAGGTGCGCGAAGGCGCAGCGATATAGGAGAAGGTATGAGAGGTGCACGAAAACAGCGATATAGGTGAAGGAATGGGAGGTGCGCGAAAACAGGGCGATATTTGGGAAGGTATGAGAGGTACGCGAAGGCACAGCGATATAAGGGATGCTATGGGAGGTGCGCGAATACACAGCGATATAGAGGACGTTATGAGATGTGCATAACAACACGGCGATATAGGGTAAGTTATGAGAGGTGCGTGAAAACACAGCGATATAGGGGACGGTATGAGATGTGCATGAATACACGGCGATATCGAGGAAGCCATCAGTGGTGCGAGAAAACACAGTGATATAGGGGACGGTATGAGATGTGCATGAATACATGGCGATATTGGGGATTCCATGAGAGCCGCGCGAAAACACAGCATTATAGGGTAAGGTATGAGAGGTGTTCAAGAACACAGCGATATAGTGGAAGTTATGAGAGGTGATATGGGGAATGTATGAGAGGTGCACAAAAGCACAGCGATATAGGGGAAGGTATGGGAGGTGCGCGAAAACAGGGCGATATTGGGGAAGGTATGAGAGGTGCGCGAAAACATCGCAATACAGGGGAATGCATCAGAGGTGCAAGAAAACACAGTGATATAGGGGAAGTTATGAGAGCAGCGAAAACACAGCGATATAGGGGAAGGTATGAGAGGTGAGCAAAAACACAGCGAGAAAGGTGAAGCTATATCAGGGTGTGAAAAGACAGCGATATAGGTGAAGGCATGACAGGTGCGCGAAAACACAGCGATGTAGCGGAAGCTATGGGAGCTGCGCGAAAACACAGCGATATAGGGGAATGTATTAAATATAGGGGAAGGTATGGGAGGTGCGCGAATACACAGCAATATGGGGGACATGATGAGATGTGATTGAAAACACGGCGATATAGGGGAAGGTATGAGAGGTGCGCAAAACTACAGCGATATAGGAGAAGTTATGAGAGGTGCGTGAAAACATGGCAATATAGTGGAAGGTATGGGATGTGTGCGAAAACAGGACGATATAGGGGAAGGTATGAGAGGTGCGCGAAGGCACAGCGATATAGGGGATG
Organism: Mobula birostris; assembly: GCF_030028105.1. Classification (NCBI taxonomy): domain Eukaryota; kingdom Metazoa; phylum Chordata; class Chondrichthyes; order Myliobatiformes; family Myliobatidae; genus Mobula; species Mobula birostris. Next base: position 158,720 of record NW_027274795.1, read on the forward strand.
CTATGGGAGGTGCGCGAATACACAGCGATATAGGGGACGTTATGAGATGTGCATAAAAACACGGCAATATAGGGGAAGTTATGAGAGGTGTGCAAAAATACAGCAATACTGGGGAAGTTATGAGAGGTGCGTGAAAACACAGCGATATAGAGGAAGGTATGGGAGGTGCGCGAAAACGCAGTGATATAGGGGAAGACATGGGAGGTGCTCGAAAACAGGGCGATATAGGGAAAGGTATGAGACGTGTGCGAAACACAGCAATATAGGGGATGGTATGGGAGATGCACGAAAACACAGTGATATAGGGGAAGACATGAGAGGTGCGTGAAAACAGAGCGATATAGGGGACGCTATTGGACATGCGCGAAAACACAGTGATATAGGGGAAGATATGAGAGGTGTGCGAGAGCACGGCGATATAGGTGAAATTATGAGAGGTGCGCGAAAACACGTTGATACAGGGAACTGTAACAGAAGTGCGAGAACACAAGAGCGATATGGGGGAAGTAATGAGAGGAGCGGAAACACAGCGATAAAGGTGAAGAAATGAGAGGTGCGCGAAACCACGGCGATATAGGGGAAGGTATGAGAGGTGCGCAAAAACACAGTGATGTAGGCGAAGCCATGGGAGGTGCACGGGAAACAGGGCGATACAGGGGAAGGTATGAGCGATGCGCGAAGGCACAGCGATATAGGAGATGCTAAGGGAGGTGCGTGAATACACAGAGATATATGGGACGTTATGAGATGTGCATGAAAACACAGCTATATTGGGGAAGCCATGAGAGGTGTGCAAAAATACGGCGATATAGGGGAAGGTATGAGAGCTGCGTGAAAACACAGTGATATAGGGGAAGGTATGAGAGGAGCGCGAAAACAGGGCGATAGAGGGGAGGTTATGAGAGGTGCGTGAAAACATGGTGATATTGGGGAAGTTATGAGAGGTGTGCAAAAACACAGCGGTATACGGAAATGCATGAGAGGTGCACGAAAACAGCGAAAAAGGTGAAGGAATGGGAGGTGCGCGAAAACAGAGGGATATTTGGGAAGGTTTGAGAGGTGCGCGAAAGCACAGTGATATAAGGGAAGCTATGGTAGGTGCGCGAATATACAGCGATATAGAGGACGTTATGAGATGTGCATGACAAGACGGCGATATAGGGGAAGCTATGAGAGGTGAGCAATAACAGAGCGATAAAGGTGAATCTATGGGATGTGCGCGAAAAGACTGCGATATAGGGGAAGGTATGAGAGGTCCGCAAGCACAGCGATATAGGGGGAGGTATGAGAGGTGCACGAAAACAAAGCGATATAGGGGACGTGATGAGATGTGCATGAAAACGCAGTGATATTAGGGAAGGTATGAGAGGTGCACAAAAACATAGCGATATTGGAGAAGTTATGAGAGGCGTGTGAAAACACAGCGATACAGGGGGAGGTATGAGAGGTGCATGAAAACACAGCGATATAGGGGAAGGTATGGAAGGTGCGCGAAAACAGGGCGATATAGGGGAAGGTATGGGATGTGTGCAAAAACAGGGCGATATAGGGGAAGGTATGAGAGGTGAGCGAAGGCACAGCGATATACAGGACGCTATGGGAGGTGCGCGAATACACAGCGATATTGGGGACATTATGAGATGTGCATAAAAACACGGCAATATAGGGGAAGTTATGAGAGGTGCGCAAAAATACAGCAATACAGGGGATGTTATGAGAGGTGCGTGAAAACACAGCGATATAAGGGGAGGTATGAGAGGTACACGAAAACACAGCGATATAGGGGAAGGTATGGGAGGTGCTCGAAAACAGGGCGATATAGGGAAAGGTATGAGACGTGTGCGAAACATAGCAATATAGGGGATGGTATGGGAGATGCACGAAAACACAGTGATATAGGGGAAGACATGAGAGGTGCGTGAAAACAGAGCGATATAGGGGTCTCTATTAGAAATGCGCGAAAACACAGTGATATAGGGGAAGATATGAGAGGTGTGCGAGAGCACGGCGATATAGGTGAAATTATGAGAGGTGCGCGAAAACACGTTGATACAGGGAACTGTATCAGAAGTGCGAGAACACAGAGCGATATGGGGGAAGTAATGAGAGGGAGCGGAAACACAGCGATATAGGTGAAGAAATGAGAGGTGCGCGAAACCACGGCGATATAGGGGAAAGTATGAGAGGTGCGCAAAAACACAGCGATGTAGATGAAGCCATGAGAGGTGCATGGGAAACAGGGCGATATAGGGGAAGGTATGAGCGATGCGCGAAGGCACAGCGATATAGGGGATAATAAGGGAGGTGCGTGAATACACAGAGATATATGGGACGTTATGAGATGTGCATGAAAACACGGCTATATTGGGGAAGCCATGAGAGGTGTGCAAAAATACGGCGATATAGGGGAAGGTATGAGAGCTGCGTGAAAACACACTGATATAGGGGAATGTATGAGAGGAGTGCAAAAACAGGGCGATATAGGGGGAAGTTATGAGAGGTGTGTGAAAACCCAGCGACATTGGGGACGTTATGAGATGTGAATGGAAAAACGGTGATATTGGGGAAGGTATGAGAGGAGCGCGAAAACAGGGCGATAGAGGGGAGGTTATGAGAGGTGCGTGAAAACACGGTGATATTGGGGAAGGTATGAGAGGTGTGCAAAAACACAGCGGTATAACGGAAATGCATGAGAGGTGCACGAAAACAGCGATATAGGTGAAGGAATGGGAGGTGCGCGAAAACAGGGCGATATTTGGGAAGGTATGAGAGGTGCGCGAAGGCACAGTGATATAAGGGATGCTATGGGAGGTGCGCGAATACACAGCGATATAGAGGACGTTATGAGATGTGCTTAACAACACGGCGATATAGGGTAAGTTATGAGAGGTGCGCAAAAACACGGTGATATAGGGGAAGTTAAGAGAGGTGCGTGAAGACACAGCGATATAGGGGAAGGTATGAGAGGTGCGCGAAAAACACAGTGGTATAGGGGACGGTATGAGATGTGCATGAAGACACGGTGATATCGGGGAAGCCATCAGTGGTGCGAGAAAACACAGTGATATATGGGATGGTATGAGATGTGCATGAATACATGGCGATATTGGGATTCCATGAGAGGTGAGCAAAAACACAGCGATATAGGGGAAGGTATGGGAGGTGCGCGAAAACAGGGCGATATTGGGGAAGGTATGAGAGGTGCGCGAAAACATCGCAATACAGGGGAATGCATCAGAGGTGCGAGAAAACACAGTGATATAGGGGAAGTTATGAGAGCAGCGAAAACACAGCGATATAGGGGAAGATATGAGATGTCCGCGAAAACACGGCGATATAGTGGAAGCTATGAGAGGTGCGCAAAAACACAGCGATAAAGGTGAAGCTATATCAGGGTGCGAAAAGGCAGCGATATAGGTGAAGGCATGAGAGGTGTGCGAAAACACAGCGATGTAGCGGAAGCTATGGGATGTGCGCGAAAACACAGCGATATAGGGGAATGTATGAAATATGCATGAAACACGGCGATATCGGGGATGCCATGAGAGATGCGCAAATACACGGCTATATAGGGAAAAGTATGAGAGGTGCGCAAAAACACAGCGATACAGGGGAATGCATCAGAGGTGCAAGAAAACACAGCGATATAGGGGACGTTATGAGAGGAGCGAAAACAGAGCGACATAGGGGAAGGCATGAGAGGTGCGCGAAAACAGGGCAATATAGTGGAAGCTATGAGATGTAATTGAAAACACGGCGATATAGGGGAAGGTATGAGAGGTGCGCAAAAATACAGCGATATAGGAGAAGTTATGAGAGGTGCGTGAAAACACAGCGATATAGGGGGAAGGTATGAGAGGCGCATGAAAACATAGCAATATAGAGGAAGGTATGGGAGGTGCGCGAAAACACAGTGATATAGGGGAAGACATGAGAGTGCTCGAAAACAGGGGCTATGTAGTGGAAGCTATGGGATATGCGCGAAAACATGGCGATACAGGGAAAGGTATGAGAGGTGCCCGAAAACACAGCGATACAGGGGATACTATGGGACGTGCGCGAAAACACAGTGATATAGTGGAAGGTATGAGAGGTGTGCAAGAACCTGGCTATATAGGGGAAATTATGAGAGGTCCGCGAAAACACGGCGATATATGAGAGGTTATGAGAGGTGAGTGAAAACACAGCGATATAGGGGAAGGTATGAGAGGTGCACGAAAACACAGCGATATAGGGGAAGGTATGAGAGGTGCGCGAAGGCGCAGTGATATAGAGGACGGTATGAGATGTGCATGAAAACACGGAGATATCGGGGAAGAAATGAGAGATGCGTGAAAACACGGCGATATAGGGGAAAGTATGAGAGGTGCCTAAAAACACGGCGATACAGGGGAATGCATCAGAGGTGCGAGAAAACACAGTGATATAGGAGAAGTTATGAGAGAATAAAAACACAGCGATGTAGGGGAGACATGAGAGGTGCAGCACGAAAACAGGGCAATGTAGTGAGAGCTATGGGATGTGCATGAAAACAGGGCGATATAGGGGAAGGTATCAGAGCTGCGCGAAAACACATCAATATGGGGACTCCATGGGGACGTGCGTGAAAACGCAGTGATATAGGGGAAGGTATGCGGCTGCGCGAGAACACGGTGATACAGGGGAAAGTAGGAGATGTCTGCGAAATCTTGGCGTTATAGGGGAATGCATCAGAGGTGTGAGAAAACACAGCGATGTAGGGGAAGACATGAGAGGTGCGCGAAAACACGGCGATACAGGGGAATGCATCAGAGGTGCGAGAAAACACAGCGATATAGGGGAAGTAATGATTGGAGCAAAAACATAGCGATATAGGTGAAGACATGCGAGGTGTGCGAAAAAACGGCGATATAGGGGAAGCTATGAGAGATGAGCAATAACACAGCGATATAGGTGAAGCTATGGGAGGTGCGCGAAAACACAGCGATATAGGGGACGGTATGAGACGTGCACTAAGGCACATCTATATAGAGGCTGCTATGGGAGGTGCGCGAAAACACAGTGATATAGGGGACGGTATGAGATGTGTATGAAAACATGGTGATATTGGGGAAGCTATGAGAGGTACACGAAAACACGGCGATATAGGGGAAAGTATGAGAGGTGTGCGAAAACTTGGCGTTACATGGGAATGCATCAGAAGTGCGAGAAAACACAGTGATGTTGGGGAGGACATGAGAGTTCCGCGAAAAACAGGGCAATATAGTGGAAGCTATGGGATGTGCGCGAAAACAGGGCGATATAGGGGAAGGTATGAGAGGTGCGCGAAAACATAGCGATATAGGGGACGCTATGGGACGTGCGCGAAAACACAGTGATATAGGGGAAGGTATGAGAGGTGCACAAAAACACAGAGATATAGGGGAAGTTATGAGAGGTGCGCAAAAATACAGCAATGTAGGAGAAGTTATGAGAGGTGTGTGAAAACACAGCGATATAGGGGAAGGTATGAGAGGTGCGTGAAAACGGCGATATAGGGGAAGGTATGAGAGGTGCGCAAACGCACAGCGATATAGGGGATGCTATGGGAGGTGCGTGAATACACAGCGATATAGGGGACGCTATGAGATGTGCATAACAATACGGCGATATAGGGGAAGTTATGAGAGGTGCACAAAAACACGGCGATGTAGGGGAAGCTATGAGAGGTGAGCAATAACACAGCGATAAAGGTGAAGCTATGCGATGTGCGCGAAAAGACAGCGATATAGGGAAAGGTATGAGAGGTGTGTGAAAACACAGCGATATAGGGGACGCTATTGGACGTGCGCGAAAACACAGTGATATAGGGGAAGATATGAGAGGTGTGCGAGAACACGGCGATACAGGGGAATGTATCAGAGGTGCGAGAACACAGAGCGATATAGGGGAAGTAATGAGAGGAGCGGAAACACAGCAATATAGGTGAAGACATGAGAATTGCGTGAAAACACAGCGATATTGGGGAAGCCATGAGAGGTGTGTGAAAAGACACCGATATAGGGGAAGGTATGGGAGGTGTGCAAAAACAGGGCGATATAGGGGAAGATATGAGAGGTGAGCGACAGCACAGCGGTATAGGGGACGCTATGGAAGTGCGCGAATACCCAGCGATATAGGGGACATTAACAGACGTGCATGAAAACACGGCGATATTGGGGAAGCCACGAGAGGTGCACAAAAATACAGCGATATGGGAGAAGTTATGAGAGGAGCGTGAAAACACAACAATATTGGGGGAGGTATGAGAGGTGCACGAAAACATGGCGATATAGGGGAAGGTATGAGAGGTGCGCGAAGGCACAGCAATATAGGCGATGCTATGGGAGGTGCGCGAAAACACAGTGATATAGGGGAAGACATGAGAGGTGCGCAAAAACACTGCGATACAGGAGAAGCTATGACAGATGAGCAATAACACAGCAATAAAGGTGAATCTATGGGATGTGCACGAAAAGTCAGCGATATAGGGGAAGGTATGAGAGGTGCTCAAGGCACAGCGATATAGGGGGAGGTATGAGAGGTGCATGAAAACACAGTGATATAGGGGAAGGTATGGAAGGTGCTCGAAAACAGGGTGATATAGATGAAGTTATGAGAGGTATGTGAAGGCACAGCAATATAGGGGATGCTATGGAAGGTGCGCGAAAACACAGTGATATAGGGGACATTATGAGATGTGCATAAAAACACGGCGATATTGGGGAAGTTATGAGAGGTGCGCAATAATACAGCAATATAGCAGAAGTTAATAGAGGTGCGTGAAAACACAGCGATATAGGGGGAGGTATGAGAGGTACACGAAAAAACAGCGATATAGGGGAAGGTATGCGAGGTGCTCGAAAGCAGAGTGATATAGGGGAAGTTATGAGAGGTCCGTGAAAACCCAGCGATATAGGGGACGTTATGAGATGTGCGTGAAAACACGGCGATATAGGGGAAGGTATGGGAGGTGCACGAAAATGCAGCTTTATAAGGGAAGGTATAGGAGGTGCGCGAATACAGGGCGCTATAGGGGAAGGTATGAGAGGTGCAAAAAGGCACATTCGATATAGGGGATGCTATGGTAGGTGCGCAAAGGCACAGCGATATAGGAGATGGGATGAGATGTGCATAAAAACGTGGCGATATAGGGGGAGGTATGAGAGGTGCGCGTAAACACGGCGATATAGGGGAAAGTATGCGAGGTGCGCGAAAACTTGGCATTACAAGGGAATGCATCAGAGGTGCCAGAAAACACAGCGATGTAGTGGAATACATGAGAGGTGCGCAAAAACAGGGCGATAAAAGGGAAGGTATGAGAGGTGCACGAAGGCACAGCAATATAGGGGATGCTATGGGAGGTGTGCGAAAACACAGCGATATAGGAGACGGTATGAGATGTGCATAAAAACATGGCCATATAGGGTGAGGTATGAGAGGTGCGCGTAAACACGGCGATATAATGGAAAGTATGAGAGGTGCGCGAAAACTTGGCGTTACAGGGGAATGCATCAGAGGTGCCAGAAAGCACAGTGATGTAGTGGAATACATGAGAGGTGCGCGAAAACAGGGCAATATAGTGGAAGCTATGGGACGTGCATGAAAATTGGGCGATATAGGGGAAGGTATGAGAGGTGTGCGAGAACACGGCGATATATGGGAAATTATGAGAGGTGTGCGAAAACACGGCGATACGGGAGAATGTATCAGATGTGCTAGAAAACAGCGATATAGGGGAAGTATTGAGAGGAACGAAAACATTGCGATCTAGGTGAAGACATGAGAAGGGCGCGAAAACACGGCGATATAGGGGAAGCTATGAGAGGTGAGCAAAAACAGGGCGATACAGGGAAGCTATGAGAGGTGAGCAATAACGCAGTGATAAAGGTGAATCTATGGGATGTGCGCGAAAAGACAGCGATATAGGGGAAGCTATGAGAGGTGCACGAAGGCACAGCGATATAAGGGAAGGTATAGGAGGTGGGCGAAAACAGGGCGATATAGGGGAAGGTATGGGAGGTGCACGAAGGCACAGCGATATAGGGGATGTTATGGGAGGTGCACGAATACACAGCGAAATAGGGGACGTTATGAGATGTGCATGAAAACACAGCGATATTATGGAAGGTATGAGAGGTGCACGAAAACGCAGTGATATAAGGGAAGTTATAGGTGGTGCGCGAAAACGGCAATATAAGGGAAGGTATGAGAGGTGCATAAAAACCCAGTGATATTGGAGAAGTTATGAGAGGTGTGTGAAAACACAGCGATAAAGGGGAAGTTATGAAAGGTGCACGAAAACACAGCGATATAGGGGAAGGAATCGGAGGTGCGCGAAAACAGGACGATATAGGGGAAGGTATGTGAGGTGCGCGAAGGCACAGCGATATAGGGGATGCTATGGGAGGTGCGCGAATACACAGCGATATAGGGGACGCTATGAGAGGTGCGTGAAAACACAGCGATATAGGGGGAGGTATGAGAGGTACACGAAAACACAGCGATAAGGGGAAGGTATGGGAGGTGCTCGAAAACAAGGCGATATAGAGAAAGGTATGAGAGGTGAGCAAAAACACGGGGATACAGGGGAAGCTATGAGAGGTGAGCAATAACACAGCGATAAATGTGAATCTATGGGATGTGCACAAGGCACAGCGATATAGGGGATGCTATGGGAGGTGCGTGAATACACAGCGATATAGGGGACGTGATGAGATGTGCAGCGATATTTGGGAAGGTATGAGAGTTGCAAAAAAAACACAGCGATATAGGAGAAGTTATGAGAGGTGCACGAAAACAGCGATATAGGTGAAGGAATGGGAGGTGCGCGAAAACAGGGTGATACAGGGGAAGGTATGAGAGGTGCGCAAGTCACAGCGATATAGGGGGAAGTATGAGAGGTGCACAAAGACACAGCGATGTAGGGGAAGGTATGTAAGGTGCTCGAAAACAGGGTGATATAGATGAAATTAATGGAGGTATGCGAAGGCACAGCAATATAGGGGATGCTATGGAAGGTGCGCGAAAACCCAGTAATATAGGGGAAGACAGGAGAGGTGCGCAAAAAGACAGCGATATAGGGGAAGGTATGAGAGGTGCGCAAGGCACAGCGATATAGGGGATGCTATGGGAGGTGCGTGAATACACAGCGATATAGGGGATGTGATGAGATGTGCATGAAAACGCAGCGATATTAGGGTAGGTATGAGAGGTGCACAAAAACTCAGCGATATAGGAGAAGTTATGAGAGGTGTGTGAAAACACAGTGATATAGGGGAAGGTATGAAAGGTGCACGAAAACACAGCGATATAGAGGCTGGAATGGGAGATGTACAAAAACAGAGCGATATAGGGGAAGGTATGAGAGATGCACAAAAACACAGCGATATAGGAGAAGTTATGAGAGGTGTGTGAAAACACAGCGATATAGGGAAGGAATGAGATGTGCACGAAAACACGGCGATACAGGGGAAGTTATGAGAGGTGCGCAGTAATACAGCAATATAGGAGAAGTTATTAGAGGTGCGTGAAAACACAGCGATATAGGGGGAGGTATGAGAGGTACACGAAAAAACAACGATATAGGGGAAGGTATGCGAGGTGCTCGAAAGCAGAGTGATATAGGGGAAGTTATGAGAGGTCCGTGAAAACCCAGCGATATAGGGGACGTTATGAGATGTGCGTGAAAACACGGCGATATAGGGGAAGGTATGAGAGGTGCACGAAAATGCAGCTTTATAAGGGAAGGTATAGGAGGTGCGCGAATACAGGGCGCTATAGGGGAAGGTATGAGAGGTGCAAAAAGGCACATTCGATATAGGGGATGCTATGGTAGGTGCGCAAAGGCACAGCGATATAGGAGATGGGATGAGATGTGCATAAAAACGTGGCGATATAGGGTGAGGTATGAGAGGTGCGCGTAAACACGGCGATATAATGGAAAGTATGAGAGGTGCGCGAAAACTTGGCGTTACAGGGGAATGCATCAGAGGTGCCAGAAAGCACAGTGATGCAGTGGAATACATGAGAGGTGCGCGAAAACAGGGCAATATAGTGGAAGCTATGGGACGTGCATGAAAATTGGGCGATATAGGGGAAGGTATGAGAGGTGTGCGAGAACACGGCGATATACGGGAAATTATGAGAGGTGTGCGAAAACACGGCGATACGGGAGAATGTATCAGATGTGCTAGAAAACAGCGATATAGGGGAAGTATTGAGAGGAACGAAAACATTGCAATCTAGGTGAAGACATGAGAAGGGCGCGAAAACACGGCGATATAGGGGAAGCTATGAGAGGTGAGCAAAAACAGGGCGATACAGGGAAGCTATGAGAGGTGAGCAATAACGCAGTGATAAAGGTGAATCTATGGGATGTGCGCGAAAAGACAGCGATATAGGGGAAGCTATGAGAGGTGCACGAAGGCACAGCGATATAAGGGAAGGTATAGGAGGTGGGCGAAAACGGCGATATAGGGGAAGGTATGGGAGGTGCACGAAGGCACAGCGATATAGGGGATGTTATGGGAGGTGCACGAATACACAGCAAAATAGGGGACGTTATGAGATGTGCATGAAAACACAGCGATATTATGGAAGGTATGAGAGGTGCACGAAAACGCAGTGATATAAGGGAAGTTATAGGAGGTGCGCGAAAACGGCAATATAAGGGAAGGTATGAGAGGTGCATAAAAACCCAGTGATATTGGAGAAGTTATGAGAGGTGTGTGAAAACACAGTGATAAAGGGGAAGGTATGAAAGGTGCACGAAAACACAGCGATATAGTGGAAGGAATCGGAGGTGCGCGAAAACAGGGCGATATAGGGGAAGGTATGTGAGGTGCGCGAAGGCACAGCGATATAGGGGATGCTATGGGAGGTGCACGAATACACAGCGATATAGGGGACGCTATGAGAGGTGCGTGAAAACACAGCGATATAGGGGGAGGTATGGGAGGTGCTCGAAAACAAGGCGATATAGAGAAAGGTATGAGAGGTGAGCAAAAACACGGGGATATAGGGGAAGCTATGAGAGGTGAGCAATAACACAGCAATAAATGTGAATCTATGGGATGTGCACAAGGCACAGCGATTTCGGGGATGCTATGGGAGGTGCGTGAATACACAGCGATATAGGGGACGTGATGAGATGTGCATGAAAATGCAGCGATATTTGGGAAGGTATGAGAGTTGCAAAAAAAACACAGTAATATAGGAGAAGTTATGAGAGGTGTGTGAAAACACAGCGATATAGGGGAAGGTATGAGAGGTGCACGAAAACAGCGATATAGGTGAAGGAATGGGAGGTGCGCGAAAACAGGGTGATACAGGGGAAGGTATGAGAGGTGCGCAAGTCACAGCGATAGAGGGGGAAGTATGAGAGGTGCACAAAAACACAGCGATGTAGGGGAAGGTATGTAAGGTGCTCGAAAACAGGGTGATATAGATGAAATTAATGGAGGTATGCGAAGGCACAGCAATATAGGGGATGCTATGGAAGGTGCGCGAAAACCCAGTAATATAGGGGAAGACAGGAGAGGTGCGCAAAAAGACAGCGATATAGGGGAAGGTATGAGAGGTGCGCAAGGCACAGCGATATAGGGGATGCTATGGGAGGTGCGTGAATACACAGCGATATAGGGGATGTGATGAGATGTGCATGAAAACGCAGCGATATTAGGGTAGGTATGAGAGGTGCACAAAAACTCAGCGATATAGGAGAAGTTATGAGAGGTGTGTGAAAACACAGTGATATAGGGGAAGGTATGAAAGGTGCACGAAAACACAGCGATATAGAGGCTGGAATGGGAGATGTACAAAAACAGGGCGATATAGGGGAAGGTATGAGAGGTGCACAAAAACACAGCGATATAGGAGAAGTTATGAGAGGTGTGTGAAAACACAGCGATATAGGGAAGGTATGAGAGGTGCACGAAAACACGACGATACAGGGGAAGTTATGAGAGGTGCGCAATAATACAGCAATATAGGAGAAGTTACTAGAGGTGCGTGAAAACACAGCAATATAGGGGGAGGTATGAGAGGTGCACGAAAACACAGCGATATAGGGGAAGGTATGGGAGGTGCTTGAAAGCAGGGTGATATAGGGGAATTAATGAGAGGTGCGCGAAAACAGGACGATATAGGGGACGCAATGGGACGTTCGCGAAAACACAGTGATATAGGGGAAGGTATGAGAAGTGTGCGAGAACACGGCGATATAGGGGAAATAATGAGAGGTGTGCGAAAACACGGCGATATGGGAGAATGTATCAGATGTGCGAGAAAACACAGCGATATAGGGTAAGTATTTAGAGGAGTGAAAACATAGCGATCTAGGTGAAGACATGAGAGGTGCGCAAAGACACGGACATATGGGGGAAGCTATGAGGGGTGAGCAAAAACACGACGATACAGGGGAATCTATGAGAGGTGAGCAATAACACAGCGATAAAGGTGAATCTATGGGATGTGCGCGAAAAGACAGCAATATAGGGGAAGGTATGAGAGGTGCGCAAGGCACAGTGATATAGGGGGAGGTATGAGAGGTGCGTGAATACACAGCGATATAGGGGACGTGATGAGATGTGCATGAAAACGCAGCGATATAAGGGAAGTTATGAGAGGTGCGCAAAACTACAGCGATATAGGAGAATTTATGAGAGGTGCGTGAAAACACAACGATATAGGGGGAGGTATGAGAGGTGCATGAAAACACAGCGATATAACGGAAGGTATTGGAGGTGGGCGAAAACAGGGCGATATAGGGGAAGGTATGGGAGGTGCACTAAGGCACAGCGATATAGGGGATGCTATGGGAGGTGTGCGAAAACACAGCGATATAGGAGACGGTATGAGATGTGCATAAAAACATGGCCATATAGGGTGAGGTATGAGAGGTGCGCGTAAACACGGCGATATAATGGAAAGTATGAGAGGTGCGCGAAAACTTGGCGTTACAGGGGAATGCATCAGAGGTGCCAGAAAGCACAGTGATGTAGTGGAATACATGAGAGGTGCGCGAAAACAGGGCAATATAGTGGAAGCTATGGGACGTGCATGAAAATTGGGCGATATAGGGGAAGGTATGAGAGGTGTGCGAGAACACGGCGATATATGGGAAATTATGAGAGGTGTGCGAAAACACGGCGATACGGGAGAATGTGTCAGATGTGCTAGAAAACAGCGATATAGGGGAAGTATTGAGAGGAACGAAAACATTGCGATCTAGGTGAAGACATGAGAAGGGTGCGAAAACACGGCGATATAGGGGAAGCTATGAGAGGTGAGCAAAAACAGGGCGATACAGGGAAGCTATGAGAGGTGAGCAATAACGCAGTGATAAAGGTGAATCTATGGGATGTGCTCGAAAAGACAGCGATATAGGGGAAGCTATGAGAGGTGCACGAAGGCACAGCGATATAAGGGAAGGTATAGGAGGTGCGCGAATACAGGGCGCTATAGGGGAAGGTATGAGAGGTGCAAAAAGGCACATTCGATATAGGGGATGCTATGGTAGGTGCGCAAAGGCACAGCGATATAGGAGATGAGATGAGATGTGCATAAAAACGTGGCGATATAGGGGGAGGTATGAGAGGTGCGCGTAAACACGGCGATATAGGGGAAAGTATGCGAGGTGCGCGAAAACTTGGCATTACAAGGGAATGCATCAGAGGTGCCAGAAAACACAGCGATGTAGTGGAATACATGAGAGGTGCGCAAAAACAGGGCGATAAAGGGGAAGGTATGAGAGGTGCACGAAGGCACAGCAATATACGGGATGCTATGGGAGGTGTGCGAAAACACAGCGATATAGGAGACGGTATGAGATGTGCATAAAAACATGGCCATATAGGGTGAGGTATGAGAGGTGCGCGTAAACACGGCGATATAATGGAAAGTATGAGAGGTGCGCGAAAACTTGGCGTTACAGGGGAATGCATCAGAGGTGCCAGAAAGCACAGTGATGTAGTGGAATACATGAGAGGTGCGCGAAAACAGGGCAATATAGTGGAAGCTATGGGACGTGCATGAAAATTGGGCGATATAGGGGAAGGTATGAGAGGTGTGCGAGAACACGGCGATATATGGGAAATTATGAGAGGTGTGCGAAAACACGGCGATACGGGAGAATGTATCAGATGTGCTAGAAAACAGCGATATAGGGGAAGTATTGAGAGGAACGAAAACATTGCGACCTAGGTGAAGACATGAGAAGGGCGCGAAAACACGGCGATATAGGGGAAGCTATGAGAGGTGAGCAAAAAAAGGGCGATACAGGGAAGCTATGAGAGGTGAGCAATAACGCAGTGATAAAGGTGAATCTATGGGATGTGCGCGAAAAGACAGCGATATAGGGGAAGCTATGAGAGGTGCACGAAGGCACAGCAATATACGGGATGCTATGGGAGGTGTGCGAAAACACAGCGATATAGGAGACGGTATGAGATGTGCATAAAAACATGGCCATATAGGGTGAGGTATGAGAGGTGCGCGTAAACACGGCGATATAATGGAAAGTATGAGAGGTGCGCGAAAACTTGGCGTTACAGGGGAATGCATCAGAGGTGCCAGAAAGCACAGTGATGTAGTGGAATACATGAGAGGTGCGCGAAAACAGGGCAATATAGTGGAAGCTATGGGACGTGCATGAAAATTGGGCGATATAGGGGAAGGTATGAGAGGTGTGCGAGAACACGGCGATATATGGGAAATTATGAGAGGTGTGCGAAAACACGGCGATACGGGAGAATGTATCAGATGTGCTAGAAAACAGCGATATAGGGGAAGTATTGAGAGGAACGAAAACATTGCGATCTAGGTGAAGACATGAGAAGGGCGCGAAAACACGGCGATATAGGGGAAGCTATGAGAGGTGAGCAAAAAAAGGGCGATACAGGGAAGCTATGAGAGGTGAGCAATAACGCAGTGATAAAGGTGAATCTATGGGATGTGCGCGAAAAGACAGCGATATAGGGGAAGCTATGAGAGGTGCACGAAGGCACAGCGATATAAGGGAAGGTATAGGAGGTGGGCGAAAACAGGGCGATATAGGGGAAGGTATGGGAGGTGCACGAAGGCACAGCGATATAGGGGATGTTATGGGAGGTGCACGAATACACAGCGAAATAGGGGACGTTATGAGATGTGCATGAAAACACAGCGATATTATGGAAGGTATGAGAGGTGCACGAAAACGCAGTGATATAAGGGAAGTTATAGGTGGTGCGCGAAAACGGCAATATAAGGGAAGGTATGAGAGGTGCATAAAAACCCAGTGATATTGGAGAAGTTATGAGAGGTGTGTGAAAACACAGCGATAAAGGGGAAGTTATGAAAGGTGCACGAAAACACAGCGATATAGGGGAAGGAATCGGAGGTGCGCGAAAACAGGGCGATATAGGGGAAGGTATGTGAGGTGCGCGAAGGCACGGCGATATAGGGGATGCTATGGGAGGTGCGCGAATACACAGCGATATTGGGGACGCTATGAGAGGTGCGTGAAAACACAGCGATATAGGGGGAGGTATGAGAGGTACACGAAAACACAGCGATAAGGGGAAGGTATGGGAGGTGCTCGAAAACAAGGCGATATAGAGAGAGGTATGAGAGGTGAGCAAAAACACGGGGATACAGGGGAAGCTATGAGAGGTGAGCAATAACACAGCGATAAATGTGAATCTATGGGATGTGCACAAGGCACAGCGATATAGGGGATGCTATGGGAGGTGCGTGAATACACAGCGATATAGGGGACGTGATGAGATGTGCATGAAAATGCAGTGATATTTGGGAAGGTATGAGAGTTGCAAAAAAAACACAGTGATATAGGAGAAGTTATGAGAGGTGTGTGAAAACACAGCGATATAGGGGAAGGTATGAGAGGTGCACGAAAACAGCGATATAGGTGAAGGAATGGGAGGTGCGCGAAAACAGGGTGATACAGGGGAAGGTATGAGAGGTGCGCAAGTCACAGCGATATAGGGGGAAGTATGAGAGGTGCACAAAAACACAGCGATGTAGGGGAAGGTATGTAAGGTGCTCGAAAACAGGGTGATATAGATGAAATTAATGGAGGTATGCGAAGGCACAGCAATATAGGGGATGCTATGGAAGGTGCGCGAAAACCCAGTAATATAGGGGAAGACAGGAGAGGTGCGCAAAAAGACAGCGATATAGGGGAAGGTATGAGAGGTGCGCAAGGCACAGCGATATAGGGGATGCTATGGGAGGTGCGTGAATACACAGCGATATAGGGGATGTGATGAGATGTGCATGAAAACGCAGCGATATTAGGGTAGGTATGAGAGGTGCACAAAAACTCAGCGATATAGGAGAAGTTATGAGAGGTGTGTGAAAACACAGTGATATAGGGGAAGGTATGAAAGGTGCACGAAAACACAGCGATATAGAGGCTGGAATGGGAGATGTACAAAAACAGGGCGATATAGGGGAAGGTATGAGAGGTGCACAAAAACACAGCGATATAGGAGAAGTTATGAGAGGTGTGTGAAAACACAGCGATATAGGGGAAGGTATGCGAGGTGCTCGAAAGCAGAGTGATATAGGGGAAGTTATGAGAGGTCCGTGAAAACCCAGCGATATAGGGGACGTTATGAGATGTGCGTGAAAACACGGCGATATAGGGGAAGGTATGAGAGGTGCACGAAAATGCAGCTTTATAAGGGAAGGTATAGGAGGTGCGCGAATACAGGGCGCTATAGGGGAAGGTATGAGAGGTGCAAAAAGGCACATTCGATATAGGGGATGCTATGGTAGGTGCGCAAAGGCACAGCGATATAGGAGATGGGATGAGATGTGCATAAAAACGTGGCGATATAGGGGGAGGTATGAGAGGTGCGCGTAAACACGGCGATATAGGGGAACGTATGCGAGGTGCGCGAAAACTTGGCATTACAAGGGAATGCATCAGAGGTGCCAGAAAACACAGCGATGTAGTGGAATACATGAGAGGTGCGCAAAAACAGGGCGATAAAGGGGAAGGTATGAGAGGTGCACGAAGGCACAGCAATATAGGGGATGCTATGGGAGGTGTGCGAAAACACAGCGATATAGGAGACGGTATGAGATGTGCATAAAAACATGGCCATATAGGGTGAGGTATGAGAGGTGCGCGTAAACACGGCGATATAATGGAAAATATGAGAGGTGCGCGAAAACTTGGCGTTACAGGGGAATGCATCAGAGGTGCCAGAAAGCACAGTGATGCAGTGGAATACATGAGAGGTGCGCGAAAACAGGGCAATATAGTGGAAGCTATGGGACGTGCATGAAAATTGGGCGATATAGGGGAAGGTATGAGAGGTGTGCGAGAACACGGCGATATACGGGAAATTATGAGAGGTGTGCGAAAACACGGCGATACGGGAGAATGTATCAGATGTGCTAGAAAACAGCGATATAGGGGAAGTATTGAGAGGAACGAAAACATTGCGATCTAGGTGAAGACATGAGAAGGGCGCGAAAACACGGCGATATAGGGGAAGCTATGAGAGGTGAGCAAAAACAGGGCGATACAGGGAAGCTATGAGAGGTGAGCAATAACGCAGTGATAAAGGTGAATCTATGGGATGTGCGCGAAAAGACAGCGATATAGGGGAAGCTATGAGAGGTGCACGAAGGCACAGCGATATAAGGGAAGGTATAGGAGGTGGGCGAAAACGGCGATATAGGGGAAGGTATGGGAGGTGCACGAAGGCACAGCGATATAGGGGATGTTATGGGAGGTGCACGAATACACAGCGAAATAGGGGACGTTATGAGATGTGCATGAAAACACAGCGATATTATGGAAGGTATGAGAGGTGCACGAAAACGCAGTGATATAAGGGAAGGTATAGGAGGTGGGCGAAAACGGCGATATAGGGGAAGGTATGGGAGGTGCACGAAGGCACAGCGATATAGGGGATGTTATGGGAGGTGCACGAATACACAGCGAAATAGGGGACGTTATGAGATGTGCATGAAAACACAGCGATATTATGGAAGGTATGAGAGGTGCACGAAAACGCAGTGATATAAGGGAAGTTATAGGAGGTGCGCGAAAACGGCAATATAAGGGAAGGTATGAGAGGTGCATAAAAACCCAGTGATATTGGAGAAGTTATGAGAGGTGTGTGAAAACACAGCGATAAAGGGGAAGGTATGAAAGGTGCACGAAAACACAGCGATATAGTGGAAGGAATCGGAGGTGCGCGAAAACAGGGCGTTATAGGGGAAGGTATGTGAGGTGCGCAAAGGCACAGCGATATAGAGGGATGCTATGGGAGGTGCACGAATACACAGCGATATAGGGGACGCTATGAGAGGTGCGTGAAAACACAGCGATATAGGGGGAGGTATGAGAGGTACACGAAAACACAGCGATAAGGGGAAGGTATGGGAGGTGCTCGAAAACAAGGCGATATAGAGAAAGGTATGAGAGGTGAGCAAAAACACGGGGATACAGGGGAAGCTATGAGAGGTGAGCAATAACACAGCAATAAATGTGAATCTATGGGATGTGCACAAGGCACAGCGATTTCGGGGATGCTATGGGAGGTGCGTGAATACACAGCGATATAGGGGACGTGATGAGATGTGCATGAAAATGCAGCGATATTTGGGAAGGTATGAGAGTTGCAAAAAAAACACAGTGATATAGGAGAAGTTATGAGAGGTGTGTGAAAACACAGCGATATAGGGGAAGGTATGAGAGGTGCACGAAAACAGCGATATAGGTGAAGGAATGGGAGGTGCGCGAAAACAGGGTGATACAGGGGAAGGTATGAGAGGTGCGCAAGTCACAGCGATAGAGGGGGAAGTATGAGAGGTGCACAAAAACACAGCGATGTAGGGGAAGGTATGTAAGGTGCTCGAAAACAGGGTGATATAGATGAAATTAATGGAGGTATGCGAAGGCACAGCAATATAGGGGATGCTATGGAAGGTGCGCGAAAACCCAGTAATATAGGGGAAGACAGGAGAGGTGCGCAAAAAGACAGCGATATAGGGGAAGGTATGAGAGGTGCGCAAGGCACAGCGATATAGGGGATGCTATGGGAGGTGCGTGAATACACAGCGATATAGGGGATGTGATGAGATGTGCATGAAAACGCAGCGATATTAGGGTAGGTATGAGAGGTGCACAAAAACTCAGCGATATAGGAGAAGTTATGAGAGGTGTGTGAAAACACAGTGATATAGGGGAAGGTATGAAAGGTGCACGAAAACACAGCGATATAGAGGCTGGAATGGGAGATGTACAAAAACAGGGCGATATAGGGGAAGGTATGAGAGGTGCACAAAAACACAGCGATATAGGAGAAGTTATGAGAGGTGTGTGAAAACACAGCGATATGGGGAAGGTATGAGAGGTGCACGAAAACACGACGATACAGGGGAAGTTATGAGAGGTGCGCAATAATACAGCAATATAGGAGAAGTTATTAGAGGTGCGTGAAAACACAGCAATATAGGGGGAGGTATGAGAGGTGCACGAAAACACAGCGATATAGGGGATGGTATGGGAGGTGCTTGAAAGCAGGGTGATATAGGGGAATTAATGAGAGGTGCGCGAAAACAGGACGATATAGGGGACGCAATGGGACGTTCGCGAAAACACAGTGATATAGGGGAAGGTATGAGAAGTGTGCGAGAACACGGCGATATAGGGGAAATTATGAGAGGTGTGCGAAAACACGGCGATATGGGAGAATGTATCAGATGTGCGAGAAAACACAGCGATATAGGGTAAGTATTTAGAGGAGTGAAAACATAGCGATCTAGGTGAAGACATGAGAGGTGCGCAAAGACACGGACATATGGGGGAAGCTATGAGGGGTGAGCAAAAACACGGCGATACAGGGGAATCTATGAGAGGAGAGCAATAACACAGCGATAAAGGTGAATCTATGGGATGTGCGCGAAAAGACAGCGATATAGGGGAAGGTATGAGAGGTGCGCAAGGCACAGCGATATAGGGGGAGGTATGAGAGGTGCGTGAATACACAGCGATATAGGGGACGTGATGAGATGTGCATGAAAACGCAGCGATATTAGGGAAGTTATGAGAGGTGCACAAAAACAAAGCGATTTAGGGGAAGTTATCAGAGGTGTGTGAAAACACAGCGATATAGGGAAGGTATGAGAGGTGCATGAAAACACGGCGATATAGGGGAAGTTATGAGAGGTGCGCAATAATACAGCAATATAGGAGAAGTTATTAGAGGTGCGCGAAAACACAGCAATATAGGGGGAGGTATGAGAGGTACACGAAAACACAGCGATATAGGGGAAGGTATGGGAGGTGCTCGAAAGCAGTGTGATATAGGGGAAGTTATGAGAGGTGCGTGAAAACCCAGCGATATAGGGGACGTTATGAGATGTGCATGAAAACACGGCATTATAGGGGAAGGTATGAGAGGTGCGCGAAGGCACAGCGATATAGGGGATGTTATGGGAATTGCACGAATACACAGCGAAATAGGAGACGTTATGAGATGTGCATGAAAACACAGCGTTATACAGGAAGGTATGAGAGGTGCACGAAAACGCAACGATATAAGGGAAGGTATAGGAGGTGCGCGAAAACAGGGCGATTTAGGGCAAGGTATGAGAGGTGCATGAAGGCACAGCAATATAGGGGATGCTATGGGAGGTGCGCGAAAACACAGCGATATAGGAGACGGTATGAAATGTGCATAAAAACATGGCGATATAGGGGGAGGTATGAGAGTTGCGCGTAAACACGGCGATATAGGGGAAAGTATGAGATGTGCGCGAAAACTTGGCGTTACAGGGGAATGCATCAGAGGTGCCAGAAAACACAGTGATGTAGTGGAATACATGAGAGGTGCGCGAAAACAGGGCAATATAGTGGAAGCTATGGGATGTGCATGAAAATAGGGCGATATAGGGGAAGGTATGAGAGGTGCGCGAAAACACAGCGATACAGGGGACGCAATGGGACGTGTGCGAAAACACAGTGATATAGGGAAAGGTATGAGAGGTCTGCGAGAACACGGCGATATAGGGGAAATGATGAGAGGTGTGCGAAAACACGGCTATACGGGAGAATGTATCAGATGTGCGAGAAAACAGCGATATAGGGGAAGTATTGAGAGGAACGAAAACATAGTGATCTAGGTGAAGACCTGAGAAGTGCGCGAAAACATGGCGATATAGGGGAAGCTATGAGAGGTGAGCAATAACAGGGCGATACAGGGAAGCTATGAGAGGTGAGCAATAACACAGCGATAAAGGTGAATCTATGGGATGTGCGCGAAAAGACAGCAATATAGGGGAAGCTATGAGAGGTGCGCAAGACACAGCGATATAGGGGATGCTATGGGAGGTGCGTGAATACACAGCGATATAGGGAACGTTATGAGATGTGCATAAAAACACGGCGATATAGGGGAAGTTATGAGAGGTGCGCAAAACTACAGCGATATAGGAGAATTTATGAGAGGTGCGTGAAAACACAACGATATAGGGGGAGGTATGAGAGGTGCATGAAAACACAGCGATATAAGGGAAGGTATTGGAGGTGGGCGAAAACAGGGCGATATAGGGGAAGGTATGGGAGGTGCACGAAGGCACAGCGATATAGGGGATGTTATGGGAGGTGCACGAATACACAGCGAAATAGGGGACGTTATGAGATGTGCATAAAAAAACGGCAGTATAGGGGAAGTTATGAGAGGTGCGTGAAAACACAGCGATATAGGGGGAGGTATGAGAGGTAAACGAAAACACAGCGATATAGGGGAAGGTATGGGAGGTGCTCGAAAGCAGGGCGATTTCGGGGAAGTTATCAGAGGTGCGTAAAAACCCAGCGATATAGGGGACGTTATGAGATGTGCATGAAAACTCGGCGATATAGGGGAAGGTATGAGAGGTGCGCGAAGGCACAGAGAAATAGGGGATGTTATGGGAAGTGCGCGAATACACATGAAATAGTGGACATTATGAGATGTGCATGAAAACACAGCGATATAGTGGAAGGTATGAGAGGTGCACGAAAACGCAGTGATATAAGGGAAGTTATAGGAGGTGCGCGAAAACGTCAATATAGGGGAAGGTATGAGAGGTGCACGAAGGCACAGCGATATAGGGGATGCTATGGGAGGTGCGCGAAAACACAGCGATATAGGAGACTGCATGAGATGTGCATAAAAACATGGCGATATACGGGGAGGTATGAGAGGTGCGCGTTAACACGGCGATATAGGGGAAAGTATGAGAGGTGCGCGAAAACTTGGCGTTACATGGGAATGCATCAGAGGTGCCAGAAAACTCAGCGATGTAGTGGAAGACATGAGAGGTGCGCGAAAACAGGGCAATATAGTGGAAGGTATGGGATGTGCGCGAAAACAGGGCGATATAGGGGAAGGTATGAGAGGTGCGCGAAAACACAGCGATATAGGGGAAGTTATGAGAGGTGTGCGAGAACACGGCGATATTGGGGAAATTATGAGAGGTGTGCGAAAACACGGCGATACGGGAGAATGTATCAATTGTGCGAGATAACACAGCGATATTGGGGAAGTATTGAGAGGAGCGAAAACATAGTGATCTAGGTGAAGACATGACAGGTGAGCAAAAACACGGCGATGCAGGGGGAAGCTATGAGAGGAAAGCAAAAACACAGCGATAAAGCTGAATCTATGGAGATGTGCGCGAAAAGACAGCAATATAGGGGAAGCTATGAGAGGTGCGCAAGGCACAGCGATATAGGGGATGCGATGGGAGGTGTGTGAATATACAGCGATATAGGGGATGTGATGAGATGTGCATGAAAACTCAGCGATATTAGGGAAGGTATGAGAGGTGCACAAAAACACAGCGATATAGGAGAAGTTATGAGAGGTGTGTGAAAACACAACGATATAGGGGAAGGTATGAAAGGTGCACGAAAGCACAGCGATATAGGGGAAGGAATCGGAGGTGCGCGAAAACAGGGCGATATAGGGGAAGGTATGTGAGGTGCGCGAAGGCACAGCGATATAGGGGATGCTATGGGAGGTGCGCGAATACACAGCGATATAGGGGATGCTATGAGAGGTGCGTGAACATACAGCGATATAGGGGGAGGTATGAGAGGTACACGAAAACACAGCGATAAGGGGAAGGTATGGGAGGTGGTCGAGAACAAGGCGATATAGAGGAAGGTATGAGAGGTGTGCGAAGGCACAGCAATATAGGGTATGCTATGGGAGGTGTGCGAAAACACACTGATATAGGGGAAGACGAGAGGTGCGCGAAAACGACAATATGGTGGAAGCTAGGCGATGTGCGTGATAACAGGGTGATATTGGGGAAGTTATGAGAGGTGCGCGAAAACACAGCGATATAGGGGAAGCTATGGGACATGCGCAAAAAAACAGTGATATAGGGGAAGGTATGAGAGGTGTGCGTGAACACTGCGATATAGGGGAAATTGTAAGAGGTGCGCGAAAACATGGCAATACAGGAGAATGTATCGGAGGTGCGAGAAAACACAGCGATATAGGGGAAGGTATGAGAGGAGCACGAAAACACAGCAATATCGGGGAAGGTATGGGAGGTGCACGAAAACAGGGCGATATAGGGGATGCTATGAGAGGTGAGCAATAACACAGCAATAAAGGTGAATCCATGGGATGTGCGCAAAAAGACGGCGATATAGGGGAAGGTATGAGAGGTGCGCAAGGCACAGCGATATAGGGGATGCTATGGGAGGTGCGTGAAAACAGGGTGATATAGGGGAAGGTATGAGAGGTGCGCAAGGCACAGCGATATAGGGGGAGGTATGAGAGGTGCACAAAAACACAGCGATATAGGGGAAGGTATGTAAGGTGCTCGAAAACAGGGTGATATAGATGAAGTTAGTGGAGGGATGCGAAGGCACTGCAATATAGGGGATGCTATGGAAGGCGCGCGAAAACACAGTGATATAGGGGAAGACAGGAGAGGTACGCGAAAACACGGCGATATAGGGGAAGCTATGAGAGGTGAGTAAAAACACGGCAATACAGGGGAAGCTATGAGAGGTGAACAAAAATACAGCGATAAAGGTGAATCTATGGGATGTGCGCGAAAAGACTGCGATATAGGGGAATGTATGAGAGGTGCACAAGGCACAGCGATATAGGGGATGCTATGGGAGGTGCGTGAATACACAGCGATATAGGGGACGTGATGAGATGTGCATGAAAACGCAGCGATATTAGGGAAGGTATGAGAGGAGCACGAAAACACAGCGATATTGGGGAAGGAATGGGAGGTGCACGAATACACAGCGATATAGGGGACATTATGAGATGTGCATAAAAACACGGCGATATAGGGGAAGTTATGAGAGGTGCGCAAATATACAGCAATATAGGATAAGTTATGAGAGGTGCGTGAAAACACAACGATATTGTGGGAGGTATGAGAGGTACACGAAAACGCAGCGATATACGGGAAGGTATAGGAGTTGCGCGAAAACAGGGCAATATAGGGGAAGGTATGAGAGGTGCGCGAAAGCACAGCGATATAGGGGACGCTATGGGACGTGCGTGAAAACACAGTGATATAGGGGAAGGTATGAGAGATGTGCAAGAACACGGCGAGATAGGGGAAATTATGAGAGGTGCGCGAAAACACGGCGATACGGGAGAATGTATCGGATGTGCGAGAAAACACAGCGATATAGGGGAAGTAATGAGAGGAGCGAAAACATAGCGATCTCGGTGAAGACACGAGAGGTGCATGAAAACACGGCGATATAGGGGAAGCTATGAGAGGTGAGCAAAACACGGATTTACAGGGGAAGCTATGAGAGGTGAGCAATAACACAGCGATAAAGGTGAATCTATGGGATGTGCGCGAAAAGACAGCAATATAGGGGAAGGTATGAGAGGTGCGCAATGCACAGCGATATAGGGGATGCTATGGGAGATGCGTGAATACACAGCGATATAGCGGACGTGATGAGATGTGTATGAAAACGCAGCGATATTAGGGAAGGTATGAGAGGTGCACAAAAACACAGCGATATAGGAGAAGCTATGAGAGGTGTGTGAAAACACAGTGATATAGTGGCAGGTATGAAAGGTGCACGAAAACACAGCGATATAGGGGAAGGAATTGGAGATGCACGAAAACAGGGCGATATAGGGGAAGGTATGAGAAGTGCGCGAAGGCACAGCGACATAGGGGATACTATGGGAGGCGCGTGAATGCACAGCGATATAGGGGACATGATGAGATGTGCATGAAAATGCAACGATGTTAATGAAGGTATGAGAGGTGCACAAAAACACAGCGATATAGGGGAAGGTATGAGAGGTGCGCGAAAGCACAGCGATATACGGGACGATATGAGATGTGCATGAATACACGGCGATAGACCGGAATCCATGAGAGGTGTGCAAATACACAGCGATATAGGGGAAGTTATGAGAGGTGCGTGAAAACACAGTGATATAGGTGAAGCTATGAGAGGAGTGCGAAAACAGGGCGATATAGGGGAAGTTATGAGAGGTGCGTGAAAACCCAGCAATATAGGGGACGTTATGAGATGTGCATGAAAACACGGTGATATAGGGGAAGGTATGAGAGGTGCGTGAAGGCAGAGCGATTTAGGGAATGTTATGGGAGGTGCACGAATACCCAGCGAAATAGGGGACGTTATGAGATGTGCATGAAAACACAGCGATATAGGGGAAGGTATGAGAGGTGTACGAAAATGCAGCGATACAAGGGAAGGTATAGGAGGTGCGCGAACACTGAGCAATGTACGGGAAGGTATGAGAGGTGCACGAATACGCAGCAATATAAGGGAAGGTATAGGAGATGCGCGAAAACAGGGCGATATTGGGGAAGGTATGAGAGGTGCACAAAAACACAGCGATATAGGGGGAGGTATGGGAGGTGCGCGAAAACACAGCGAGGTAATGGAATACATGAGAGGTGTGCGAAACCAGGGCAATATAGTGGAAGCTATGGGATGTGCACGAAAATATTGGGGAAGGTATGAGAGGTGCGCGAAAACACAGCGATATAGGGGACGCAATGGGACGTGCGCGAAAACACAGTGATATAGGGGAAGGTATGAGAGGTGTGCGAGAACACGGCGATATAGGGGAAATTATGAGAGGTGTGCGAAAACACAGCGATATGGGAGAATGTATGAGATGTGCTAGAAAACACAGCGATATAGGGGAAGTATTGAGAGGAGCGAAAACATAGCGATTTTAGTGAAGACATGAGAAGTGCGCGAAAACACGGCGATATAGGGGAAGGTATGAAAGGTGCTCGAAAACGCAGTGATATAAGGGAAGGTATAGGAGGTCCGCGAAAACAGGGCGATATAGGGGAAGGTATGAGAGGTGCACGAAGGCACAGCGATATAGGGGATGCTATGGGAGGTGCGCAAAAACACGGCGATATAGGAGACGGTATGAGATGTGCATAAAAACATGGCGATATAGGGGCAGGTATGAGAGGTGCGCGTAAACACGGCGATATAGGGTAAAGTATGAGAGGTGCTCGAAAACTTGGTGTTACAGGGGAATGCATCAGAGGTGCTAGAAAACACAGCAATGTAGTGGAAGACATCAGAGGTGCACGAAAACAGGGCAATATAATGGAAGGTATGGGATGTGCGCGAAAACAGGGCGATATAGGGGAAGGTATGAGAGGTGCGCGAAGGCACAGCGATATAGTGGATGCTATGGGAGGTGCGCGAATACACAGCGATATAGGGGACGTTATGAGATGTGCATAAAAACACGGCAATATAGGGGAAGTTATGAGAGGTGCGCAAAAATACAGCAATACAGGGGAAGTTATGAGAGGTGCGTGAAAACACTGCGATATAAGGGGACGTATGAGAGGTACACGAAGACACAGCGATATAGGTGAAGGTATGGGAGGTACACGAAAACACAGCGATATAGGGGAAGGTGTGGGAGGTGCTCGAAAGCAGGGCGATATAGCGGAAGTTATGAGAGGTGCGTGAAAACCCAGCGATATAGGGGAAGGTATGAGAGGTGCGCGAAGGCGCAGCGATATAGGGGATGCTATGTGAGTTGCTTGAATACACAGAGTTATAGGGGACGTTATGAGATGTGCATGAAAACAGGGCGATATTGGGGAAGCCATGAGAGGTGTGCGAAAATTCAGCGATATGGGCGACGCTATGGGAGGTGTGCGCAGACAGGGCAACATAGGGGAAGGTATGAGAGGTGCGTGAAATCACAGCGAGATAGGGGATGCTATGGCCGGTGCGCGAATACACAGCGATATATGGGACGATAATAGATGTGCATGAAAACACTGTGATATTGGAGAAGCCATGAGAGGAGCGCAAAAATACGGCGATATAGGAGAAATTATGAGAGGTGCGTGAAAACACAGCGATATAGGGGGAGGTATGAGAGGTGCATGAAAACACAGTGATATAGGGAAAGTTATGGAAGGTGCGCGAAAACAGGGCGATATAGAGGAAGGTATGAGAGGTGCGCGAAGACTCAGCAATATAAGGGATGCTATGGGAGGTGTGCGAATACGCAGCGATATAGAGGACATTATGAGATGTGCATGAAAACACGGCAATATAAGGGAAGGTATAAGAGCTGTGCAAAAATACAGCGATCTCGGAGAAGTTATGAGAGGTGCGTGGAAACACAGCGATATAAGGAAAGGTAGGAGAGGTGCACGAAAACAAAGCGATATTGGGGAAGGTATGGGAGGTGCGCGAAAACAGGGCGATATAGGGGAACCTATGTGATGTGCGCGAAACCACGGCGATACAGGGGAATGTATCAGAGGTGCGAGAAAACACAGCGATATAGGGGACGCTATAGGACATGAGCAAAAAGACAGTGATATAGGGGAAGGTATGAGAGGTGTGTGAGAACACGGCGATATAGGGGAAGTAATGATAGGAGTGAAAACATAGCGATATAGGTTAAGACATGCGAGGTGCGCGAAAGCATGGCGATACAGGGTAAGCTATGAGAGGTGAGCAATAACACAGCGATCAAGGTGAAGCTATGGGATATGCGCGAAAACAGCGATGTAGGCGAAGCTATGGGAGGTGTGCGAAAACACAGCGATATAGGGGATGGTATGAGATGTACATGAATACACGGCGATATTGGGGAAGCCATGAGAGGTGCCTGAAAACACAGCGATATAGGGAAGGTATGAGAGGTGTGCAAAATCACAGCGATATAGGAGAAGTTAAGAGAGGTGCGTGAAAACACAGCGATATAGGGGAAGGTAGGAGAGGTGCGCGAAAACACAGCGATATAGGGGACGCAATGGGACGTGCGCGAAAACACAGAGATATAGGGGAAGTATTGAGAGGATCGAATACATAGCGATCGAGGTGAAGACATGAGAGGTGCGCGAAAACATGGCGATATAGGGAAAGCTATGAGAGGTGAGCAAAAACACAGCGATATAGTGGAACCTATGAGAGGTTCGCAAGGCACAGCGGTATAGGGGATGCTATGGGAGGTGCATGAATACACAGCGATATAGTGGACGTGATGAGATGTGCATGAAAACGCAGTGATATTAGGGAAGGTATGAGAGGTGCACAAAACACAGCGATATAGGAGAAGTTATGAGAGGTGTGCGAAAACACAGCGATATAGGGGAAAGTATGAAAAGTGCACGAAAACGCAGTGATATAAGGGAAGGTATAGGAGGTGCGCGAAAACAGGGCGATACAGGGGAAGGTATGAGAGGTGCACGAAGGCACAGCGATATAGGGGATGCTATGGGAGGTGCGCGAAAACACAGCGATATAGGAAAGGTATGAGATGTGCATAAAAACATGGCGATATAGGAGCAGGTATGAGAGGTGCGCGTAAACACGGCGATATAGGGGAAAGTATGAGAGGTGCGCGAAAACTTGGTGTTACAGGGGAATGCATCAGAGGTGCCAGAAAACACAGCGATGTAGTGGAAGACATGAGAGGTGCGTGAAAACAGGGCGATATAAGGGAAGGTATGAGAGGTGCGCGAAGGCACAGCGATATAGGGGATGCTATGGGAGGTGCGTGAATACACAGCGATATAGGGGACGTTATGAGGTGTGTATAAAAACATGGCAATATAGGGGAAGTTATGAGAGGTGCGTGAAAACACAGCGATATAAAGGGACGTATGAGAGGTACACGAAGACACAGCGATATAGGGGAAGGTATGAGAGCTGCTCGAAAACAGGGCGATATAGGGAAAGGTATGATACGTGTGCGAAACATAGGAATATAGGGGATGGTATGGGAGATGCACGAAAACACAATGATATAGGGGAAGACATGAGAGGTGCGTGAAAACAGAGCGATATAGGGGACGCTATTGGATGTGCGCGAAAACACAGTGATATAGGGGAAGATATGAGAGGTGTGCGAGAACACGGCGATATAGGGGAAGGTATGAGAGGTGCGCAAAAACGCAGCGATGTAAGCGAAGCCATGGGAGGTGCACGGGAAACAGGGCGATATAGGGGAAGGTATGAGAGGTGCATGAAGGCGCAGCGATATAGGGGATGCTATGGCAGTTGCGCGAATACACAGCGATATATGGGACGTTAAGAGATGTGCATGAAAATGCGGCGATATTGGGGAAGCCATGAGAGGTGAGCAAAAATACAGCGATATAGGAGAAATTATGAGAGTTGCGTGAAAACACAGCGATATAGGGGGAGGTATGAGAGGTGCATGAAAACACAGCGATATAGGGGAAGGTATGGAAGGTGCGCGAAAACAGGGCGATATAGGGGAAGGTATGAGAGGTGAGCGAAGGCACAGCAATATAAGGGATGCTATGGGAAGTGCGCGAATACACAGCGATATAGAGGACGCTATGAGATGCGCATGAAAACAGCGATATAGGGGAAGGTATAAGAGCTGCACAAAAATACAGTGATATAGGAGAAGTTATGAGAGGTGCGTGAAAACATAGTGAGAGAAGGGAAGGTATGAGAGGTGCACGAAAACACAGCGATATTGGGGAAGGTATGGGATGTGCGCGAAACCACGACGATACAGGGTAATTTATCAGAGGGGCGAGAAAACACAGCGATATAGGGGACGCTTTGGGACATGCGCAAAAAAACAGTGATATAGGGGAAGATATGAGAGGTGTGCGAGAACAGGGCGATATAGGTGAAATTATCAGAGGTGCGCGAAAACACGTTGATACAGGGAACTGTATCAGAAGTGCGAGAACAGAGTGATATAGGGGAAGTAATGAGAGGTGCAGAAACACAGCGATATAGGTGAAGACATGAGAGGTGCACGAAAACACGGCGATATAGGGGAAGCTATGAGAGGTAAGCAATAACACAGTGATAAAGGTGAAGTTATGGGAGGTGCGTGGTAAACAGGGCGATATAGGGGAAGGTATGAGCGGTGCGCGAAGGCACAGCGATATAGGGGATGCTATGGGAGGTGTGCGAAAACAGGGCGACATAGGGGAAGGTATGAGAGGTGCGTTAAGGCACAGCGATATAGGGGATGCTATGGCAGGTGCGCGAATGCACAGCGATATATGGGACGTTAAGAGATGTGCATGAAAACACGGCGATATTGGGGAAGCCATGAGAGGTGCGCAAAAATACGGCGATAAGGAGAAATTATGAGAGGTGCGTGAAAACACAGCGATATAGGGGGAGGTATGGAAGGTGCGCGCAAACAGGGCGATATATGGGAAGGTATGAGATGTGCGCAAAGGCACGGCGATATTGGGGAAGCCATGAGAGGTGTGCGAAAATACAGCGATATAGGGGACGGTATGTGAGGTGTGCGAAAACAGGGCGACATAGGGGAAGGTATGAGATGTGCGCGAAGGCACAGCAATATAAGGGATGCTATGGGAGGTGCGCGAATACACAGTGATATAGGGGACGTTATGAGATGTGCATGAAAACACGGCAATATAGGGGAAGGTATAAGAACTGCGCAAAAATACAGCGATATAGGAGAATTTATAAGAGGTGCGTGAAAACATAACGATATAAGGGAAGGTATGAGAGGTGCATGAAAACACAGCGATATTGGGGAAGGTATGGGAGGTGCGAGAAAACAGGACGATATAGGGGAAGTTATGAGAGGTGCGCGAAAGCACAGCGATATCGGGGAAGACATGAGAGCTGCGCAGAAACAGGGCAATATAGTGGAACCTGTGGGATGTGCGCGAAACCACGGCGATACAGGGGAATGTATCAGAGGTGCCAGAAAACACAGCGATATAGGGGACGCTATGGGACATGCGCAAAAAACAGTGATATAGGGGAAGGTATGAGGTGTGCGAGAACACAACGATATAGGGGAAATTGTAAGAGGTGCACGAAAACATGGCAATACAGGAGAATGTATCAGAGGTGCAAGAAAACACAGCGATATAGGGGAAGTAATGATAGGAGCGAAAACATAGTGATATAGGTGAAGACATGCGAGGTGCGTGAAAACACGGCGATATATGGTAATCTATGAGAGGTGAGCAATAACACAGCGATCAAGGTGAAGCTAAGGGATGTGCACGAAAACAGCGATGTAGGCGAAGCTATGGGAGGTGCGCGAAAGCACAGCGATATAGGGGAAGGTATGAGAGGTGCGCGAAAACAGCAATGTAGGCAAAGCTATAGGAGGTGCGCGAAAACAGGGCGATATACGGGAATGCATGAGAGGTGTGCGAAGGCACAGTGATATAAGGGATGATATGGGAGTTGCGCAAATACCCAGCGATATAGGGGACATTATGAGATGTGCATGAAAACACATCAATATAGGGGAAGGTATGAGATGTGTGCAAAAATACATCGATATAGGGGAAGGTATGAGAGGTGCGCGAAAACAGCGATGTAGACGAAGCTATGGGAGGTGCGCGAAAGCATAGCGATATAGGGGAAGGTATGAGATGTGCATGAATACACGGCGATAGTCGGGAAGCAATGAGAGGCTTGCGAAAACAGCGATATAGGGGAAGGTATGAGAGCTGCGTGAAAACACAGTGATATAGGGGAAGGTATGAGAGGTGTGCGAAGGCACAGTAATATAGAGGATGCTATGGGAGGTGCGTGAAAACACAGTGATATAGGGGAAGACATGAGAGGTGCGTGAAAACACAGTGATATAGGGAACGCTATTGGACATGCGCGAAAACACAGTGATATAGGGGAAGATATGAGAGGTGCGTGAAAACGGCGATATAGGGGAAGGTATGAGAGGTGCGCAAACGCACAGCGATATAGGGGATGCTATGGGAGGTGCGTGAATACACAGCGATATAGGGGACGCTATGAGATGTGCATAACAATACGGCGATATAGGGGAAGTTATGAGAGGTGCACAAAAACACGGCGATGTAGGGGAAGCTATGAGAGGTGAGCAATAACACAGCGATAAAGGTGAATCTATGCGATGTGCGCGAAAAGACAGCGATATAGGGAAAGGTATGAGAGGTGTGTGAAAACACAGCGATATAGGGGACGCTATTGGACGTGCGCGAAAACACAGTGATATAGGGGAAGATATGAGAGGTGTGCGAGAACACGGCGATACAGGGGAATGTATCAGAGGTGCGAGAACACAGAGCGATATAGGGGAAGTAATGAGAGGAGCGGAAACACAGCGATATAGGTGAAGACATGAGAATTGCGTGAAAACACAGCGATATTGGGGAAGCCATGAGAGGTGTGTGAAAAGACACCGATATAGGGGAAGGTATGGGAGGTGTGCAAAAACAGGGCGATATAGGGGAAGATATGAGAGGTGAGCGACAGCACAGCGGTATAGGGGACGCTATGGAAGTGCGCGAATACCCAGCGATATAGGGGACATTAACAGACGTGCATGAAAACACGGCGATATTGGGGAAGCCACGAGAGGTGCACAAAAATACAGCGATATGGGAGAAGTTATGAGAGGAGCGTGAAAACACAACAATATTGGGGGAGGTATGAGAGGTGCACGAAAACATGGCGATATAGGGGAAGGTATGAGAGGTGCGCGAAGGCACAGCAATATAGGCGATGCTATGGGAGGTGCGCGAAAACACAGTGATATAGGGGAAGACATGAGAGGTGCGCAAAAACACTGCGATACAGGAGAAGCTATGACAGATGAGCAATAACACAGCAATAAAGGTGAATCTATGGGATGTGCACGAAAAGTCAGCGATATAGGGGAAGGTATGAGAGGTGCTCAAGGCACAGCGATATAGGGGGAGGTATGAGAGGTGCATGAAAACACAGTGATATAGGGGAAGGTATGGAAGGTGCTCGAAAACAGGGTGATATAGATGAAGTTATGAGAGGTATGTGAAGGCACAGCAATATAGGGGATGCTATGGAAGGTGCGCGAAAACACAGTGATATAGGGGAAGACATGAGAGGTGCGCGAAAACATGGCAATTTAGGGGAAGCTATGAGAGGTGAGCAAAAACACGTCGATACAGGGGAAGCTATGAGAGGTGAGCAATAACACAGCGATAGTGAATCTATGGGATGTGCGCAAAAAGACAGCGATTTAGGGGAAAGAATGAGAGGTGCGCAAGGCACAGTGATATAGGGGATGTATGGGAGGTGCGTGAATACACAGTGATATAGGGGACGTGATGAGATGTGCATGAAAACGCACATCTCTCATATTAGGGAAGGTATGAGAGGTGCACAAAAACACAGCGATATAGGGGACAGTATGAGATGTGCATGAATACACGGCGATAGACGGGAAACAATGAGAGGTGTTTTAAAACACAGCGATATAGGGAAAGTTATGAGAGGTGCGTGAAAACACAGTGATATAGGGAATGTTATGGGAGGTGCACGAATACACAGCGAAATAGGGGACGTTATGAGATGTGCATGAAAACACAGCGATATAGGGGAAGGTCTGAGAGGTGCACGAAAATGCAGCGATACAAGGGAAGGTTTAGGAGGTGCGCGAAAACAGGGCGATATAGGGGAATGTATGAGAGGTGCTCGAAGGCACAGCGATATAGGGGAAGCTATGGGAGGTGCATTAGAACACAGTAATATAGGGGACGGTATGAGATGTGTATAAAAACACGGCGATATAGGGGGAGGTATCAGATGTGCGAGAAAACACAGCCATATAGGGAAAGTATTGAGAGGAGCGAAAACATAGCGATCTAGGTGAAGACATGAGAGGTGCGTGAAAACACGGCGATATGGGGGAAGCTATGAGAGGTGAGCAAAAACACGGCGATACAGGGGAAGCTATGAGAGGTGAGCAATAACACAGCGATAAAGGTGAATCTATGGGATGTTCACGAAAAGACAGCGATATAGGCGAAGCTTTGAGAGGTGCGCAAGGCACAGCGATATAGGTGATGCTATGGGAGGTGCGTGAATACACAGCAATATAGGGAACGTGATGAGATGTGCATGAAAACACAGCGATATTAGGGAAGGTATGAGAGGTGCACAAAAACACAGCGATATAGGAAAAGTTATGAGAGGTGTGCGAAAACACAGCGATATAGGGGAAAGTATGAGAGGTGCGCGAAGGCACAGCGATATAGGGAATGTTATGGGAGGTGCACGAATACACAGCGAAATAGGGGACGTTATGAGATGTGCATGAAAACACAGCGATATAGGGGAAGGTCTGAGAGGTGCACGAAAATGCAGCGATACAAGGGAAGGTTTAGGAGGTGCGCGAAAACAGGGCGATATAGGGGAATGTATGAGAGGTGCTCGAAGGCACAGCGATATAGGGGAAGCTATGGGAGGTGCATTAGAACACAGTAATATAGGGGACGGTATGAGATGTGTATAAAAACACGGCGATATAGGGGGAGGTATCAGATGTGCGAGAAAACACAGCCATATAGGGAAAGTATTGAGAGGAGCGAAAACATAGCGATCTAGGTGAAGACATGAGAGGTGCGTGAAAACACGGCGATATGGGGGAAGCTATGAGAGGTGAGCAAAAACACGGCGATACAGGGGAAGCTATGAGAGGTGAGCAATAACACAGCGATAAAGGTGAATCTATGGGATGTTCACGAAAAGACAGCGATATAGGAGAAGCTTTGAGAGGTGCGCAAGGCACAGCGATATAGGTGATGCTATGGGAGGTGCGTGAATACACAGCAATATAGGGAACGTGATGAGATGTGCATGAAAACACAGCGATATTAGGGAAGGTATGAGATGTGCACAAAAACACAGCGATATAGGAAAAGTTATGAGAGGTGTGCGAAAACACAGCGATGTAGGGGAAGGTATGGGAGGTGCACGAATACACAGCGATATAGGGGAAATTATGAGATGTGCATAAAAACACGGCGATATTAGGGAAGTTATGAGAGGTGAGCAATAATACAGCAATATAGCAGAAGTTATTAGAGGTGCGTGAAAACACAGCGATATAGGGGGAGGTATGAGAGGTACACGAAAACACAGCAATATAGGGGAAGGTATAGGAGGTGCTCGAAAGCAGGGTGATATAGGGGAAGTTATGAGAGGTGCGTGAAAACCCAGCGATATAG
Organism: Mobula birostris; assembly: GCF_030028105.1. Lineage (NCBI taxonomy): Eukaryota > Metazoa > Chordata > Chondrichthyes > Myliobatiformes > Myliobatidae > Mobula > Mobula birostris. The sequence goes on from NW_027274795.1 coordinate 194,228, forward strand.
GAGACGTTATGAGATGTGCATGAAAACACGGCGTTATAGGGGAAGGTATGAGAGGTGCACGAAAATGCAACGTTATAAGGGCAGGTATAGGAGGTGCGTGATAACAGGGCGCTATAGGGGAAGGTATGAGAGGTGCACAAAAGTACATTCGATATAGGGGATGCTATGGTAGGTGAGCAAAAACACAGCGATATATGAGACGGTATGCGATGTGCATGAAAACGTGGCGATATAGGGGGAGGTATGAGAGGTGCGCATAAACACGGCGATATAGGGGAAAGTATGAGAGGTGTGCGAAAACTTGGCGTTACATGGGAATGCATCAGAAGTGCGAGAAAACACAGTGATGTAGGGGAGGACATGAGAGTTCCGCGAAAACAGGGCAATATAGTGGAAGCTATGGGATGTGCGCGAAAAACAGGGCGATATAGGGGAAGGTATGAGAGGTGCGCGAAAACATAGCGATATAGGGGACGCTATGGGACGTGCGCGAAAACACAGTGATATAGGGGAAGGTATGAGAGGTGTGTGAAAACACAGCGATATAGGGGACGCTATTGGACATGCGCGAAAACACAGTGATATAGGGGAAGATATGAGAGGTGTGCGAGAACACGGCGATACAGGGGAATGTATCAGAGGTGCGAGAACACAGAGCGATATAGGGGAAGTAATGAGAGGATCGGAAACACAGCGATATAGGTGAAGACATGAGAATTGCGTGAAAACACAGCGATATTGGGGAAGCCATGAGAGGTGTGTGAAAAGACACCGATATAGGGGAAGGTATGGGAGGTGTGCGAAAACAGGGCGATATAGGGGAAGATATGAGAGGTGAACGACAGCACAGCGGTATAGGGGACGCTATGGAAGTGCGCGAATACCCAGCGATATAGGGGACATTAACAGACGTGCATGAAAACACGGCGATATTGGGGAAGCCACGAGAGGTGCACAAAAATACAGCGATATGGGAGAAGTTATGAGAGGTGCGTGAAAACACAGCGATATAGTGGGAGGTATGAAACGTGCATGAAAACACAGTGATATAGGGGAAGGTATGGAAGGTGCTCGAAAACAGAGTGATATAGATGAAGTTATGAGAGGTATGTGAAGGCACAGCAATATAGGGGATGCTATGGAAGGTGCGCGAAAACACAGTGATATAGGGGAAGACATGAGAGGTGCGCGAAAACATGGCAATATAGGGGAAGCTATGAGAGGTGAGCAAAAACACGGCGATACAGGGGAAGCTATGAGAGGTGAGCAATAACACAGCGATAGTGAATCTATGGGATGTGCGCAAAAAGACAGTGATTTAGGGGAAGGAATGAGAGGTGCGCAAGGCACAGTGATATAGGGGATGTATGGGAGGTGCGTGAATACACAGCGATATAGGGGACGTGATGAGAGGTGCACGAAAATGCAGCGATACAAGGGAAGGTATAGGAGGTGCGCGAAAACAGGGCGATATAGGGGAATGTATGAGAGGTGCACGAAGGCACAGCGATATAGGGGATGCTATGGGAGGTGCGTGAAAACACAGTAATATAGGGGACGGTATGAGATGTGTATAAAAACACGGCGATATAGGGGGAGGTATCAGATGTGCGAGAAAACACAGCCATATAGGGGAAGTATTGAGAGGAGCGAAAAGATAGCGATCTAGGTGAAGACATGAGAGGTGCGTGAAAACACGGCGATATGGGGGAAGCTATGATAGGTGAGCAAAAACATGGCGATACAGGGGAAGCTATGAGAGGTGAGCAATAACACAGCGATAAAGGAGAATCTATGGGATGTGCACGAAAAGACAGCGATATAGGAGAAGCTATGAGAGGTGCGCAAGGCACAGCGATATAGGTGATGCCATGGGAGGTGCGTGAATACACAGCAATATAGGGAACGTGATGAGATGTGCATGAAAACGCAGCGATATTAGGGAAGGTATGAGAGGTGCACAAAAACACAGCGATATAGGAAAAGTTATGAGAAGTGTGCGAAAACACAGCGATATAGGGGAAGGTATGGGAGGTGCACGAACACACAGCGATATAGGGGAAATTATGAGATGTGCATAAAAACACGGCGATATTAGGGAAGTTATGAGAGGTGAGCAATAATACAGCAATATAGCAGAAGTTATTAGAGGTGCGTGAAAACACAGCGATATAGGGGGAGGTATGAGAGGTACACGAAAACACAGCAATATAGGGGAAGGTATGGGAGGTGCTCGAAAGCAGGGTGATATAGGGGAAGTTATGAGAGGTGCGTGAAAACCCAGCGATATAGGAGACGTTATGAGATGTGCATGAAAACACGGCGTTATAGGGGAAGGTATGAGAGGTGCACGAAAATGCAGCGTTATAAGGGCAGGTATAGGAGGTGCGTGATAACAGGGCGCTATAGGGGAAGGTATGAGAGGTGCACAAAAGCACATTCGATATAGGGGATGCTATGGTAGGTGAGCAAAAACACAGCGATATAGGAGACGGTATGCGATGTGCATAAAAACGTGGCAATATAAGGGGAGGTATGAGAGGTGCGCATAAACACGGCGATATAGGGGAAAGTATGAGAGGTGCGCGAAAACTTGGCATTACAAGGGAATGCATCAGAAGTGCCAGAAAACACAGCGATGTAGTGGAATACATGAGAGGTGCGCGAAAACAGGGCAATATAGTGGAAGCTATGGGATATGCACGAAAACAGGGCGATATAGGGGAAGGTATGAGAGGTTCGCGAAAACACAGCGATATAGGGGACGCAATGGGACGTTCACGAAAACACAGTGATATAGAGGAAGGTATGAGAGGCGTGCGAGAACACGGCGATATCGGGGAAATTATGAGAGGTGTGCGAAAACACGGCGATACGGGCGAAAGTATCAGATGTGCGAGAAAGCACAGCGATATAGGGGAAGTATTGAGAGGAGCGAAAACATAGCGATCTAGGTGAAGACATGAGAGGTGCACAAAAATACAGCGATATGGGAGAAGTTATGAGAGGTGCGTGAAAACACAGCGATATAGTGGGAGGTATGAAACGTGCATGAAAACACAGTGATATAGGGGAAGGTATGGAAGGTGCTCGAAAACAGAGTGATATAGATGAAGTTATGAGAGGTATGTGAAGGCACAGCAATATAGGGGATGCTATGGAAGGTGCGCGAAAACACAGTGATATAGGGGAAGACATGAGAGGTGCGCGAAAACATGGCAATATAGGGGAAGCTATGAGAGGTGAGCAAAAACACGGCGATACAGGGGAAGCTATGAGAGGTGAGCAATAACACAGCGATAGTGAATCTATGGGATGTGCGCAAAAAGACAGTGATTTAGGGGAAGGAATGAGAGGTGCGCAAGGCACAGTGATATAGGGGATGTATGGGAGGTGCGTGAATACACAGCGATATAGGGGACGTGATGAGAGGTGCACGAAAATGCAGCGATACAAGGGAAGGTATAGGAGGTGCGCGAAAACAGGGCGATATAGGGGAATGTATGAGAGGTGCACGAAGGCACAGCGATATAGGGGATGCTATGGGAGGTGCGTGAAAACACAGTAATATAGGGGACGGTATGAGATGTGTATAAAAACACGGCGATATAGGGGGAGGTATCAGATGTGCGAGAAAACACAGCCATATAGGGGAAGTATTGAGAGGAGCGAAAAGATAGCGATCTAGGTGAAGACATGAGAGGTGCGTGAAAACACGGCGATATGGGGGAAGCTATGATAGGTGAGCAAAAACATGGCGATACAGGGGAAGCTATGAGAGGTGAGCAATAACACAGCGATAAAGGAGAATCTATGGGATGTGCACGAAAAGACAGCGATATAGGAGAAGCTATGAGAGGTGCGCAAGGCACAGCGATATAGGTGATGCCATGGGAGGTGCGTGAATACACAGCAATATAGGGAACGTGATGAGATGTGCATGAAAACGCAGCGATATTAGGGAAGGTATGAGAGGTGCACAAAAACACAGCGATATAGGAAAAGTTATGAGAGGTGTGCGAAAACACAGCGATATAGGGGAAGGTATGGGAGGTGCACGAACACACAGCGATATAGGGGAAATTATGAGATGTGCATAAAAACACGGCGATATTAGGGAAGTTATGAGAGGTGAGCAATAATACAGCAATATAGCAGAAGTTATTAGAGGTGCGTGAAAACACAGCGATATAGGGGGAGGTATGAGAGGTACACGAAAACACAGCAATATAGGGGAAGGTATGGGAGGTGCTCGAAAGCAGGGTGATATAGGGGAAGTTATGAGAGGTGCGTGAAAACCCAGCGATATAGGAGACGTTATGAGATGTGCATGAAAACACGGCGTTATAGGGGAAGGTATGAGAGGTGCACGAAAATGCAGCGTTATAAGGGCAGGTATAGGAGGTGCGTGATAACAGGGCGCTATAGGGGAAGGTATGAGAGGTGCACAAAAGCACATTCGATATAGGGGATGCTATGGTAGGTGAGCAAAAACACAGCGATATAGGAGACGGTATGCGATGTGCATAAAAACGTGGCAATATAAGGGGAGGTATGAGAGGTGCGCATAAACACGGCGATATAGGGGAAAGTATGAGAGGTGCGCGAAAACTTGGCATTACAAGGGAATGCATCAGAAGTGCCAGAAAACACAGCGATGTAGTGGAATACATGAGAGGTGCGCGAAAACAGGGCAATATAGTGGAAGCTATGGGATATGCACGAAAACAGGGCGATATAGGGGAAGGTATGAGAGGTTCGCGAAAACACAGCGATATAGGGGACGCAATGGGACGTTCACGAAAACACAGTGATATAGAGGAAGGTATGAGAGGCGTGCGAGAACACGGCGATATCGGGGAAATTATGAGAGGTGTGCGAAAACACGGCGATACGGGCGAAAGTATCAGATGTGCGAGAAAGCACAGCGATATAGGGGAAGTATTGAGAGGAGCGAAAACATAGCGATCTAGGTGAAGACATGAGAGGTGCACAAAAATACAGCGATATGGGAGAAGTTATGAGAGGTGCGTGAAAACACAGCGATATAGTGGGAGGTATGAAACGTGCATGAAAACACAGTGATATAGGGGAAGGTATGGAAGGTGCTCGAAAACAGAGTGATATAGATGAAGTTATGAGAGGTATGTGAAGGCACAGCAATATAGGGGATGCTATGGAAGGTGCGCGAAAACACAGTGATATAGGGGAAGACATGAGAGGTGCGCGAAAACATGGCAATATAGGGGAAGCTATGAGAGGTGAGCAAAAACACGGCGATACAGGGGAAGCTATGAGAGGTGAGCAATAACACAGCGATAGTGAATCTATGGGATGTGCGCAAAAAGACAGTGATTTAGGGGAAGGAATGAGAGGTGCGCAAGGCACAGTGATATAGGGGATGTATGGGAGGTGCGTGAATACACAGCGATATAGGGGACGTGATGAGAGGTGCACGAAAATGCAGCGATACAAGGGAAGGTATAGGAGGTGCGCGAAAACAGGGCGATATAGGGGAATGTATGAGAGGTGCACGAAGGCACAGCGATATAGGGGATGCTATGGGAGGTGCGTGAAAACACAGTAATATAGGGGACGGTATGAGATGTGTATAAAAACACGGCGATATAGGGGGAGGTATCAGATGTGCGAGAAAACACAGCCATATAGGGGAAGTATTGAGAGGAGCGAAAACATAGCGATCTAGGTGAAGACATGAGAGGTGCGTGAAAACACGGCGATATGGGGGAAGCTATGATAGGTGAGCAAAAACATGGCGATACAGGGGAAGCTATGAGAGGTGAGCAATAACACAGCGATAAAGGAGAATCTATGGGATGTGCACGAAAAGACAGCGATATAGGAGAAGCTATGAGAGGTGCGCAAGGCACAGCGATATAGGTGATGCTATGGGAGGTGCGTGAATACACAGCAATATAGGGAACGTGATGAGATGTGCATGAAAACGCAGCGATATTAGGGAAGGTATGAGAGGTGCACAAAAACACAGCGATATAGGAAAAGTTATGAGAGGTGTGCGAAAACACAGCGATATAGGGGAAGGTATGGGAGGTGCACGAACACACAGCGATATAGGGGAAATTATGAGATGTGCATAAAAACACGGCGATATTAGGGAAGTTATGAGAGGTGAGCAATAATACAGCAATATAGCAGAAGTTATTAGAGGTGCGTGAAAACACAGCGATATAGGGGGAGGTATGAGAGGTACACGAAAACACAGCAATATAGGGGAAGGTATGGGAGGTGCTCGAAAGCAGGGTGATATAGGGGAAGTTATGAGAGGTGCGTGAAAACCCAGCGATATAGGAGACGTTATGAGATGTGCATGAAAACACGGCGTTATAGGGGAAGGTATGAGAGGTGCACGAAAATGCAGCGTTATAAGGGCAGGTATAGGAGGTGCGTGATAACAGGGCGCTATAGGGGAAGGTATGAGAGGTGCACAAAAGCACATTCTATATAGGGGATGCTATGGTAGGTGAGCAAAAACACAGCGATATAGGAGACGGTATGCGATGTGCATAAAAACGTGGCAATATAAGGGGAGGTATGAGAGGTGCGCATAAACACGGCGATATAGGGGAAAGTATGAGAGGTGCGCGAAAACTTGGCATTACAAGGGAATGCATCAGAAGTGCCAGAAAACACAGCGATGTAGTGGAATACATGAGAGGTGCGCGAAAACAGGGCAATATAGTGGAAGCTATGGGATATGCACGAAAACAGGGCGATATAGGGGAAGGTATGAGAGGTTCGCGAAAACACAGCGATATAGGGGACGCAATGGGACGTTCACGAAAACACAGTGATATAGAGGAAGGTATGAGAGGCGTGCGAGAACACGGCGATATCGGGGAAATTATGAGAGGTGTGCGAAAACACGGCGATACGGGCGAAAGTATCAGATGTGCGAGAAAGCACAGCGATATAGGGGAAGTATTGAGAGGAGCGAAAACATAGCGATCTAGGTGAAGACATGAGAGGTGCGCAAAAACACGGCGATATGGGGAAAGCTATGAGAGGTGAGCAAAAACACGGCGATACAGGGGAAGCTATGAGAGGTGAGCAATAACACAGCGATAAAGGTGAATCTATGGGATGTGCGCGAAAAGACAGCGATATAGGGGAAGCTATGAGAGGTGCGCAAGGCACAGCGATATAGGGGATGCTATGGGAGGTGTGTGAATACACAGCGATATAGGGGACGTGATGAGATGTGCATGAAAACGCAGCGATATTAGGGAAGGTATGAGAGGTGCACTAAAACACAGCGATATAGGAGACGTTACGAGAGGTGTGTGAAAACACAGCGATATAGGGAAGGTATGAGAGGTGTACGAAAACACGGCGATACAGGGGAAGTTATGAGAGGTGCGCAATAATACAGCAATATAGGAGAATTTATTAGCGGTGCGTGAAAACACAGCAATAAAGGGGGAGGAATGAGAGGTACACGAAAACACAGCGATATAGGGGAAGGTATGGGAGGTGCTCGAAACTCAGCGATAAGGGGACGTTATGAGATGTGCATGAAAACACGGCGATATAGGGGAAGGTATGAGAGTTGCGCGAAGGCACAGCGATATAGGGGATGTTATGGGAGGTGCACGAATACACAGCGAAATAGGGGACATTATGAGATGTGCATGAAAACACAGCGTTATAGGGGAAGGTATGAGAGGTGCACGAAAACGCAGTGATATAAGGGAAGTTATAGGAGGTGCGCGAAAACAGGGCGATATAGGGGAAGGTATGAGAGGTGCACGAAGGCACAGCGATACAGGGGTTGCTATGGGAGGTGCGCGAAAACACAGCGATATAGGAGACGGTATGAGATGTGCATAAAAACATGGCAATATACGGGGAGGTATGAGAGGTGCGCGTAAACTCGGCAATATAGGGGAAAGATGAGAGGTGCGTGAAAACTTGGCGTTACATGGGAATGCATCAGAAGTGCCAGAAAACACAGCGATGTAGTGGAAGACATGAGAGGTGCGCGAAAACAGGGCAATATAGTGGAAGGTATGGGATGTGCGCGAAAAGAGGGCGATATAGGTGAAGGTAGGAGAGGTGTGCGAGAACACGGCGATATTGGGGACATTATGAGAGGTGTGCGAAAACACGGCGATACGGGAGAATGTATCAATTGTGCGAGAAAACACAGCGATATAGGGGAAGTATTGAGAGGAGCGAAAACATAGTGATCTAGGTGAAGACATGACAGGTGAGCAAAAACACGGCGATACAGGGGAAGCTATGAGAGGAGAGCAAGAACAGCGATAAAGCTAAATCTATGGAGATGTGCGCGAAAAGACAGCAATATAGGGGAAGTTATGAGAGGTGCGCAAGGCACAGCGATATAGGGGATGCGATGGGAGGTGTGTGAATATACAGCGATATAGGGGACGTGATGAGATGTGCATAAAAACGCAGCGATATTAGGGAAGGTATGAGAGGTGCACAAAAACACAGTGATATAGGAGAAGTTATGAGCGGTGTGTGAAAACACAGCAATATAAGGGATGCTATGGGATGTGCGCAAAAACAGGGCGATATAGGGGGAGGTATGAGAGGTTCGCGAAAACACAGCGATATAGGGGACGGTATGAGATGTGCATAAAAACACGGCGATATAGGGGGAGGTATGAGAGGTGCGCTAAAACACAGCGATGTAGTGGAATACATGAGAGGTGCGCGAAAACAGGGCGATAGAGGGAAATGCATCAGAGATGCAAGAAAACACAGTAATATAGGGGACGCTATGGGATGTGCGCGAAAACACAGTGATATAGGGGAAGGTATGAGAGATGTGCGAGAACACGGCGAAATAGGGGAAATTATGAGAGGTGCGCGAAAACACGGCGATATAGGGAAAATTATGAGAGGTGCGCGAAAACACGACGATACGGGAGAATGTATCAGATGTGCAAGAAAACACAGCGATATAGGGGAAGTATTGAGAGGAGTGAAAACATAGCAACCTAGGTGACGACATGAGAGGTGCACGAAAACACGGCGATATAGGGGAAGGTATGAGAGGTGCGCGAAGGCACAGCGAAATAGGGGATGCTATGGGAGGTGCGCGAATACACAGCGATATAGGGGACGTTATGAGATGTGCATAACAACACGGCGATATAGGGGAAGTTATAAGATGTGCGCAAAAACACGGCGATACAGGGGAAGCTATGACAGATGAGCAATAACACAGCAATAAAGGTGAATCTATGGGATGTGCGCGAAAAGTCAGCGATATAGGGGAAGGTATGAGAGGTGAGCAAAAACACGGCAATATAGGGGAAGCTATGAGAGGTGAGCAAAAACACGGCGATACAGGAGAAGCTATGAGAGGTGAGCAATAACACAGCGATAGTGAATCTATGGGATGTGCGCAAAAAGACAGCGATTTAGGGGAAGGAATGAGAGGTGCGCAAGGCACAGCGATATAGGGGATGTATGGTAGGTGCGTGAATACACAGCGATATAGGGGACGTGATGAGATGTGCATGAAAACGCAGCGATATTAGGGAAGTTATGAGAGGTGCACAAAAACACAGCGATATAGGAGAAGTTATGAGAGGTGTGTGAAAACACAGCGATATTGGGAAGGTATGAGAGGTGCACGAAAACAGCAATATAGGTGAAGGAATGGCAGGTGCGCGAAACCAGGGCGATATAGGTGAATGACTGCGAGGAGCACGAAAACAGGGCGATATAGGGTAAGATATGAGAGGTGCGCGAAGGCAGAGCGAAATAGGGGATGCTATGGGAGGTGCATGAATACACAGCGATATAGGGGACGTTATGAGATGTGCATAAAAATACGGCGATATAGGGGAAGTTATGAGAGGTGTGCAAAAACACGGCGATGTAGGGGAAGCTATGAGATGTGAGCAATAACACAGCGATAAAGGTGAATCTATGTGATGTGCACGAAAAGACAGCGATATAGGGAAAGGTATGAGAGGTGTGTGAAAACACAGCGATATAGGGGACGATATGAGAGGTGTGTGAAAACACAGCGATATAGGGGACGGTACGAGATGTGAATGAATACACGGCGATAGTCGGGAAACCATGAGAGTTGTGCGAAAACACAGCGATATAGGGGAAGTTATGAGAGGTGTGCGAAAACAGGGCGATATAGAGGAAGTTATGAGAGGTGAGCAAAAGTACGGCGATATAGGGGACGTTATGAGATGTGCAGGAAAACACGGCGATATACGGAAAGGTATGACAGGTGCACGAAGGCACAGGGATATAGGGGATGCTATGGGAGGTGCGCGAAAACACAGCGATATAGGGGAAGGTATGAGAGGTGCACGAAAACGCAGCGATGCAAGGGAAGGTATAGGAGGTGCGCAAAAACAGAGCGATATAGGGGAAGATATGAGAGGTGCACGAAGGCACAGCGATATAGGGGATGCTATGGGAGGTGCGTGAAAACACAGTAATATAGGGGACGGTATGAGATGTGTATAAAAACACGGCAATATAGGGGGAGGTATCAGATGTGCAAGAAAACACAGTGATATAGGGGAAGTAATGAGAGGAGCGAAAACATAGCGATCTAGGTGAAGACATGAGAGGTGAACAAAAACACGGCGATACAGGGGAAGCTATGAGAGGTGAGCAATAACACAGTGATAAAGCTGAATCTATGGGATGAGTGCGAAAAGACAGCGATATAGGGGAAGCTATGAGAGGTGCGCAAGGCACAGCGATATAGGGGATGCTATGGGAGGTGCGTGAATACACAGCGATATAGGGAACGTGATGAGATGTCCATGAAAACGCAGCGATATTAGGGAAGGTATGAGAGGTGCAAAAAAAAACAGCGATATAGGAAAAGTTATGAGAGGTGTGCGAAAACACAGCGATATAAGGGAAGGTATGGGAGGTGCACTAATACACAGCGATATAGGGGACATTATGAGATGTGCATAAAAACACGGCGATATTGGGGAAGTTATGAGAGGTGCGCAATAATACAGCAATATAGCAGAAGTTAATAGAGGTGCGTGAAAACACAGCGATATAGGGGGAGGTATGAGAGGTACACGAAAAAACAGCGATATAGGGGAAGGTATGCGAGGTGCTCGAAAGCAGAGTGATATAGGGGAAGTTATGAGAGGTCCGTGAAAACCCAGCGATATAGGGGACGTTATGAGATGTGCGTGAAAACACGGCGATATAGGGGAAGGTATGGGAGGTGCACGAAAATGCAGCTTTATAAGGGAAGGTATAGGAGGTGCGCGAATACAGGGAGCTATAGGGGAAGGTACGAGAGGTGCAAAAAGGCACATTCGATATAGGGGATGCTATGGTAGGTGCGCAAAGGCACAGCGATATAGGAGATGGGATGAGATGTGCATAAAAACGTGGCGATATAGGGGGAGGTATGAGAGGTGCGCGTAAACACGGCGATATAGGGGAAAGTATGCGAGGTGCGCGAAAACTTGGCATTACAAGGGAATGCATCAGAGGTGCCAGAAAACACAGCGATGTAGTGGAATACATGAGAGGTGCGCAAAAACAGGGCGATAAAGGGGAAGGTATGAGAGGTGCACGAAGGCACAGCAATATAGGGGATGCTATGGGAGGTGTGCGAAAACACAGCGATATAGGAGACGGTATGAGATGTGCATAAAAACATGGCCATATAGGGTGAGGTATGAGAGGTGCGCGTAAACACGGCGATATAATGGAAAGTATGAGAGGTGCGCGAAAACTTGGCGTTACAGGGGAATGCATCAGAGGTGCCAGAAAGCACAGTGATGTAGTGGAATACATGAGAGGTGCGCGAAAACAGGGCAATATAGTGGAAGCTATGGGACGTGCATGAAAATTGGGCGATATAGGGGAAGGTATGAGAGGTGTGCGAGAACACGGCGATATACGGGAAATTATGAGAGGTGTGCGAAAACACGGCGATACGGGAGAATGTATCAGATGTGCTAGAAAACAGCGATATAGGGGAAGTATTGAGAGGAACGAAAACATTGCGATCTAGGTGAAGACATGAGAAGGGCGCGAAAACACGGCGATATAGGGGAAGCTATGAGAGGTGAGCAAAAACAGGGCGATACAGGGAAGCTATGAGAGGTGAGCAATAACGCAGTGATAAAGGTGAATCTATGGGATGTGCGCGAAAAGACAGCGATATAGGGGAAGCTATGAGAGGTGCACGAAGGCACAGCGATATAAGGGAAGGTATAGGAGGTGGGCGAAAACAGGGCGATATAGGGGAAGGTATGGGAGGTGCACGAAGGCACAGCGATATAGGGGATGTTATGGGAGGTGCACGAATACACAGCGAAATAGGGGACGTTATGAGATGTGCATGAAAACACAGCGATATTATGGAAGGTATGAGAGGTGCACGAAAACGCAGTGATATAAGGGAAGTTATAGGTGGTGCGCGAAAACGGCAATATAAGGGAAGGTATGAGAGGTGCATAAAAACCCAGTGATATTGGAGAAGTTATGAGAGGGTGTGTGAAAACACAGCGATAAAGGGGAAGTTATGAAAGGTGCACGAAAACACAGCGATATAGGGGAAGGAATCGGAGGTGCGCGAAAACAGGGCGATATAGGGGAAGGTATGTGAGGTGCGCGAAGGCACAGCGATATAGGGGATGCTATGGGAGGTGCGCGAATACACAGCGATATAGGGGACGCTATGAGAGGTGCGTGAAAACACAGCGATATAGGGGGAGGTATGAGAGGTACACGAAAACACAGCGATAAGGGGAAGGTATGGGAGGTGCTCGAAAACAAGGCGATATAGAGAAAGGTATGAGAGGTGAGCAAAAACACGGGGATACAGGGGAAGCTATGAGAGGTGAGCAATAACACAGCGATAAATGTGAATCTATGGGATGTGCACAAGGCACAGCGATATAGGGGATGCTATGGGAGGTGCGTGAATACACAGCGATATAGGGGATGTGATGAGATGTGCATGAAAATGCAGCGATATTTGGGAAGGTATGAGAGTTGCAAAAAAAACACAGTGATATAGGAGAAGTTATGAGAGGTGTGTGAAAACACAGCGATATAGGGGAAGGTATGAGAGGTGCACGAAAACAGCGATATAGGTGAAGGAATGGGAGGTGCGCGAAAACAGGGTGATACAGGGGAAGGTATGAGAGGTGCGCAAGTCACAGCGATAGAGGGGGAAGTATGAGAGGTGCACAAAAACACAGCGATGTAGGGGAAGGTATGTAAGGTGCTCGAAAACAGGGTGATATAGATGAAATTAATGGAGGTATGCGAAGGCACAGCAATATAGGGGATGCTATGGAAGGTGCGCGAAAACCCAGTAATATAGGGGAAGACAGGAGAGGTGCGCAAAAAGACAGCGATATAGGGGAAGGTATGAGAGGTGCGCAAGGCACAGCGATATAGGGGATGCTATGGGAGGTGCGTGAATACACAGCGATATAGGGGATGTGATGAGATGTGCATGAAAACGCAGCGATATTAGGGTAGGTATGAAAGGTGCACGAAAACACAGCGATATAGAGGCTGGAATGGGAGATGTACAAAAACAGGGCGATATAGGGGAAGGTATGAGAGGTGCACAAAAACACAGCGATATAGGAGAAGTTATGAGAGGTGTGTGAAAACACAGCGATATAGGGAAGGTATGAGATGTGCACGAAAACACGGCGATACAGGGGAAGTTATGAGAGGTGCGCAATAATACAGCAATATAGGAGAAGTTATTAGAGGTGCGTGAAAACACAGCGATATAGGGGGAGGTATGAGAGGTACACGAAAAAACAACGATATAGGGGAAGGTATGCGAGGTGCTCGAAAGCAGAGTGATATAGGGGAAGTTATGAGAGGTCCGTGAAAACCCAGCGATATAGGGGACGTTATGAGATGTGCGTGAAAACACGGCGATATAGGGGAAGGTATGAGAGGTGCACGAAAATGCAGCTTTATAAGGGAAGGTATAGGAGGTGCGCGAATACAGGGCGCTATAGGGGAAGGTATGAGAGGTGCAAAAAGGCACATTCGATATAGGGGATGCTATGGTAGGTGCGCAAAGGCACAGCGATATAGGAGATGGGATGAGATGTGCATAAAAACGTGGCGATATAGGGGGAGGTATGAGAGGTGCGCGTAAACACGGCGATATAGGGGAACGTATGCGAGGTGCGCGAAAACTTGGCATTACAAGGGAATGCATCAGAGGTGCCAGAAAACACAGCGATGTAGTGGAATACATGAGAGGTGCGCAAAAACAGGGCGATAAAGGGGAAGGTATGAGAGGTGCACGAAGGCACAGCAATATAGGGGATGCTATGGGAGGTGTGCGAAAACACAGCGATATAGGAGACGGTATGAGATGTGCATAAAAACATGGCCATATAGGGTGAGGTATGAGAGGTGCGCGTAAACACGGCGATATAATGGAAAGTATGAGAGGTGCGCGAAAACTTGGCGTTACAGGGGAATGCATCAGAGGTGCCAGAAAGCACAGTGATGCAGTGGAATACATGAGAGGTGCGCGAAAACAGGGCAATATAGTGGAAGCTATGGGACGTGCATGAAAATTGGGCGATATAGGGGAAGGTATGAGAGGTGTGCGAGAACACGGCGATATACGGGAAATTATGAGAGGTGTGCGAAAACACGGCGATACGGGAGAATGTATCAGATGTGCTAGAAAACAACGATATAGGGGAAGTATTGAGAGGAACGAAAACATTGCGATCTAGGTGAAGACATGAGAAGGGCGCGAAAACACGGCGATATAGGGGAAGCTATGAGAGGTGAGCAAAAACAGGGCGATACAGGGAAGCTATGAGAGGTGAGCAATAACGCAGTGATAAAGGTGAATCTATGGGATGTGCGCGAAAAGACAGCGATATAGGGGAAGCTATGAGAGGTGCACGAAGGCACAGCGATATAAGGGAAGGTATAGGAGGTGGGCGAAAACGGCGATATAGGGGAAGGTATGGGAGGTGCACGAAGGCACAGCGATATAGGGGATGTTATGGGAGGTGCACGAATACACAGCGAAATAGGGGACGTTATGAGATGTGCATGAAAACACAGCGATATTATGGAAGGTATGAGAGGTGCACGAAAACGCAGTGATATAAGGGAAGTTATAGGAGGTGCGCGAAAACGGCAATATAAGGGAAGGTATGAGAGGTGCATAAAAACCCAGTGATATTGGAGAAGTTATGAGAGGTGTGTGAAAACACAGCGATAAAGGGGAAGGTATGAAAGGTGCACGAAAACACAGCGATATGGTGGAAGGAATCGGAGGTGCGCGAAAACAGGGCGATAGAGGGGAAGGTATGTGAGGTGCGCGAAGGCACAGCGATATAGGGGATGCTATGGGAGGTGCACGAATACACAGCGATATAGGGGACGCTATGAGAGGTGCGTGAAAACACAGCGATATAGGGGGAGGTATGAGAGGTACACGAAAACACAGCGATAAGGGGAAGGTATGGGTGGTGCTCGAAAACAAGGCGATATAGAGAAAGGTATGAGAGGTGAGCAAAAACACGGGGATACAGGGGAAGCTATGAGAGGTGAGCAATAACACAGCAATAAATGTGAATCTATGGGATGTGCACAAGGCACAGCGATTTCGGGGATGCTATGGGAGGTGCGTGAATACACAGCGATATAGGGGACGTGATGAGATGTGCATGAAAATGCAGCGATATTTGGGAAGGTATGAGAGTTGCAAAAAAAACACAGTGATATAGGAGAAGTTATGAGAGGTGTGTGAAAACACAGCGATATAGGGGAAGGTATGAGAGGTGCACGAAAACAGCGATATAGGTGAAGGAATGGGAGGTGCGCGAAAACAGGGTGATACAGGGGAAGGTATGAGAGGTGCGCAAGTCACAGCGATAGAGGGGGAAGTATGAGAGGTGCACAAAAACACAGCGATGTAGGGGAAGGTATGTAAGGTGCTCGAAAACAGGGTGATATAGATGAAATTAATGGAGGTATGCGAAGGCACAGCAATATAGGGGATGCTATGGAAGGTGCGCGAAAACCCAGTAATATAGGGGAAGACAGGAGAGGTGCGCAAAAAGACAGCGATATAGGGGAAGGTATGAGAGGTGCGCAAGGCACAGCGATATAGGGGATGCTATGGGAGGTGCGTGAATACACAGCGATATAGGGGATGTGATGAGATGTGCATGAAAACGCAGCGATATTAGGGTAGGTATGAGAGGTGCACAAAAACTCAGCGATATAGGAGAAGTTATGAGAGGTGTGTGAAAACACAGTGATATAGGGGAAGGTATGAAAGGTGCACGAAAACACAGCGATATAGAGGCTGGAATGGGAGATGTACAAAAACAGGGCGATATAGGGGAAGGTATGAGAGGTGCACAAAAACACAGCGATATAGGAGAAGTTATGAGAGGTGTGTGAAAACACAGCGATATAGGGAAGGTATGAGAGGTGCACGAAAACACGACGATACAGGGGAAGTTATGAGAGGTGCGCAATAATACAGCAATATAGGAGAAGTTACTAGAGGTGCGTGAAAACACAGCAATATAGGGGGAGGTATGAGAGGTGCACGAAAACACAGCGATATAGGGGAAGGTATGGGAGGTGCTTGAAAGCAGGGTGATATAGGGGAATTAATGAGAGGTGCGCGAAAACAGGACGATATAGGGGACGCAATGGGACGTTCGCGAAAACACAGTGATATAGGGGAAGGTATGAGAAGTGTGCGAGAACACGGCGATATAGGGGAAATTATGAGAGGTGTGCGAAAACACGGCGATATGGGAGAATGTATCAGATGTGCGAGAAAACACAGCGATATAGGGTAAGTATTTAGAGGAGTGAAAACATAGCGATCTAGGTGAAGACATGAGAGGTGCGCAAAGACACGGACATATGGGGGAAGCTATGAGGGGTGAGCAAAAACACGGCGATACAGGGGAATCTATGAGAGGTGAGCAATAACACAGCGATAAAGGTGAATCTATGGGATGTGCGCGAAAAGACAGCAATATAGGGGAAGGTATGAGAGGTGCGCAAGGCACAGTGATATAGGGGGAGGTATGAGAGGTGCGTGAATACACAGCGATATAGGGGACGTGATGAGATGTGCATGAAAACGCAGCGATATAAGGGAAGTTATGAGAGGTGCGCAAAACTACAGCGATATAGGAGAATTTATGAGAGGTGCGTGAAAACACAACGATATAGGGGGAGGTATGAGAGGTGCATGAAAACACAGCGATATAAGGGAAGGTATTGGAGGTGGGCGAAAACAGGGCGATATAGGGGAAGGTATGAGAGGTGTGCGAGAACACGGCGATATACGGGAAATTATGAGAGGTGTGCGAAAACACGGCGATACGGGAGAATGTATCAGATGTGCTAGAAAACAACGATATAGGGGAAGTATTGAGAGGAACGAAAACATTGCGATCTAGGTGAAGACATGAGAAGGGCGCGAAAACACGGCGATATAGGGGAAGCTATGAGAGGTGAGCAAAAACAGGGCGATACAGGGGAAGCTATGAGAGGTGAGCAATAACGCAGTGATAAAGGTGAATCTATGGGATGTGCGCGAAAAGACAGCGATATAGGGGAAGCTATGAGAGGTGCACGAAGGCACAGCGATATAAGGGAAGGTATAGGAGGTGGGCGAAAACGGCGATATAGGGGAAGGTATGGGAGGTGCACGAAGGCACAGCGATATAGGGGATGTTATGGGAGGTGCACGAATACACAGCGAAATAGGGGACGTTATGAGATGTGCATGAAAACACAGCGATATTATGGAAGGTATGAGAGGTGCACGAAAACGCAGTGATATAAGGGAAGTTATAGGAGGTGCGCGAAAACGGCAATATAAGGGAAGGTATGAGAGGTGCATAAAAACCCAGTGATATTGGAGAAGTTATGAGAGGTGTGTGAAAACACAGCGATAAAGGGGAAGGTATGAAAGGTGCACGAAAACACAGCGATATGGTGGAAGGAATCGGAGGTGCGCGAAAACAGGGCGATAGAGGGGAAGGTATGTGAGGTGCGCGAAGGCACAGCGATATAGGGGATGCTATGGGAGGTGCACGAATACACAGCGATATAGGGGACGCTATGAGAGGTGCGTGAAAACACAGCGATATAGGGGGAGGTATGAGAGGTACACGAAAACACAGCGATAAGGGGAAGGTATGGGTGGTGCTCGAAAACAAGGCGATATAGAGAAAGGTATGAGAGGTGAGCAAAAACACGGGGATACAGGGGAAGCTATGAGAGGTGAGCAATAACACAGCAATAAATGTGAATCTATGGGATGTGCACAAGGCACAGCGATTTCGGGGATGCTATGGGAGGTGCGTGAATACACAGCGATATAGGGGACGTGATGAGATGTGCATGAAAATGCAGCGATATTTGGGAAGGTATGAGAGTTGCAAAAAAAACACAGTGATATAGGAGAAGTTATGAGAGGTGTGTGAAAACACAGCGATATAGGGGAAGGTATGAGAGGTGCACGAAAACAGCGATATAGGTGAAGGAATGGGAGGTGCGCGAAAACAGGGTGATACAGGGGAAGGTATGAGAGGTGCGCAAGTCACAGCGATAGAGGGGGAAGTATGAGAGGTGCACAAAAACACAGCGATGTAGGGGAAGGTATGTAAGGTGCTCGAAAACAGGGTGATATAGATGAAATTAATGGAGGTATGCGAAGGCACAGCAATATAGGGGATGCTATGGAAGGTGCGCGAAAACCCAGTAATATAGGGGAAGACAGGAGAGGTGCGCAAAAAGACAGCGATATAGGGGAAGGTATGAGAGGTGCGCAAGGCACAGCGATATAGGGGATGCTATGGGAGGTGCGTGAATACACAGCGATATAGGGGATGTGATGAGATGTGCATGAAAACGCAGCGATATTAGGGTAGGTATGAGAGGTGCACAAAAACTCAGCGATATAGGAGAAGTTATGAGAGGTGTGTGAAAACACAGTGATATAGGGGAAGGTATGAAAGGTGCACGAAAACACAGCGATATAGAGGCTGGAATGGGAGATGTACAAAAACAGGGCGATATAGGGGGAAGGTATGAGAGGTGCACAAAAACACAGCGATATAGGAGAAGTTATGAGAGGTGTGTGAAAACACAGCGATATAGGGAAGGTATGAGAGGTGCACGAAAACACGACGATACAGGGGAAGTTATGAGAGGTGCGCAATAATACAGCAATATAGGAGAAGTTACTAGAGGTGCGTGAAAACACAGCAATATAGGGGGAGGTATGAGAGGTGCACGAAAACACAGCGATATAGGGGAAGGTATGGGAGGTGCTTGAAAGCAGGGTGATATAGGGGAATTAATGAGAGGTGCGCGAAAACAGGACGATATAGGGGACGCAATGGGACGTTCGCGAAAACACAGTGATATAGGGGAAGGTATGAGAAGTGTGCGAGAACACGGCGATATAGGGGAAATTATGAGAGGTGTGCGAAAACACGGCGATATGGGAGAATGTATCAGATGTGCGAGAAAACACAGCGATATAGGGTAAGTATTTAGAGGAGTGAAAACATAGCGATCTAGGTGAAGACATGAGAGGTGCGCAAAGACACGGACATATGGGGGAAGCTATGAGGGGTGAGCAAAAACACGGCGATACAGGGGAATCTATGAGAGGTGAGCAATAACACAGCGATAAAGGTGAATCTATGGGATGTGCGCGAAAAGACAGCAATATAGGGGAAGGTATGAGAGGTGCGCAAGGCACAGTGATATAGGGGGAGGTATGAGAGGTGCGTGAATACACAGCGATATAGGGGACGTGATGAGATGTGCATGAAAACGCAGCGATATAAGGGAAGTTATGAGAGGTGCGCAAAACTACAGCGATATAGGAGAATTTATGAGAGGTGCGTGAAAACACAACGATATAGGGGGAGGTATGAGAGGTGCATGAAAACACAGCGATATAAGGGAAGGTATTGGAGGTGGGCGAAAACAGGGCGATATAGGGGAAGGTATGGGAGGTGCACTAAGGCACAGCGATATAGGGGATGCTATGGGAGGTGTGCGAAAACACAGCGATATAGGAGACGGTATGAGATGTGCATAAAAACATGGCCATATAGGGTGAGGTATGAGAGGTGCGCGTAAACACGGCGATATAATGGAAAGTATGAGAGGTGCGCGAAAACTTGGCGTTACAGGGGAATGCATCAGAGGTGCCAGAAAGCACAGTGATGTAGTGGAATACATGAGAGGTGCGCGAAAACAGGGCAATATAGTGGAAGCTATGGGACGTGCATGAAAATTGGGCGATATAGGGGAAGGTATGAGAGGTGTGCGAGAACACGGCGATATATGGGAAATTATGAGAGGTGTGCGAAAACACGGCGATACGGGAGAATGTATCAGATGTGCTAGAAAACAGCGATATAGGGGAAGTATTGAGAGGAACGAAAACATTGCGATCTAGGTGAAGACATGAGAAGGGCGCGAAAACACGGCGATATAGGGGAAGCTATGAGAGGTGAGCAAAAACAGGGCGATACAGGGAAGCTATGAGAGGTGAGCAATAACGCAGTGATAAAGGTGAATCTATGGGATGTGCTCGAAAAGACAGCGATATAGGGGAAGCTATGAGAGGTGCACGAAGGCACAGCGATATAAGGGAAGGTATAGGAGGTGCGCGAATACAGGGCGCTATAGGGGAAGGTATGAGAGGTGCAAAAAGGCACATTCGATATAGGGGATGCTATGGTAGGTGCGCAAAGGCACAGCGATATAGGAGATGAGATGAGATGTGCATAAAAACGTGGCGATATAGGGGGAGGTATGAGAGGTGCGCGTAAACACGGCGATATAGGGGAAAGTATGCGAGGTGCGCGAAAACTTGGCATTACAAGGGAATGCATCAGAGGTGCCAGAAAACACAGCGATGTAGTGGAATACATGAGAGGTGCGCAAAAACAGGGCGATAAAGGGGAAGGTATGAGAGGTGCACGAAGGCACAGCAATATACGGGATGCTATGGGAGGTGTGCGAAAACACAGCGATATAGGAGACGGTATGAGATGTGCATAAAAACATGGCCATATAGGGTGAGGTATGAGAGGTGCGCGTAAACACGGCGATATAATGGAAAGTATGAGAGGTGCGCGAAAACTTGGCGTTACAGGGGAATGCATCAGAGGTGCCAGAAAGCACAGTGATGTAGTGGAATACATGAGAGGTGCGCGAAAACAGGGCAATATAGTGGAAGCTATGGGACGTGCATGAAAATTGGGCGATATAGGGGAAGGTATGAGAGGTGTGCGAGAACACGGCGATATATGGGAAATTATGAGAGGTGTGCGAAAACACGGCGATACGGGAGAATGTATCAGATGTGCTAGAAAACAGCGATATAGGGGAAGTATTGAGAGGAACGAAAACATTGCGATCTAGGTGAAGACATGAGAAGGGCGCGAAAACACGGCGATATAGGGGAAGCTATGAGAGGTGAGCAAAAACAGGGCGATACAGGGAAGCTATGAGAGGTGAGCAATAACGCAGTGATAAAGGTGAATCTATGGGATGTGCGCGAAAAGACAGCGATATAGGGGAAGCTATGAGAGGTGCACGAAGGCACAGCGATATAAGGGAAGGTATAGGAGGTGGGCGAAAACAGGGCGATATAGGGGAAGGTATGGGAGGTGCACGAAGGCACAGCGATATAGGGGATGTTATAGGAGGTGCACGAATACACAGCGAAATAGGGGACGTTATGAGATGTGCATGAAAACACAGCGATATTATGGAAGGTATGAGAGGTGCACGAAAACGCAGTGATATAAGGGAAGTTATAGGTGGTGCGCGAAAACGGCAATATAAGGGAAGGTATGAGAGGTGCATAAAAACCCAGTGATATTGGAGAAGTTATGAGAGGTGTGTGAAAACACAGCGATAAAGGGGAAGGTATGAAAGGTGCACGAAAACACAGCGATATAGTGGAAGGAATCGGAGGTGCGCGAAAACAGGGCGATATAGGGGAAGGTATGTGAGGTGCGCGAAGGCACAGCGATATAAGGGATGCTATGGGAGGTGCACGAATACACAGCGATATAGGGGACGCTATGAGAGGTGCGTGAAAACACAGCGATATAGGGGGAGGTATGAGAGGTACACGAAAACACAGCGATAAGGGGAAGGTATGGGAGGTGCTCGAAAACAAGGCGATATAGAGAAAGGTATGAGAGGTGAGCAAAAACACGGGGATACAGGGGAAGCTATGAGAGGTGAGCAATAACACAGCAATAAATGTGAATCTATGGGATGTGCACAAGGCACAGCGATTTCGGGGATGCTATGGGAGGTGCGTGAATACACAGCGATATAGGGGACGTGATGAGATGTGCATGAAAATGCAGCGATATTTGGGAAGGTATGAGAGTTGCAAAAAAAACACAGTGATATAGGAGAAGTTATGAGAGGTGTGTGAAAACACAGCGATATAGGGGAAGGTATGAGAGGTGCACGAAAACAGCGATATAGGTGAAGGAATGGGAGGTGCGCGAAAACAGGGTGATACAGGGGAAGGTATGAGAGGTGCGCAAGTCACAGCGATAGAGGGGGAAGTATGAGAGGTGCACAAAAACACAGCGATGTAGGGGAAGGTATGTAAGGTGCTCGAAAACAGGGTGATATAGATGAAATTAATGGAGGTATGCGAAGGCACAGCAATATAGGGGATGCTATGGAAGGTGCGCGAAAACCCAGTAATATAGGGGAAGACAGGAGAGGTGCGCAAAAAGACAGCGATATAGGGGAAGGTATGAGAGGTGCGCAAGGCACAGCGATATAGGGGATGCTATGGGAGGTGCGTGAATACACAGCGATATAGGGGATGTGATGAGATGTGCATGAAAACGCAGCGATATTAGGGTAGGTATGAGAGGTGCACAAAAACTCAGCGATATAGGAGAAGTTATGAGAGGTGTGTGAAAACACAGTGATATAGGGGAAGGTATGAAAGGTGCACGAAAACACAGCGATATAGAGGCTGGAATGGGAGATGTACAAAAACAGGGCGATATAGGGGAAGGTATGAGAGGTGCACAAAAACACAGCGATATAGGAGAAGTTATGAGAGGTGTGTGAAAACACAGCGATATAGGGAAGGTATGAGAGGTGCACGAAAACACGACGATACAGGGGAAGTTATGAGAGGTGCGCAATAATACAGCAATATAGGAGAAGTTACTAGAGGTGCGTGAAAACACAGCAATATAGGGGGAGGTATGAGAGGTGCACGAAAACACAGCGATATAGGGGAAGGTATGGGAGGTGCTTGAAAGCAGGGTGATATAGGGGAATTAATGAGAGGTGCGCGAAAACAGGACGATATAGTGGACGCAATGGGACGTTCGCGAAAACACAGTGATATAGGGGAAGGTATGAGAAGTGTGCGAGAACACGGCGATATAGGGGAAATTATGAGAGGTGTGCGAAAACACGGCGATATGGGAGAATGTATCAGATGTGCGAGAAAACACAGCGATATAGGGTAAGTATTTAGAGGAGTGAAAACATAGCGATCTAGGTGAAGACATGAGAGGTGCGCAAAGACACGGACATATGGGGGAAGCTATGAGGGGTGAGCAAAAACACGGCGATACAGGGGAATCTATGAGAGGTGAGCAATAACACAGCGATAAAGGTGAATCTATGGGATGTGCGCGAAAAGACAGCAATATAGGGGAAGGTATGAGAGGTGCGCAAGGCACAGTGATATAGGGGGAGGTATGAGAGGTGCGTGAATACACAGCGATATAGGGGACGTGATGAGATGTGCATGAAAACGCAGCGATATAAGGGAAGTTATGAGAGGTGCGCAAAACTACAGCGATATAGGAGAATTTATGAGAGGTGCGTGAAAACACAACGATATAGGGGGAGGTATGAGAGGTGCATGAAAACACAGCGATATAAGGGAAGGTATTGGAGGTGGGCGAAAACAGGGCGATATAGGGGAAGGTATGGGAGGTGCACTAAGGCACAGCGATATAGGGGATGCTATGGGAGGTGTGCGAAAACACAGCGATATAGGAGACGGTATGAGATGTGCATAAAAACATGGCCATATAGGGTGAGGTATGAGAGGTGCGCGTAAACACGGCGATATAATGGAAAGTATGAGAGGTGCGCGAAAACTTGGCGTTACAGGGGAATGCATCAGAGGTGCCAGAAAGCACAGTGATGTAGTGGAATACATGAGAGGTGCGCGAAAACAGGGCAATATAGTGGAAGCTATGGGACGTGCATGAAAATTGGGCGATATAGGGGAAGGTATGAGAGGTGTGCGAGAACACGGCGATATATGGGAAATTATGAGAGGTGTGCGAAAACACGGCGATACGGGAGAATGTATCAGATGTGCTAGAAAACAGCGATATAGGGGAAGTATTGAGAGGAACGAAAACATTGCGATCTAGGTGAAGACATGAGAAGGGCGCGAAAACACGGCGATATAGGGGAAGCTATGAGAGGTGAGCAAAAACAGGGCGATACAGGGAAGCTATGAGAGGTGAGCAATAACGCAGTGATAAAGGTGAATCTATGGGATGTGCTCGAAAAGACAGCGATATAGGGGAAGCTATGAGAGGTGCACGAAGGCACAGCGATATAAGGAAAGGTATAGGATGTGGGCGAAAACAGGGCGATATAGGGGAAGGTATGGGAGATGCACGAAGGCACAGCGATATAGGGGATGTTATGGGAGGTGCACGAATACACAGCGAAATAGGGGACGTTATGAGATGTGCATGAAAACACAGCGATATTATGGAAGGTATGAGAGGTGCACGAAAACGCAGTGATATAAGGGAAGTTATAGGAGGTGCGCGAAAACGGCAATTTAAGGGAAGGTATGAGAGGTGCATAAAAACCCAGTGATATTGGAGAAGTTATGAGAGGTGTGTGAAAACACAGCGATAAAGGGGAAGGTATGAAAGGTGCACGAAAACACAGCGATATAGGAGAAGGAATCGGAGGTGCGCGAAAACAGGGCGATATAGGGGAAGGTATGTGAGGTGCGCGAAGGCACAGCGATATAGGGGATGCTATGGGAGGTGCGCGAATACACAGGGATATAGGGGACGCTATGAGAGGTGCGTGAAAACACAGCGATATATGAGGAGGTATGAGAGGTACACGAAAACACAGCGATAAGGGGAAGGTATGGGAGGTGCTCGAAAACAAGGCGATATAGAGAAAGGTATGAGAGGTGAGCAAAAACACGGGGATACAGGGGAAGCTATGAGAGGTGAGCAATAACACAGCGATAAATGTGAATCTATGGGATGTGAACAAGGCACAGCGATTTCGGGGATGCTATGGGAGGTGCGTGAATACACAGCGATATAGGGGACGTGATGAGATGTACATGAAAATGCAGCGATATTTGGGAAGGTATGAGAGTTGCAAAAAAAACACAGTGATATAGGAGAAGTTATGAGAGGTGTGTGAAAACACAGCGATATAGGGGAAGGTATGAGAGGTGCACGAAAACAGCGATATAGGTGAAGGAATGGGAGGTGCGCGAAAACAGGGTGATACAGGGGAAGGTATGAGACGTGCGCAAGTCACAGCGATATAGGGGGAAGTATGAGAGGTGCACAAAAACACAGCGATGTAGGGGAAGGTATGTAAGGTGCTCGAAAACAGGGTGATATAGATGAAATTAATGGAGGTATGCGAAGGCACAGCAATATAGGGGATGCTATGGAAGGTGCGCGAAAACCCAGTAATATAGGGGAAGACAGGAGAGGTGCGCAAAAAGACAGCGATATAGGGGAAGGTATGAGAGGTGCGCAAGGCACAGCGATATAGGGGATGCTATGGGAGGTGCGTGAATACACAGCGATATAGGGGATGTGATGAGATGTGCATGAAAACGCAGCGATATTAGGGTAGGTATGAGAGGTGCACAAAAACACAGCGATATAGGAGAAGTTATGAGAGGTGTGTGAAAACACAGTGATATAGGGGAAGGTATGAAAGGTGCACGAAAACACAGCGATATAGAGGCTGGAATGGGAGATGTACAAAAACAGGGCGATATAGGGGAAGGTATGAGAGGTGCACAAAAACACAGCGATATAGGAGAAGTTATGAGAGGTGTGTGAAAACACAGCGATATGGGGAAGGTATGAGAGGTGCACGAAAACACGACGATACAGGGGAAGTTATGAGAGGTGCGCAATAATACAGCAATATAGGAGAAGTTATTAGAGGTGCGTGAAAACACAGCAATATAGGGGGAGGTATGAGAGGTGCACGAAAACACAGCGATATAGGGGATGGTATGGGAGGTGCTTGAAAGCAGGGTGATATAGGGGAATTAATGAGAGGTGCGCGAAAACAGGACGATATAGGGGACGCAATGGGACGTTCGCGAAAACACAGTGATATAGGGGAAGGTATGAGAAGTGTGCGAGAACACGGCGATATAGGGGAAATTATGAGAGGTGTGCGAAAACACGGCGATATGGGAGAATGTATCAGATGTGCGAGAAAACACAGCGATATAGGGTAAGTATTTAGAGGAGTGAAAACATAGCGATCTAGGTGAAGACATGAGAGGTGCGCAAAGACACGGACATATGGGGGAAGCTATGAGGGGTGAGCAAAAACACGGCGATACAGGGGAATCTATGAGAGGAGAGCAATAACACAGCGATAAAGGTGAATCTATGGGATGTGCGCGAAAAGACAGCGATATAGGGGAAGGTATGAGAGGTGCGCAAGGCACAGCGATATAGGGGGAGGTATGAGAGGTGCGTGAATACACAGCGATATAGGGGACGTGATGAGATGTGCATGAAAACGCAGCGATATTAGGGAAGTTATGAGAGGTGCACAAAAACAAAGCGATTTAGGGGAAGTTATCAGAGGTGTGTGAAAACACAGCGATATAGGGAAGGTATGAGAGGTGCATGAAAACACGGCGATATAGGGGAAGTTATGAGAGGTGCGCGAAAACACAGCAATATAGGGGGAGGTATGAGAGGTACACGAAAACACAGCGATATAGGGGAAGGTATGGGAGGTGCTCGAAAGCAGTGTGATATAGGGGAAGTTATGAGAGGTGCGTGAAAACCCAGCGATATAGGGGACGTTATGAGATGTGCATGAAAACACGGCATTATAGGGGAAGGTATGAGAGGTGCGCGAAGGCACAGCGATATAGGGGATGTTATGGGAATTGCACGAATACACAGCGAAATAGGAGACGTTATGAGATGTGCATGAAAACACAGCGTTATACAGGAAGGTATGAGAGGTGCACGAAAACGCAACGATATAAGGGAAGGTATAGGAGGTGCGCGAAAACAGGGCGATTTAGGGCAAGGTATGAGAGGTGCATGAAGGCACAGCAATATAGGGGATGCTATGGGAGGTGCGCGAAAACACAGCGATATAGGAGACGGTATGAAATGTGCATAAAAACATGGCGATATAGGGGGAGGTATGAGAGTTGCGCGTAAACACGGCGATATAGGGGAAAGTATGAGAGGTGCGCGAAAACTTGGTGTTACAGGGGAATGCATCAGAGGTGCCAGAAAACACAGCGATGTAGTGGAAGACATGAGAGGTGCGCGAGAACAGGCCAATAAAGTGGAAGCTATGGGATGTGCATGAAAATAGGGCGATATAGGGGAAGGTATGAGAGGTGCGCGAAAACACAGCGATACAGGGGACGCAATGGGACGTGTGCGAAAACACAGTGATATAGGGAAAGGTATGAGAGGTCTGCGAGAACACGGCGATATAGGGGAAATGATGAGAGGTGTGCGAAAACACGGCTATACGGGAGAATGTATCAGATGTGCGAGAAAACAGCGATATAGGGGAAGTATTGAGAGGAACGAAAACATAGTGATCTAGGTGAAGACCTGAGAAGTGCGCGAAAACATGGCGATATAGGGGAAGCTATGAGAGGTGAGCAATAACAGGGCGATACAGGGAAGCTATGAGAGGTGAGCAATAACACAGCGATAAAGGTGAATCTATGGGATGTGCGCGAAAAGACAGCAATATAGGGGAAGCTATGAGAGGTGCGCAAGACACAGCGATATAGGGGATGCTATGGGAGGTGCGTGAATACACAGCGATATAGGGAACGTTATGAGATGTGCATAAAAACACGGCGATATAGGGGAAGTTATGAGAGGTGCGCAAAACTACAGCGATATAGGAGAATTTATGAGAGGTGCGTGAAAACACAACGATATAGGGGGAGGTATGAGAGGTGCATGAAAACACAGCGATATAAGGGAAGGTATTGGAGGTGGGCGAAAACAGGGCGATATAGGGGAAGGTATGGGAGGTGCACGAAGGCACAGCGATATAGGGGATGTTATGGGAGGTGCACGAATACACAGCGAAATAGGGGACGTTATGAGATGTGCATAAAAAAACGGCAGTATAGGGGAAGTTATGAGAGGTGCGTGAAAACACAGCGATATAGGGGGAGGTATGAGAGGTAAACGAAAACACAGCGATATAGGGGAAGGTATGGGAGGTGCTCGAAAGCAGGGCGATTTCGGGGAAGTTATCAGAGGTGCGTAAAAACCCAGCGATATAGGGGACGTTATGAGATGTGCATGAAAACTCGGCGATATAGGGGAAGGTATGAGAGGTGCGCGAAGGCACAGAGAAATAGGGTATGTTATGGGAAGTGCGCGAATACACATGAAATAGTGGACATTATGAGATGTGCATGAAAACACAGCGATATAGTGGAAGGTATGAGAGGTGCACGAAAACGCAGTGATATAAGGGAAGTTATAGGAGGTGCGCGAAAACGTCAATATAGGGGAAGGTATGAGAGGTGCATGAAGGCACAGCGATATAGGGGATGCTATGGGAGGTGCGCGAAAACACAGCGATATAGGAGACTGCATGAGATGTGCATAAAAACATGGCGATATACGGGGAGGTATGAGAGGTGCGCGTTAACACGGCGATATAGGGGAAAGTATGAGAGGTGCGCGAAAACTTGGCGTTACATGGGAATGCATCAGAGGTGCCAGAAAACTCAGCGATGTAGTGGAAGACATGAGAGGTGCGCGAAAACAGGGCAATATAGTGGAAGGTATGGGATGTGCGCGAAAACAGGGCGATATAGGGGAAGGTATGAGAGGTGCGCGAAAACACAGCGATATAGGGGAAGTTATGAGAGGTGTGCGAGAACACGGCGATATTGGGGAAATTATGAGAGGTGTGCGAAAACACGGCGATACGGGAGAATGTATCAATTGTGCGAGATAACACAGCGATATTGGGGAAGTATTGAGAGGAGCGAAAACATAGTGATCTAGGTGAAGACATGACAGGTGAGCAAAAACACGGCGATGCAGGGGAAGCTATGAGAGGAAAGCAAAAACACAGCGATAAAGCTGAATCTATGGAGATGTGCGCGAAAAGACAGCAATATAGGGGAAGCTATGAGAGGTGCGCAAGGCACAGCGATATAGGGGATGCGATGGGAGGTGTGTGAATATACAGCGATATAGGGGATGTGATGAGATGTGCATGAAAACTCAGCGATATTAGGGAAGGTATGAGAGGTGCACAAAAACACAGCGATATAGGAGAAGTTATGAGAGGTGTGTGAAAACACAACGATATAGGGGAAGGTATGAAAGGTGCACGAAAGCACAGCGATATAGGGGAAGGAATCGGAGGTGCGCGAAAACAGGGCGATATAGGGGAAGGTATGTGAGGTGCGCGAAGGCACAGCGATATAGGGGATGCTATGGGAGGTGCGCGAATACACAGCGATATAGGGGATGCTATGAGAGGTGCGTGAACATACAGCGATATAGGGGGAGGTATGAGAGGTACACGAAAACACAGCGATAAGGGGAAGGTATGGGAGGTGGTCGAGAACAAGGCGATATAGAGGAAGGTATGAGAGGTGTGCGAAGGCACAGCAATATAGGGTATGCTATGGGAGGTGTGCGAAAACACACTGATATAGGGGAAGACGAGAGGTGCGCGAAAACGACAATATGGTGGAAGCTAGGCGATGTGCGTGATAACAGGGTGATATTGGGGAAGTTATGAGAGGTGCGCGAAAACACAGCGATATAGGGGAAGCTATGGGACATGCGCAAAAAAAAGTGATATAGAGGAAGGTATGAGAGGTGTGCGTGAACACTGCGATATAGGGGAAATTGTAAGAGGTGCGCGAAAACATGGCAATACAGGAGAATGTATCGGAGGTGCGAGAAAACACAGCGATATAGGGGAAGGTATGAGAGGAGCACGAAAACACAGCAATATCGGGGAAGGTATGGGAGGTGCACGAAAACAGGGCGATATAGGGGATGCTATGAGAGGTGAGCAATAACACAGCGATAAAGGTGAATCCATGGGATGTGCGCAAAAAGACGGCGATATAGGGGAAGGTATGAGAGGTGCGCAAGGCACAGCGATATAGGGGATGCTATGGGAGGTGCGTGAAAACAGGGTGATATAGGGGAAGGTATGAGAGGTGCGCAAGGCACAGCGATATAGGGGGAGGTATGAGAGGTGCACAAAAACACAGCGATATAGGGGAAGGTATGTAAGGTGCTCGAAAACAGGGTGATATAGATGAAGTTAGTGGAGGGATGCGAAGGCACTGCAATATAGGGGATGCTATGGAAGGCGCGCGAAAACACAGTGATATAGGGGAAGACAGGAGAGGTACGCGAAAACACGGCGATATAGGGGAAGCTATGAGAGGTGAGTAAAAACACGGCAATACAGGGGAAGCTATGAGAGGTGAACAAAAATACAGCGATAAAGGTGAATCTATGGGATGTGCGCGAAAAGACTGCGATATAGGGGAATGTATGAGAGGTGCACAAGGCACAGCGATATAGGGGATGCTATGGGAGGTGCGTGAATACACAGCGATATAGGGGACGTGATGAGATGTGCATGAAAACGCAGCGATATTAGGGAAGGTATGAGAGGAGCACGAAAACACAGCGATATTGGGGAAGGAATGGGAGGTGCACGAATACACAGCGATATAGGGGACATTATGAGATGTGCATAAAAACACGGCGATATAGGGGAAGTTATGAGAGGTGCGCAAATATACAGCAATATAGGATAAGTTATGAGAGGTGCGTGAAAACACAACGATATTGTGGGAGGTATGAGAGGTACACGAAAACGCAGCGATATACGGGAAGGTATAGGAGTTGCGCGAAAACAGGGCAATATAGGGGAAGGTATGAGAGGTGCGCGAAAGCACAGCGATATAGGGGACGCTATGGGACGTGCGTGAAAACACAGTGATATAGGGGAAGGTATGAGAGATGTGCAAGAACACGGCGAGATAGGGGAAATTATGAGAGGTGCGCGAAAACACGGCGATACGGGAGAATGTATCGGATGTGCGAGAAAACACAGCGATATAGGGGAAGTAATGAGAGGAGCGAAAACATAGCGATCTCGGTGAAGACACGAGAGGTGCATGAAAACACGGCGATATAGGGGAAGCTATGAGAGGTGAGCAAAACACGGCTTTACAGGGGAAGCTATGAGAGGTGAGCAATAACACAGCGATAAAGGTGAATCTATGGGATGTGCGCGAAAAGACAGCAATATAGGGGAAGGTATGAGAGGTGCGCAATGCACAGCGATATAGGGGATGCTATGGGAGATGCGTGAATACACAGCGATATAGCGGACGTGATGAGATGTGTATGAAAACGCAGCGATATTAGGGAAGGTATGAGAGGTGCACAAAAACACAGCGATATAGGAGAAGCTATGAGAGGTGTGTGAAAACACAGTGATATAGTGGCAGGTATGAAAGGTGCACGAAAACACAGCGATATAGGGGAAGGAATTGGAGATGCACGAAAACAGGGCGATATAGGGGAAGGTATGAGAAGTGCGCGAAGGCACAGCGACATAGGGGATACTATGGGAGGCGCGTGAATGCACAGCGATATAGGGGACATGATGAGATGTGCATGAAAATGCAACGATGTTAATGAAGGTATGAGAGGTGCACAAAAACACAGCGATATAGGGGAAGGTATGAGAGGTGCGCGAAAGCACAGCGATATACGGGACGATATGAGATGTGCATGAATACACGGCGATAGACCGGAATCCATGAGAGGTGTGCAAATACACAGCGATATAGGGGAAGTTATGAGAGGTGCGTGAAAACACAGTGATATAGGTGAAGCTATGAGAGGAGTGCGAAAACAGGGCGATATAGGGGAAGTTATGAGAGGTGCGTGAAAACCCAGCAATATAGGGGACGTTATGAGATGTGCATGAAAACACGGTGATATAGGGGAAGGTATGAGAGGTGCGTGAAGGCAGAGCGATATAGGGAATGTTATGGGAGGTGCACGAATACCCAGCGAAATAGGGGACGTTATGAGATGTGCATGAAAACACAGCGATATAGGGGAAGGTATGAGAGGTGTACGAAAATGCAGCGATACAAGGGAAGGTATAGGAGGTGCGCGAACACTGAGCAATGTACGGGAAGGTATGAGAGGTGCACGAATACGCAGCAATATAAGGGAAGGTATAGGAGATGCGCGAAAACAGGGCGATATTGGGGAAGGTATGAGAGGTGCACAAAAACACAGCGATATAAGGGGAGGTATGGGAGGTGCGCGAAAACACAGAGAGGTAATGGAATACATGAGAGGTGTGCGAAACCAGGGCAATATAGTGGAAGCTATGGGATGTGCACGAAAATATTGGGGAAGGTATGAGAGGTGCGCGAAAACACAGCGATATAGGGGACGCAATGGGACGTGCGCGAAAACACAGTGATATAGGGGAAGGTATGAGAGGTGTGCGAGAACACGGCGATATAGGGGAAATTATGAGAGGTGTGCGAAAACACAGCGATATGGGAGAATGTATGAGATGTGCTAGAAAACACAGCGATATAGGGGAAGTATTGAGAGGAGCGAAAACATAGCGATTTTAGTGAAAACATGAGAAGTGCGCGAAAACACGGCGATATAGGGGAAGGTATGAAAGGTGCTCGAAAACGCAGTGATATAAGGGAAGGTATAGGAGGTCCGCGAAAACAGGGCGATATAGGGGAAGGTATGAGAGGTGCACGAAGGCACAGCGATATAGGGGATGCTATGGGAGGTGCGCAAAAACACGGCGATATAGGAGACGGTATGAGATGTGCATAAAAACATGGCGATATAGGGGCAGGTATGAGAGGTGCGCGTAAACACGGCGATATAGGGTAAAGTATGAGAGGTGCTCGAAAACTTGGTGTTACAGGGGTATGCATCAGAGGTGCTAGAAAACACAGCAATGTAGTGGAAGACATCAGAGGTGCACGAAAACAGGGCAATATAATGGAAGGTATGGGATGTGCGCGAAAACAGGGCGATATAGGGGAAGGTATGAGAGGTGCGCGAAGGCACAGCGATATAGTGGATGCTATGGGAGGTGCGCGAATACACAGCGATATAGGGGACGTTATGAGATGTGCATAAAAACACGGCAATATAGGGGAAGTTATGAGAGGTGCGCAAAAATACAGCAATACAGGGGAAGTTATGAGAGGTGCGTGAAAACACTGCGATATAAGGGGACGTATGAGAGGTACACGAAGACACAGCGATATAGGTGAAGGTATGGGAGGTACACGAAAACACAGCGATATAGGGGAAGGTGTGGGAGGTGCTCGAAAGCAGGGCGATATAGCGGAAGTTATGAGAGGTGCGTGAAAACCCAGCGATATAGGGGAAGGTATGAGAGGTGCGCGAAGGCGCAGCGATATAGGGGATGCTATGTGAGTTGCTTGAATACACAGAGTTATAGGGGACGTTATGAGATGTGCATGAAAACAGGGCGATATTGGGGAAGCCATGAGAGGTGTGCGAAAATTCAGCGATATGGGCGACGCTATGGGAGGTGTGCGCAGACAGGGCAACATAGGGGAAGGTATGAGAGGTGCGCGAAATCACAGCGAGATAGGGGATGCTATGGCCGGTGCGCGAATACACAGCGATATATGGGACGATAATAGATGTGCATGAAAACACTGTGATATTGGAGAAGCCATGAGAGGAGCGCAAAAATACGGCGATATAGGAGAAATTATGAGAGGTGCGTGAAAACACAGCGATATAGGGGGAGGTATGAGAGGTGCATGAAAACACAGTGATATAGGGAAAGTTATGGAAGGTGCACGAAAACAGGGCGATATAGAGGAAGGTATGAGAGGTGCGCGAAGACTCAGCAATATAAGGGATGCTATGGGAGGTGTGCGAATACGCAGCGATATAGAGGACATTATGAGATGTGCATGAAAACACGGCAATATAAGGGAAGGTATAAGAGCTGTGCAAAAATACAGCGATCTCGGAGAAGTTATGAGAGGTGCGTGGAAACACAGCGATATAAGGAAAGGTAGGAGAGGTGCACGAAAACAAAGCGATATTGGGGAAGGTATGGGAGGTGCGCGAAAACAGGGCGATATAGGGGAACCTATGTGATGTGCGCGAAACCACGGCGATACAGGGGAATGTATCAGAGGTGCGAGAAAACACAGCGATATAGGGGACGCTATAGGACATGAGCAAAAAGACAGTGATATAGGGGAAGGTATGAGAGGTGTGTGAGAACACGGCGATATAGGGGAAGTAATGATAGGAGTGAAAACATAGCGATATAGGTTAAGACATGCGAGGTGCGCGAAAGCATGGCGATACAGGGTAAGCTATGAGAGGTGAGCAATAACACAGCGATCAAGGTGAAGCTATGGGATATGCGCGAAAACAGCGATGTAGGCGAAGCTATGGGAGGTGTGCGAAAACACAGCGATATAGGGGATGGTATGAGATGTACATGAATACACGGCGATATTGGGGAAGCCATGAGAGGTGCCTGAAAACACAGCGATATAGGGAAGGTATGAGAGGTGTGCAAAATCACAGCGATATAGGAGAAGTTAAGAGAGGTGCGTGAAAACACAGCGATATAGGGGAAGGTAGGAGAGGTGCGCGAAAACACAGCGATATAGGGGACGCAATGGGACGTGCGCGAAAACACAGAGATATAGGGGAAGTATTGAGAGGATCGAATACATAGCGATCGAGGTGAAGACATGAGAGGTGCGCGAAAACATGGCGATATAGGGAAAGCTATGAGAGGTGAGCAAAAACACAGCGATATAGTGGAACCTATGAGAGGTTCGCAAGGCACAGCGGTATAGGGGATGCTATGGGAGGTGCATGAATACACAGCGATATAGTGGACGTGATGAGATGTGCATGAAAACGCAGTGATATTAGGGAAGGTATGAGAGGTGCACAAAACACAGCGATATAGGAGAAGTTATGAGAGGTGTGCGAAAACACAGCAATATAGGGGAAGGTATGAGAGGTGTACGAAAATGCAGCGATACAAGGGAAGGTATAGGAGGTGCGCGAACACTGAGCAATGTACGGGAAGGTATGAGAGGTGCACGAATACGCAGCAATATAAGGGAAGGTATAGGAGATGCGCGAAAACAGGGCGATATTGGGGAAGGTATGAGAGGTGCACAAAAACACAGCGATATAAGGGGAGGTATGGGAGGTGCGCGAAAACACAGAGAGGTAATGGAATACATGAGAGGTGTGCGAAACCAGGGCAATATAGTGGAAGCTATGGGATGTGCACGAAAATATTGGGGAAGGTATGAGAGGTGCGCGAAAACACAGCGATATAGGGGACGCAATGGGACGTGCGCGAAAACACAGTGATATAGGGGAAGGTATGAGAGGTGTGCGAGAACACGGCGATATAGGGGAAATTATGAGAGGTGTGCGAAAACACAGCGATATGGGAGAATGTATGAGATGTGCTAGAAAACACAGCGATATAGGGGAAGTATTGAGAGGAGCGAAAACATAGCGATTTTAGTGAAGACATGAGAAGTGCGCGAAAACACGGCGATATAGGGGAAGGTATGAAAGGTGCTCGAAAACGCAGTGATATAAGGGAAGGTATAGGAGGTCCGCGAAAACAGGGCGATATAGGGGAAGGTATGAGAGGTGCACGAAGGCACAGCGATATAGGGGATGCTATGGGAGGTGCGCAAAAACACGGCGATATAGGAGACGGTATGAGATGTGCATAAAAACATGGCGATATAGGGGCAGGTATGAGAGGTGCGCGTAAACACGGCGATATAGGGTAAAGTATGAGAGGTGCTCGAAAACTTGGTGTTACAGGGGTATGCATCAGAGGTGCTAGAAAACACAGCAATGTAGTGGAAGACATCAGAGGTGCACGAAAACAGGGCAATATAATGGAAGGTATGGGATGTGCGCGAAAACAGGGCGATATAGGGGAAGGTATGAGAGGTGCGCGAAGGCACAGCGATATAGTGGATGCTATGGGAGGTGCGCGAATACACAGCGATATAGGGGACGTTATGAGATGTGCATAAAAACACGGCAATATAGGGGAAGTTATGAGAGGTGCGCAAAAATACAGCAATACAGGGGAAGTTATGAGAGGTGCGTGAAAACACTGCGATATAAGGGGACGTATGAGAGGTACACGAAGACACAGCGATATAGGTGAAGGTATGGGAGGTACACGAAAACACAGCGATATAGGGGAAGGTGTGGGAGGTGCTCGAAAGCAGGGCGATATAGCGGAAGTTATGAGAGGTGCGTGAAAACCCAGCGATATAGGGGAAGGTATGAGAGGTGCGCGAAGGCGCAGCGATATAGGGGATGCTATGTGAGTTGCTTGAATACACAGAGTTATAGGGGACGTTATGAGATGTGCATGAAAACAGGGCGATATTGGGGAAGCCATGAGAGGTGTGCGAAAATTCAGCGATATGGGCGACGCTATGGGAGGTGTGCGCAGACAGGGCAACATAGGGGAAGGTATGAGAGGTGCGCGAAATCACAGCGAGATAGGGGATGCTATGGCCGGTGCGCGAATACACAGCGATATATGGGACGATAATAGATGTGCATGAAAACACTGTGATATTGGAGAAGCCATGAGAGGAGCGCAAAAATACGGCGATATAGGAGAAATTATGAGAGGTGCGTGAAAACACAGCGATATAGGGGGAGGTATGAGAGGTGCATGAAAACACAGTGATATAGGGAAAGTTATGGAAGG
The DNA here is from genome assembly GCF_030028105.1 of Mobula birostris. Taxonomy (NCBI): domain Eukaryota; kingdom Metazoa; phylum Chordata; class Chondrichthyes; order Myliobatiformes; family Myliobatidae; genus Mobula; species Mobula birostris. The sequence goes on from NW_027274795.1 coordinate 231,422, forward strand.
TGCGCGAAAACAGGGCGATATAGAGGAAGGTATGAGAGGTGCGCGAAGACTCAGCAATATAAGGGATGCTATGGGAGGTGTGCGAATACGCAGCGATATAGAGGACATTATGAGATGTGCATGAAAACACGGCAATATAAGGGAAGGTATAAGAGCTGTGCAAAAATACAGCGATCTCGGAGAAGTTATGAGAGGTGCGTGGAAACACAGCGATATAAGGAAAGGTAGGAGAGGTGCACGAAAACAAAGCGATATTGGGGAAGGTATGGGAGGTGCGCGAAAACAGGGCGATATAGGGGAACCTATGTGATGTGCGCGAAACCACGGCGATACAGGGGAATGTATCAGAGGTGCGAGAAAACACAGCGATATAGGGGACGCTATAGGACATGAGCAAAAAGACAGTGATATAGGGGAAGGTATGAGAGGTGTGTGAGAACACGGCGATATAGGGGAAGTAATGATAGGAGTGAAAACATAGCGATATAGGTTAAGACATGCGAGGTGCGCGAAAGCATGGCGATACAGGGTAAGCTATGAGAGGTGAGCAATAACACAGCGATCAAGGTGAAGCTATGGGATATGCGCGAAAACAGCGATGTAGGCGAAGCTATGGGAGGTGTGCGAAAACACAGCGATATAGGGGATGGTATGAGATGTACATGAATACACGGCGATATTGGGGAAGCCATGAGAGGTGCCTGAAAACACAGCGATATAGGGAAGGTATGAGAGGTGTGCAAAATCACAGCGATATAGGAGAAGTTAAGAGAGGTGCGTGAAAACACAGCGATATAGGGGAAGGTAGGAGAGGTGCGCGAAAACACAGCGATATAGGGGACGCAATGGGACGTGCGCGAAAACACAGAGATATAGGGGAAGTATTGAGAGGATCGAATACATAGCGATCGAGGTGAAGACATGAGAGGTGCGCGAAAACATGGCGATATAGGGAAAGCTATGAGAGGTGAGCAAAAACACAGCGATATAGTGGAACCTATGAGAGGTTCGCAAGGCACAGCGGTATAGGGGATGCTATGGGAGGTGCATGAATACACAGCGATATAGTGGACGTGATGAGATGTGCATGAAAACGCAGTGATATTAGGGAAGGTATGAGAGGTGCACAAAACACAGCGATATCGGAGAAGTTATGAGAGGTGTGCGAAAACACAGCGATATAGGGGAAGGTATGAAAAGTGCACGAAAACGCAGTGATATAAGGGAAGGTATAGGAGGTGCGCGAAAACAGGGCGATACAGGGGAAGGTATGAGAGGTGCACGAAGGCACAGCGATATAGGGGATGCTATGGGAGGTGCGCGAAAACACAGCGATATAGGAAAGGTATGAGATGTGCATAAAAACATGGCGATATAGGAGCAGGTATGAGAGGTGCGCGTAAACACGGCGATATAGGGGAAAGTATGAGAGGTGCGCGAAAACTTGGTGTTACAGGGGAATGCATCAGAGGTGCCAGAAAACACAGCGATGTAGTGGAAGACATGAGAGGTGCGTGAAAACAGGGCGATATAAGGGAAGGTATGAGAGGTGCGCAAAGGCACAGCGATATAGGGGATGCTATGGGAGGTGCGTGAATACACAGCGATATAGGGGACGTTATGAGATGTGTATAAAAACATGGCAATATAGGGGAAGTTATGAGAGGTGCGTGAAAACACAGCGATATAAAGGGACGTATGAGAGGTACACGAAGACACAGCGATATAGGGGAAGGTATGAGAGCTGCTCGAAAACAGGGCGATATAGGGAAAGGTATGATACGTGTGCGAAACATAGGAATATAGGGGATGGTATGGGAGATGCACGAAAACACAATGATATAGGGGAAGACATGAGAGGTGCGTGAAAACAGAGCGATATAGGGGACGCTATTGGATGTGCGCGAAAACACAGTGATATAGGGGAAGATATGAGAGGTGTGCGAGAACACGGCGATATAGGGGAAGGTATGAGAGGTGCGCAAAAACGCAGCGATGTAAGCGAAGCCATGGGAGGTGCACGGGAAACAGGGCGATATAGGGGAAGGTATGAGAGGTGCATGAAGGCGCAGCGATATAGGGGATGCTATGGCAGTTGCGCGAATACACAGCGATATATGGGACGTTAAGAGATGTGCATGAAAATGCGGCGATATTGGGGAAGCCATGAGAGGTGAGCAAAAATACAGCGATATAGGAGAAATTATGAGAGTTGCGTGAAAACACAGCGATATAGGGGGAGGTATGAGAGGTGCATGAAAACACAGCGATATAGGGGAAGGTATGGAAGGTGCGCGAAAACAGGGCGATATAGGGGAAGGTATGAGAGGTGAGCGAAGGCACAGCAATATAAGGGATGCTATGGGAAGTGCGCGAATACACAGCGATATAGAGGACGCTATGAGATGCGCATGAAAACAGCGATATAGGGGAAGGTATAAGAGCTGCACAAAAATACAGTGATATAGGAGAAGTTATGAGAGGTGCGTGAAAACATAGTGAGAGAAGGGAAGGTATGAGAGGTGCACGAAAACACAGCGATATTGGGGAAGGTATGGGATGTGCGCGAAACCACGACGATACAGGGTAATGTATCAGAGGGGCGAGAAAACACAGCGATATAGGGGACGCTTTGGGACATGCGCAAATAAACAGTGATATAGGGGAAGATATGAGAGGTGTGCGAGAACAGGGCGATATAGGTGAAATTATCAGAGGTGCGCGAAAACACGTTGATACAGGGAACTGTATCAGAAGTGCGAGAACAGAGTGATATAGGGGAAGTAATGAGAGGTGCAGAAACACAGCGATATAGGTGAAGACATGAGAGGTGCACGAAAACACGGCGATATAGGGGAAGCTATGAGAGGTAAGCAATAACACAGTGATAAAGGTGAAGTTATGGGAGGTGCGTGGTAAACAGGGCGATATAGGGGAAGGTATGAGCGGTGCGCGAAGGCACAGCGATATAGGGGATGCTATGGGAGGTGTGCGAAAACAGGGCGACATAGGGGAAGGTATGAGAGGTGCGTTAAGGCACAGCGATATAGGGGATGCTATGGCAGGTGCGCGAATGCACAGCGATATATGGGACGTTAAGAGATGTGCATGAAAACACGGCGATATTGGGGAAGCCATGAGAGGTGCGCAAAAATACGGCGATAAGGAGAAATTATGAGAGGTGCGTGAAAACACAGCGATATAGGGGGAGGTATGGAAGGTGCGCGCAAACAGGGCGATATATGGGAAGGTATGAGATGTGCGCAAAGGCACGGCGATATTGGGGAAGCCATGAGAGGTGTGCGAAAATACAGCGATATAGGGGACGGTATGTGAGGTGTGCGAAAACAGGGCGACATAGGGGAAGGTATGAGATGTGCGCGAAGGCACAGCAATATAAGGGATGCTATGGGAGGTGCGCGAATACACAGTGATATAGGGGACGTTATGAGATGTGCATGAAAACACGGCAATATAGGGGAAGGTATAAGAACTGCGCAAAAATACAGCGATATAGGAGAATTTATAAGAGGTGCGTGAAAACATAACGATATAAGGGAAGGTATGAGAGGTGCATGAAAACACAGCGATATTGGGGAAGGTATGGGAGGTGCGAGAAAACAGGACGATATAGGGGAAGTTATGAGAGGTGCGCGAAAGCACAGCGATATCGGGGAAGACATGAGAGCTGCGCAGAAACAGGGCAATATAGTGGAACCTGTGGGATGTGCGCGAAACCACGGCGATACAGGGGAATGTATCAGAGGTGCCAGAAAACACAGCGATATAGGGGACGCTATGGGACATGCGCAAAAAACAGTGATATAGGGGAAGGTATGAGGTGTGCGAGAACACAACGATATAGGGGAAATTGTAAGAGGTGCACGAAAACATGGCAATACAGGAGAATGTATCAGAGGTGCAAGAAAACACAGCGATATAGGGGAAGTAATGATAGGAGCGAAAACATAGTGATATAGGTGAAGACATGCGAGGTGCGTGAAAACACGGCGATATATGGTAATCTATGAGAGGTGAGCAATAACACAGCGATCAAGGTGAAGCTAAGGGATGTGCACGAAAACAGCGATGTAGGCGAAGCTATGGGAGGTGCGCGAAAGCACAGCGATATAGGGGAAGGTATGAGAGGTGCGCGAAAACAGCAATGTAGGCAAAGCTATAGGAGGTGCGCGAAAACAGGGCGATATACGGGAATGCATGAGAGGTGTGCGAAGGCACAGTGATATAAGGGATGATATGGGAGTTGCGCAAATACCCAGCGATATAGGGGACATTATGAGATGTGCATGAAAACACATCAATATAGGGGAAGGTATGAGATGTGTGCAAAAATACATCGATATAGGGGAAGGTATGAGAGGTGCGCGAAAACAGCGATGTAGACGAAGCTATGGGAGGTGCGCGAAAGCATAGCGATATAGGGGAAGGTATGAGATGTGCATGAATACACGGCGATAGTCGGGAAGCAATGAGAGGCTTGCGAAAACAGCGATATAGGGGAAGGTATGAGAGCTGCGTGAAAACACAGTGATATAGGGGAAGGTATGAGAGGTGTGCGAAGGCACAGTAATATAGAGGATGCTATGGGAGGTGCGTGAAAACACAGTGATATAGGGGAAGACATGAGAGGTGCGTGAAAACACAGTGATATAGGGAACGCTATTGGACATGCGCGAAAACACAGTGATATAGGGGAAGATATGAGAGGTGTGCGAGAACAGGGCGATATAGGTGAAATTATGAGAGGTGCGCGAAAACACGTTGATACAGGGAACTATATCAGAAGTGCGAGAACACAGAGCGATGTAGGGGAAGTAATGAGAGGAGCAGAAACGCAGCGATATAGGTGAAGACATGAGAGGTGCGTGAAAACACGGCGATATAGGGGAAGCTATGAGAGGTAAGCAATAACACAGCGATAAAGGTGAAGTTATGGGATGTGCGCAAAAACAGGGCGATATAGGGGAATGTATGAGAGGTGCGCGAAAACACAGTGATATAGGGTAAGGTATGAGAGGTCTGCGAGAACACGGCGATATAGGGGAAATTATGAGAGGTGTGCGAATACGCGGCGATACGGGAGAATGTATCAGATGTGCGAGAAAACACAGCGATATAGGGGAAGCATTGAGAGGAGCGAAAACATAGCGATCTAGGTGAAGACATGAGAGGTGCGCGAAAACACGGCGATATAGGGGAAGCTAGGAGAGGTGAGCAAAAACACGGCGATACAGGGGAAGCTACGAGAGGTGAGCAATAACACAGCGATAGAGGTGAATCTATGGGATGTGCGCGAAAAGACAGTGATATAGGGGAAGCTATGAGAGGTGCGCAAGGCACAGTGATATAGGGGATGCTATTGGAGGTGCGTGAATACACAGCGATATAGGGGACGTGATGTGATGTGCATGAAAACGCAGCAATATTAGGGAAGGTATCAGAGGTGCACAAAAACACAGCGATATAGGAGAAGTTATGAGAGATGTGCAAAAACACAGCCATATAGGAGAAGTTATGAGAGGTGTGCGAAAACACAGCGATGTAGGGGAAGATATGAAAGGTACATGAAAACACAGAGATATATTCGGGAAGGAATGGGAGATGCACGAATACACAGCGATATAGGGGACGTTATGAGATGTGCATGAAAACACAGCCATATAGGGGAAGGTATGAGAGGTGCACGAAAACGCAGTGATATAAGGGAAGGTATGAGAAGTGCGCGAGAACACGGCGATATAGGGGAAATAATGAGAGGTGTACGAAGGCACAGCAATACGGGAGAATGTATCAATTGTGCGAGAAAACACAGCGATATAGGGGAAGTATTGAGAGGAGCGAAAACATAGCGATCTAGGTGAAGACATGAGAGGTGTGCAAAAACTCGGCGATTCAGGGGAATTTATGAGAGGTGAGCAATAACACAGCGATAAAGCTGAATCTATGGGATGTGCGCGAAAAGACAGCGATATAGGGGATGCTATGGGAGGTGCGCGAATACACAGCGATATAAGGGACGTGATGAGATGTGCATGAAAACTCAGCGATATTAGAGAAGGTATTAGAGGTGCACAAAAACTCAGTGATATAGGAGAAGTTATGAGAGGTGTGTGAAAACACAGCGATATAGGGGAAGGTATGAAAGGTGCACGAAAACACAGCGATATAGGGGAAGGAATCGGAGGTGCGCGAAAACTGTGCGATATAGGGGAAGGTATGAGAGGTGCGCGAAGGCACAGCGATATAGGGGATGCTATGGGAGTGCGCGAATACACAGCGATATAGGGGACGTTATGAGATGTGCATAAAAACACGGCAATATAGGGGAAGTTATGAGAGGAACGCAAAAATACAGCAATACAGGAGAAGTTATGAGAGATACACGAAAACACAGCGATATAGGGGAAGGTATGGGGGGTGCTCGAAAACAGGGCGATATAGGGAAAGGTATGAGAGGTGTGCGAAGGCACAGCAATATAGGGGATGGTATGGGAGGTGCACGAAAACACAGTGATATAGGGGAAGACATGAGAGGTGCGTGAAAACACAGCGATATCGGGGACGCTATTGCACGTGCGCGAAAACACAGTGATATAGGGGAAGATATGAGAGGTGTGCGAGAACACGGCGATATAGGTGAAATTATGAGAGTTGAGCGAAAACACGTTGATACAGGGAACAGTATCAGAAGTGCGAGAACACAGAGCGTTATAGGGGAAGTAATGAGAAGAGCGGAAACACAGCGATATAGGTGAAGACATGAGAGGTGCGCGAAAACATGGCGATATAGGGGAAGCTATGAGAGGTAAGCAATAACACAGCGATAATGTTGAAGTTATGGGATGTGCGCGAAAACAGGGCGATATAGGGGAAGGTATGAGAGGTGCGCAAAAACACAGCGATATATGCGAAGCCATGGGAGGTGCGCAGGAAACAGGGCAATATAGGGGAAGGTATGAGCGGTGTGCGAAGGCACAGCGATATAGGGGATGCTATTGGAGGTGCGTGAATACACAGCGATATAGGGGACGTGATGTGATGTGCATGAAAACGCAGCGATATTAGGGAAGGTATCAGAGGTGCACAAAAACACAGCGATATAGGAGAAGTTATGAGAGATGTGCAAAAACACAGCCATATAGGAGAAGTTATGAGAGGTGTGCGAAAACACAGCGATATAGGGGAAGATATGAAAGGTACATGAAAACACAGAGATATATTCGGGAAGGAATGGGAGATGCACGAATACACAGCGATATAGGGGACGTTATGAGATGTGCATGAAAACACAGCCATATAGGGGAAGGTATGAGAGGTGCACGAAAACGCAGTGATATAAGGGAAGGTATGAGAAGTGCGCGAGAACACGGCGATATAGGGGAAATAATGAGAGGTGTACGAAGGCACAGCAATACGAGAGAATGTATCAATTGTGCGAGAAAACACAGCGATATAGGGGAAGTATTGAGAGGAGCGAAAACATAGCGATCTAGGTGAAGACATGAGAGGTGCGTGAAAACACAGCGATATAGGGGACGCTATTGCACGTGCGCGAAAACACAGTGATATAGGGGAAGATATGAGAGGTGTGCGAGAACACGGCGATATAGGTGAAATTATGAGAGTTGAGCGAAAACACGTTGATACAGGGAACAGTATCAGAAGTGCGAGAACACAGAGCGTTATAGGGGAAGTAATGAGAAGAGCGGAAACACAGCGATATAGGTGAAGACATGAGAGGTGCGCGAAAACATGGCGATATAGGGGAAGCTATGAGAGGTAAGCAATAACACAGCGATAATGTTGAAGTTATGGGATGTGCGCGAAAACAGGGCGATATAGGGGAAGGTATGAGAGGTGCGCAAAAACACAGCGATATATGCGAAGCCATGGGAGGTGCGCAGGAAACAGGGCAATATAGGGGAAGGTATGAGCGGTGTGCGAAGGCACAGCGATATAGGGGATGCTATGGGAGGTGCGTGAATACACAGAGTTATAGGAGACGTTATGAGATGTGCATGAAAACACATCAATATAGGGAAAGGTATGAGAGGTGTGCGAAAATACAGCGATATAGGGGACGGTATGGGAGGTTTGCGAAAACAGGGCGATATATGGGAATACATGAGAGGTGCGCGAAGGCACAGTGATATAGGGGATAGTATGGGAGGTGCGCAAATACAGAGGTATATAGGGGATGTTATGAGATGTGCATGAAAACACATCAATATAGGGAAAGGTATGAGATGTGCACAAAAATACATCGATATAGGGGAAGGTATGAGAGGTGCGCGAAAACAGCAATGTAGGCGAATCTATGGGAGGTGCGCGCAAGCACAGCGATATAGGGGAAGTTATGAGATGTGCATGAATTCACGGCGATAGTCGGGAAGCCATGAGAGGTGTGCAAAAACACAGTGCTATAGGGGAAGGTATGAGAGCTACGTGAAAACACAGTGATATAGGTGAAGGTATGAGAGGAGCGCGTAAACAGGGCGATAGAGGGAAGGTTATGAGAGGTGCGTGAAAACACGGTGATACTGGGGAGGGTATGAGAGGTGTGCAAAAACACAGCGGTATACGGGAATGCATGAGAGGTGCACGAAAACAGCGATATAGGTGAAGGAATGGGAGGTGCGCGAAAACAGGGCGATATTTGAGAAGGTATGAGAGGTGCGCGAAAGCACAGTGATATAAGGGAAGCTATGGGAGGTGCGCGAATATACAGCGATATAGAGGACGTTATGAGATCTGCATGACAACACGGCGATATAGGGGAAGCTATGAGAGGTGAGCAATAACACAGCGATAAAGGTGAATCTATGGGATGTGCGCAAAAAGACAGCGATATAGAGGAAGTTATGAGAGGTCCGCAAGGCACAGCGAAATAGGGGGAGGTATGAGAGGTGCACGAAAACACAGCGATATAGGGGACGTGATGAGATGTGCATGAAAATGCAGTAATATTAGGGAAGGTATGAGAGGTGCACAAAAACACAGCGATATAGGAGAAGTTATGAGAGGTGTGTGAAAACACAGCGATATAGGGGGAGGTATGAGAGGTGCATGAAAACACAGCGATATAGGGGACGGTATGGAAGGTGCGCGATAACAGGGCGATATAGGGGAAGGTATGAGAGGTGCGCGAAGGCACAGCAATATAAGGGATGCTATGGGATGTGCGCGAATACACAGCGATATAGGGGATGTTATGAGATGTGCATGAAGACACGGCAATATAGGGGAAGGTATAAGAACTGCGCAAAAATACAGTGATATAGGAGAAGTTCTGAGAGGTGCGTGAAAACACAGCGATATAAGGGAAGGTATGAGAGGTGCACGAAAACACAGCGATATTGGGGAAGGTATGGGAGGTGCGCGAAAACAGGGCGATATAGGGGAAGTTATGAGAGGTGTGCGAAGGCACAGCGATATAGGGGATGCTATGAGAGGTGCGCGAAACCACCGTGATGTAGGGGAAGACATGAGAGGTGCGCAAAAACAGGGCAATATAGTGGTACCTATTGGATATGCGCGAATCCACGGCGATACAGGGGAATGTATCAGAGGTGCGAGAAAACACAGCGATATAGGGGACGCTATGGGACGTGCAAAAAAGCAGTGATATAGGGGAAGGTATGAAAGGTGTGCGAGAACACGGCGATATAGGGGAAATTGTAAGAGGTGCACGAAAACATGGCAATACAGGAGAATGCATCAGAGGTGCGAGAAAACACAGCGATATAGGGGAATTAATGATAGGAGCGAAAACATAGCGATATAGGTGAAGACATGCGAGGTGCGCGAAAACATGGCGATATAGGGTAAGCTATGAGAGGTGAGCAATAACACAGCGATCAAGGGGAAGCTATGGGAGGTGCGCCAAAACACAGCGATATAGGGGACGGTATGAGATGTGCATGAATACACGGCGATATTGGGGAAGGTATGAGAGGTTCACGAAGGCACAGCGATATAGGGGATGCTATGGGAGGTGCGTGAATACACAGCGATATAGGAGACGGTATGAGATGTGCATAAAAACATGGCAATATAGGGGGAGGTATGAGAGGTGCGCGTACATACGGCGATATAGGGGAAAGTATGAGAGGTGTGCGAAACCTTGGCGTTACAGGGGAATGCATCAGAGGTGCCAGAAAACACAGCTAATTAGTGGAATACATGAGAGGTGCGCAAAAACAGGGCAATATAGGGGAAATTATGACAGGTGTGCGAAAACACGGCGATACGGGAGAATGTATCAGATGTGCGAGAAAACACAGCGGCAGAGGGGAAGTATTGAGAGGATCGAATACATAGCGATCTAGGTGAAGACATGAGAGGTGCGCGAAAACATGGCGATATAGGGGAACCTATGAGAGGTGAGCAATAACACAGCGATCAAGGGGAAGCTATGGGAGGTGCGCCAAAACACAGCGATATAGGGGACGGTATGAGATGTGCATGAATACACGGCGATATTGGGGAAGGAATGAGAGGTTCACGAAGGCACAGCGATATAGGGGATGCTATGGGAGGTGCGTGAATACACAGCGATATAGGAGACGGTATGAGATGTGCATAAAAACATGGCGATATAGGGGGAGGTATGAGAGGTGCGCGTAAATACGGCGATATAGGGGAAAGTATGAGAGGTGTGCGAAAACTTGGCGTTACAGGGGAATGCATCGGAGGTGCCAGAAAACACAGCTAATTAGTGGAATACATGAGAGGTGCGCAAAAACAGGGCAATATAGGGGAAATTATGACAGGTGTGCGAAAACACGGCGATACGGGAGAATGTATCAGATGTGCGAGAAAACACAGCGGTATAGGGGAAGTATTGAGAGGATCGAATACATAGCGATCTAGGTGAAGACATGAGAGGTGCGAGAAAACATGGCGATATAGGGGAAGCTGTGAGAGGTGACCAAAAACACGGCGATACAGGGGAAGCTATGAGAGGTGAGCAATAACACAGCGATAAAGGTGAATCTATGGGATGTGCGCGAAAAGACAGCGATATAGGGGAAGCTATGAGAGGTGAGCAATAACACAGCGATAAAGGTGAATCTATGGGATGTGCGCGAAAAGACAGCGATATAGGGGAAGCTATGAGAGGTGCTCAAGGCACAGCGATATAGGGGATGCTATGGGAGGTGCGTGAATACACAGCGATATAGTGGACGTGATGAGATGTGCATGAAAACGCAGTGATATTTGGGAAGGTATGAGAGGTGCACAAAAACACAGCGATATAGGAGAAGTTATGAGAGGTGTGCGAAAACACAGCGATATAGGAGAAGGTATGAAAGGAGCACGAAAACGCAGTGATATAAGGGAAGGTATAGGAGATGCGCGAAACAGGGCTATATAGGGGAACGTATGAGAGGTGCACGAAGGCACAGCGATATAGGGGAAGACATGAGAGGTGCGCGAAACCAGGGCAATATAGCGGAAGGTATGGGATGTGCATAAAAACAGGGCGATATAGGGGAAGGTATGAGAGGTGCGTGAAAACACAGCGATATAGGGGAAGGTATGAGAGGTACACGAAAACACAGCAATATAGGGGAAGGTATGGGAGGTGCTCGAAAACGGCGATATTGGGAAAGGCATGAGACGTGTGCGAAACACAGCAATATATGGGATGGTGTGGGAGATGCACGAAAACACAGTGATATAGGGGAAGACATGAGAGGTGCGTGAAAACAGAGTGATATAGGGGACGCTATTGGACGTGCACGAAAACACAGTGATATGGGGAAGATATGAGAGGTGTGCGAGAGCACGGCGATATAGGAGAAATTATGAGAGGTGCGCGAAAACACGTTGATACAGGGAACTGTATCAGAAGTGCAAGAACACAGAGCGATATGGGGGATGTAATGAGAGGAGCGGAAACACAGCGATACAGGTGAAGAAATGAGAGGTGCGCGAAACCCCGGTGATATAGGGAAAGGCATGAGAGGTAAGCAATAACACAGCGATGTAGGCGAAGCCATGGGAGGTGCACGGGAAACAGGGCAATATAGGGGAATGTATGAGCGATGCGCGAAGGCACAGCGATATAGGAGATGCTAAGGGAGGTGCGTGAATACACAGGGATATAGGGGAAGGTATGAGATGTGCATGAAAACCCGGCTATATTGGGGAAGCCATGAGAGGTGTGCGAAAATACAGCGATATAGGGGACGGTATGGGAGGTGTGCGAAAACAGGGCGACATAGCGGAAGGTATGAGAGGTGTGTGAAAGCACAGTGATATGGAGAATGTATGAGAGGTGCACAAAAACACAGCGATATAGGGGAAGGTATGAGAGGTGCGCGAAAACAGGGCAATATTGGGGAAGGTATGAGAGGTGCACGAAAACATAGCAATACAGGGGAATGCATCAGAGGTGCGAGAAAACACAGTGATATAGGGGAAGTTATGAGAGCAACGAAAACACAGTGATATAGGGGAAGACATGAGATGTGCGCGAAAACACGGCGATATAGTGGAAGGTATGAGAGGTGAGCAAAAACACAGCGATAAAGTTGAAGCTATATCAGGGTGCGAAAAGACAGCGATATAGGTGAAGGCATGAGAGGTGCGCGAAAACACAGCGATGTAGCGGAAGCTATGGGATGTGCGCGAAAACACAGCGATATAGGGGAATGTATGAAATATGCATGAAACACGGCGATATCGGGGATGCCATGAGAGATGCGCAAAAACACAGCTATATAGGGAAAAGTATGAGAGGTGCGTAAAAACACGGCGATACAGGGGAATGCATCAGAGGTGCAAGAAAACACAGCGATATAGGGGACGTTATGAGAGGAGCGAAAACAGAGCGACATAGGGGAAGGTATGAGAGGTGCGCTAAAAGACAGCGATATAGGGGAAGGTATGAGAGGTGCACGAAAACACAGCGATATCGGGGAAGGTATGGGAGCTGCGCGAAAACAGGGCAATATAGGGGAAGGTATGAGAGGTGCACTAAAACACAGCGATACAGGGGAAGGAATGGGAGGTGTGCGAAAACAGGGCGATATAGGGAAGGTATGAGAGGTGCGCGAAAACACAGCGATATAGGGGACGCTATGGGACGTGCGCGAAAACACAATGATATAGGGGAAGGTATGAGAGGTGTACGAGAATACAGCGATGTAGGGGAAATTATGAGAGGTGCGTGACAACACGGCGATACAGGGGAATGTATCAGAGGTGTGAGAAAACACAGCGATATAATGGAAGTAATGACAGGAGCGAAAACATAGCGATATAGGTGAAGACATGAGAGGTGAGTGAAAACACAGCGATATAGGGGAAGGTGTGAAGGTATGAGAGGTGCACGAAAACACAGCGATACAGGGGAAGGTATGAGAGGTGTGCGAGAACACGGCGATATCGGGGAAATTATGAGAGGTGTGCGAAAACACGGCGATACGGGCGAATGTATCAGAGGTGTGAGAAAATAAAGTGATATAGGGGAAGTATTGAGAGGAGCGAAAACATAGCGATCTAGGTGAAGACATGAGAGGTGCGCAAAAACACGGCGATATGGGGGAAGCTATGAGAGGTGAGCAAAAACACAGCGATACAGGGGAAGCTATGAGAGGTGAGCAATAACACAGCGATAAAGGCGAATCTATGGGATGTGCGCGAAAAGACAGCGATATAGGGGAAGGTATGGAAGGTGCTCGAAAGCAGGGCGATATAGGGGAAGTTATGAGAGGTGCGTAAAAACCCAGCGATGTAGGGGACATTATGAGATGTGCATGAATACACGGCGATAATCGGGAAGCCATGAGAGGTGTGCAAAAACACAGCGATATAGGGGAAGGTATGAGAGCTGCGTGAAAACACAGTGATATAGGGGAAGGTATGAGAGGAGCTCGAAAACAGGGCGATAGAGGGGAGGTTATGAGAGGTGCGTGAAAACACGGTGATATAGGGGAAGATATGAGAGGTGTGCAAAAGGACAGCGGTATACGGAAATGCATGAGAGGTGCACGAAAACAGCGATATAGGTGAAGGAATGGGAGGTGCGCGAAAACAGGGCGATATTTGGGAAGGTATGAGAGGTGCGTGAAAGCACAGTGACATAAGGGAAGCTATGGGAGGTGCGCGAATATACAGCGATATAGAGGACGTTATGAGATGTGCATGACAACACAGCAATAAAGGTGAATCTATGGGATGTGCGTGAAATGACAGCGATATAGGGGAAGGTATGAGAGGTCCGCAAGCACAGCGATATAGGGGGAGGTATGAGAGGTGCACGAAAACACAGCGATATAGGGGACGTGATGAGATGTGCATGAAAACGCAGTGATATTAGGGAAGGTATGAGAGGTGCACAAAAACACAGCGATATAGGAGAAGTTATGAGAGGTGTGTGAAAACACAGCAATATAGGGGGAGGTATGAGAGGTGCATGAAAACACAGCGATATAGGGGAAGGTATGATAGGTGCGCGAAAACAGGGCGATATAGGGGAACGTATGAGAGGTGCGCGAAGGCACAGCAATATAAGGGATGCTATGGGATGTGCGCGAATACACAGCGATATAGGGGACGTTATGAGATGTGCATGAAAACACGACAATATAGGGGAAGGTATAAAAGCTGCGCAAAAATACAGTGATATAGGAGAAGTTATGAGAGGTGCGTGAAAACACAGCGATATAAGGGAAGGTATGAGAGGTGCACTAAAACATAGCGATATTGGGGAAGGTATGCGAGGTGCGCGAAAACAGGGCGATATAGGGGAAGTTATGAGAGGTGTGCGAAGGCACAGCGATACAGGGGATGCTATGAGAGGTGCGCTAAAACACCGTGATATAGGGGAAGACATGAGAGGTGCGCAAAAACAGGGCAATATGGTGGAACCTATGGGATGTGCGCAAAACCACGGCGATACAGGGGAATGTATCAGAGGTGCGAGAAAACACAGCTATATAGGGGACGCTATGGGACATGCGCAAAAAAACAATGATATGGGGAAGGTTTGAGAGGTGTGCGAGAACATGGCGATATAGGGGAAATTGTAAGAGGTGCACGAAAACATGGCAATACAGGAGAATGCATCAGAGGTGCGAGAAAACACAGCGATATAGGGGAATTAATGATACGAGCGAAGTCATAGCGATATAGGTGAAGACATGCGAGGTGCGCGAAAACACGGCGATATAGGGTAAGCTATGAGAGGTGAGCAATAACACAGCGATCAAGGTGAAGCTATGGGATGTGCGCAAAAACAGCGATGTAGGCAAATCTATGGGAGGTGCGCCAAAACACAGCGATATAGGGGACGGTATGAGATGTGCATGAATACACGGCGATATTGGGGAAGCCATGAGAGGTGCCTGAAAACACAACGATATAGGGGAAGGTATGAGAGGTTCAAGAAGGCACAGCAATATAGGGGATGCTATGGGAAGTGCGCGAAAACACAGCGATATAGGAGACGGTATGAGATGTGCATAAAAACATGGCGATATAGGGGGAGGTATGAGAGGTGCGCGTAAATACGGCGATATAGGGGAAAGTATGAGAGGTGTGCGAAAACTTGGCATTACAGGGGAATGCATCAGAGGTGCCAGAAAACACAGCTAATTAGTGGAATACATGAGAGGTGCGCGAAAACAGGGCAATATAGGGAAAATTATGACAGGTGTGCGAAAACACGGCGATACGGGAGAATGTATCAGATGTGCGAGAAAACACAGCGATACAGGGGAAGTATTGAGAGGATCGAATGCATAGCGACCTAGGTGAAGATATGAGAGGTGCGCGAAAAGAGAGCGATATAGGGGAAGCTATGAGAGGTGTACAAGGCACAGCGATATAGGGGGTGCTATGGGAGGTGCGTGAATACACAGCGATATAGGGGACGTTATGAGATGTGCATGAAAACGCAGTGATATTAGGGAAGGTATGAGAGGTGCACAAAAACACAGCGATATAGGAGAAGTTATGAGAGGTGTGCGAAAACACAGCGATATAGATGAAGGTATGAAAGGTGCACGAAAACGCAGTGATATAAGGGAAGGTATAGGAGATGCGCGAAAACAGGGCGATATAGGGGAACGTATGAGAGGTGCACGAAGGCACAGCGATATAGGGGAAGACATGAGAGGTGCGGAAAAACAGGGCAATATAGTGGAACCTGTGGGATGTGCATGAAACCACGGCGATACAGGGGAATGTATCAGAGGTGCCAGAAAACACAGCGATATAGGGGATGCTATGGGACATGCGCAAACAAACAGTGATATAGGGGAAGGTATGAGAGGTGTGCGAGAACACAACGATATAGGGGAAATTGTAAGAGGTTCGCGAAAACATGGCAGTACAGAAGAATGTATCAGAGGTGCAAGAAAACACAACGATATAGGGGAAGTAATGATAGGAGCGAAAACATAGCGATATAGCTGAAAACATGCGAGATGCGTGAAAACACGGCGATATAGGGTAAGCTATGAGAGGTGAGCAATAACACAGCGATCAAGGTGAAGCTAAGGGATGTGCACAAAAACAGCGAAGTAGGCGAAGCTATGGGAGGTGCGCGAAAGCACAGCGATATAGGGGAATGTATGAGATGTGCGCAAAAATACATCGATATGGGGAAGGTATGAGAGCTGCGTGAAAACACGGTGATACTGGGGAGGGTATGAGAGGTGTGCAAAAACACAGCGGTATACGGAAATGCATGAGAGGTGCACGAAAACAGCGATATAGGTGAAGGAATGGGAGGTGCGCGAAAACAGGGCGATATTTGGGAAGGTATGAGAGGTACGTGAAAGCACAGTGATATAAGGGAAGCTATGGGAGGTGTGCGAATATACAGCGATATAGAGGACGTTATGAGATGTGCATGACAACACAGCGATAAAGGTGAATCTATGGGATGTGCGCGAAATGACAGCGATATAGGGGAAGGTATGAGAGGTCTGCAAGCACAGCGATATAGGGGGAGGTATGAGAGGTGCACGAAAACACAGCGATATAGGGGACGTGATGAGATGTGCATGAAAACGCAGTGATATTAGGGAAGGTATGAGAGGTGCACAAAAACACAGCGATATAGGAGAAGTTATGAGAGGTGTGTGAAAACACAGCGATATTGGGGAAGGTATGATTGGTGCGCGAAAACAGGGCGATATAGGGGAATGTATGAGAGGTGCGCGAAGGCACAGCAATATAAGGGATGCTATGGGATGTGCGCGAATACACAGCGATATAGGGGACGTTATGAGATGTGCATGAAAACATGACAATATAGGGGAAGGTATAAGAGCTGCGCAAAAATACAGTGATATAGGAGAAGTTATGAGAGGTGCGTGAAAACACAGCGATATAGGGGAAGCTATAAGAGCTGAGTGAAAACACAGCGATATAGGGGAAGGTCTGAGAAGTGTTTGAAAACACAATTATATACGGGAACCTATAGGAGGTGCGGGAAAGCAGAGCAATATAGAGGAAGCTATGAGAGGTGCGCGAAAACACGGCGATGTAGGCGAAGCTATGGGTGGTGTGCGAAAACACAGCGAAAAAGGGGAAGGTGTGAGAGGTGGGAAAAAAACCAGCCATATTGGGGAAGGCATGGGAGGTGCACGAAAGCACTGCGATATAGGGGAAGTTATGAGAGCTGCGTGAAAACACAATGACATTTGGAAGCTATGAGACGTGTGCGAAAGCATGGCGATATACGTGAAAATATGCGAGGTGCGGGAAAACACGGCAAAATAAGGGAAGCTATAAGAGCTGAGCGAAAACACAGCGATAGATGGGAAGCAATGGGAGGTGCTCAAAAACACAGCGATATAGCGGAAGGTATGAGAGGTGCGTGAAATCACAACGATATAGGGGAAGGGATGAGAGGTGCACGAAATCACAGCGATATAGGGGAAGGTATCAGAGGTGCGTGAAAACACAGCGATGTAGGCGAAGCTATGGGTGGTGTGCAAAAACACAGCCATAAAGGGGAAGCGATGAGGGGTGCACGAAAACATCGCAATATATGGCTAGCTATGAGAGGTGTGCGAAAACAGCGATATACAAGAAGGTATGGGAGGAGCGCAAAAGCACAGCAATATATGGGAAGCTATGGGTGTTGTGCGAAAACACAGAAATACAGGGGAAGGTGTGAGAGGTGCGAAAAAAAACACAGCCATATTGGGGAAGGTATGGGAGGTGCGCGAAAGCACTGTGATGTAGGGGAAGGTATGAGAGCTGCGCGAAAACATAGTGACATGGGGAAGCTATGAGAGGTGTGTGAAAGCATGGCGATATACGTGAAGATATGTGAGGTGCGGGAAAACACGGCGATATAGGGGAATGTATGAGAGATGAGCAAAAACAGCTAAAAAGTAGAAGGTATGAAAGCTGTGCGAGAACAGGGCGATATAGGCAAAGCTATAAGAGGCCAGCAAAAACACTACGAGATAAGGGAATGTATAATAGGTGCATCAAAACACAGCGATATAGGGGAAGCTATGGGAGGTGTGTGAAAACACAGCGATACAGGGGAAGCTATGGGAGGTGCTCGACAAAACGGTGATATAGGGGAAGGTATTGGAGGTGCGCGAAAACATGGCGATACAATGGAAGTTATGTGAGGTGCGCGAAAACACAGCCATATTGGGGAAGATATGTGAGGTGCGCGAGAAAACAGCGTTATTGGGGAAACAATGGGAGGTGCACGAAAACAGCGATATAGGGAAAGCTCTGGGAGGTGCGCGAAAACGCAGCGATACAGGGGAAGGTATGAGAGGTGCGTGAAAACACAGCGATATAGGGGAGGCTATCGGAGGTTCCCGAAAACACAGCGATATTGGGGAAGCTATTGGAGGTGCCCGAAAACACAGCAATATAGAGGAAGGTATGAGAGATGCTCAAAAACACGCCGATGTAGAGGAATGTATCAAAGGTGTGCAAAAACAAGGCAATATAGGGGAAGGTATGAGAGGTGCTCGGAAACAGCAATATAGGGGAAGCTGTGGGAGGTGTGCTAAAACATAGCTATAAAGGGCAACATATGAGAGGTGGGCTAAAACACAGCCATATTGGAGATTTTATGGGAGGTGCGCGAAAACACAGTGATAGAGGTGAAGGAAAGAGAGGTGCATGAAAACACGGTGATATAGGGGAATCTGTAAGAACTGAGCGAAAACACACAGATATAGGGGAAGCTATAAGAGCTGAGCGAAAACACAGCGATATAGGGGATGGTATGAGAGGTACGCGCAAACACATTGATATTTGGGAAGCTATGGGAGGTGCGGAAAACACAGCGATATCGGGGAAGCTATGAGAGGTGTGCAAAACCACAGCGATAAAGGGTAAGGTATGATAGAGCCCAAAAACACAGTCATATTAGGGAAGGGATGGGAGGTGCACGAAAACAATACAACATCAGGGAAGGTATGCGAGGTGCGCAAAAACACAGCGATATAGGGGAAGTTATATGAGATGAGCGAAAACACAGCTAAAAAGGGGAAGGTATGAGCGGTGAGCGAAAGCACGGCGATAGAGGGGGAGCTATGAGAGGTGCTCAAAAACAGGACGATACAGGGTAAGGTATGAGATGTGCGCGAAAACACAGCCATATTGGGGAATATATGGGAGGTGCGGGAAAGCACAGCAGTAAGGGGCAGCTATGGGAGGTGCTCGAAAACACGGCGATATAGGGGAAGGTATGAGAGGTGCGCGAGAAAGCAGCGTTATTGGGGAAACAATGGGAGATGCACGAAAACAGCGATATAGGGGAAGCTCTGGGAGGTGCGCAAAAACACGGCGATATAGGAGAATCTATAAGAGCTGAGCGAAAACACAGCGATCTAGGGGAAGGTATCAGAGGTGCGCGAAAACACAATGACATTAGTGAGCCTATGGGAGGTGCAGGAAAACAGAGCAATATAGAGGAAGCAATGATCGGTGTGCGAAAACACAGTGATACGGGGGAAGGTATGAGAGGTGCGGGAAAACACTGCGATTTTGGAGAAGTTATGCGAGATGAGCGAAAACACAGCTAAAAAGGGGAAGGTAAGAGAGGTGCAAGAAAGCACGGCAATATAGGGGAAGCTATGAGAGGTGAGTGAAAACACTGCGATATAGTGGAAGGTATGATAAGTGCATCAAAACACAACAATATAGGGGAAGCTCTGGGAGGTGTGCGAAAACACGGCGATAAAGGGCAACGTATGAGAGGTGCGCGAAAACACAGAGATGTAGGGGAAGCTATGGGAGGTGCGCAAAATCACAGCGTTATTGGGAAAATATGGGAGGTGCATGACAACACAACTGTATAGGGGAAGCTCTGGGAGGTGCGTGAAAACACGACGATATAGGGGAAGCTATAAGAGCTGAGTGAAAACACAGCGATAGAGGGGAAGCTATGGGAGGTGCTCGAAAACATGGTGATACAGGGAAAGGTATGAGAGGTGCGCGAAAACACAGCCATATTGGGGAACGTATGGGAGGTGCGGAAAAACACAGCAGTATGTGGAAGATATGGGAGGTGTGCGAAAACACGGCGATAAAGGGCAACGTATGAGAGGTGCGCGAAAACACAGCCATATTGGGGAAACAATGGGAGGAGCACGTAAATGGCGATATAGGGGAAGCTATGAGAGGTGCTCGAAAACCCGGCGATATAGGGGAAGGTATGATAGGAGTGCGAAAGCCCGGCAATACAGGGAAATTTATGAGAGGTGCGCAAAAACACAGCCATATTGGGGTAAATATGGGAGGTGCACGAAAACACATCGATATAGTGAAAGCTCTGGGAGGTGCTCGAAAACACGGCAATATAGGGGAATGTACGAGAGGTGCACGAAAACAGCAACTTAGGGGAAGCTATGAGAGGTGCTCGAAAAAATTGCTATATAGGGACAGCTATAGGAGGTGCGCGAAAACACAGCAATATTGGGGAAGGTATTAGAGGTGCGCTAAAACACAGCGATATAGGGGAATATATAAGAGGTGTGGGAAAACACAGCAATATAGGGAAAGTTATGAGAGATGAGCGAAAACACAGCTAAAAAGGGGAAGCTATGCCGGGTGCGTGAAAACACAGCGATATAGGGGAAAATAACAGAGGTGCACAAAAACACAGCAATATAGTGGAAGCTATGGGAGGTGCAAGAAAACAGAGCGATATAGGGGAAGCTATTGGAGGTGTGCAATAACACAGCGATACAGGGGTTGGTATGAGAGGTGCACGAAAACAAAGCAATATAGTGGAATCTGTGAGAGGTGCGTGAAAACAGCCATATGGGGGAAGGTATGGGAAGCTATGACAAAAGAACCAGTTATCAGAAGATTGATGCCGATAAGAGGACAATGGGGGAACATGCAAGGTGCAAGTAAGAGAGAGACGAGAGAGATTACCGAAAGGAGACACGGTTCCGAGTATTGTCAGAGACCGGTGGCTTTGAACCCTGAACTGTTTGAAGTTTGATGGACAGGCGATACCCCAGCAGGGAGATAAAAAGGGACAGGTTCACTTAGGCAACAGACACACGACTCCACGAGGTAACGAGACCCTGAAAGTGGTGTGCTCCCCTACAAGTTGGTGGGAGGTTCTGGAGGTCTGTCGCGGGACCAGCCATAGACGCACAGGGTGGAAAGATACAGTCGGGCGGGAACCTGGTGTGTGTGTCCGCCCTTGCCTGGGTGCCGGGTTCACCGCAGAAGAACGATCGTATCTGGAACGGAGGGGTCACAGTCGGTGACCTCAGAAGACATTACAAAGGGCTCGCCCGAAAGCTAACTGCGAGGAATATCGAAGGTCTGTTTGGAAACTGATTTGCATATTCATTTGTTCTCTCTCTCTCTCTCTCTCCCCAACGACACGACGGCGATTACTGCGAACTGAATTAAACTGAACTCTGTGTCACTTGATGACTGATCATTTTACCCCTAGACTGCAATAGAGCTTGATTGATCCAATTATCCTAGTTCTGTGTACATGTGTGTTTATTCATTGCTAAACTGTTGCATTTATATCCTTTTATTAGAGTACTGTGTTGTTTCTTTCTTTATTAAAACTTTCTTAGTTCCAGTAATCCAGACTCCAACTAAGTGGTCCATTTCTGCTGGTTCAGCAACCCAGTTACGGGGTACGTAACATAAGTGGGGTTCTCGTCCGCGATTTTGAACGCTAAATTTGGGACTGGATAAATTGATGGGGTTAAAATTCCCGAAAGAAAGAAAAGGCAAACAGCAGAAATGGAGATTGAGGAATTTCTAAAGGCGCAGACCTCGGAGGCATTAGAGGATGCCAGGAAAGCAGAATTGGTAGCTGTGGCCAAACGGTTGAATCTTGTTAAGGGGAAGTCGACAATGAGGAGAGAGGAGACACACAGAGCTATCGTAGAGCACTATGTACCTAAAGGTGTGTTTCCCCAAGGGGAACTGGAGGTGATATCTATTGGAAAACCTGGTGGAGACGCAGTACAGGTGCAGCTTGAAAAATTAAAACTCGAGCACCAGGTCCGGGTACGGCAGCTAGAACACGAAGAGAAACAGAGGGAAAGGGAATTCAAGCTGGAGAGGTTAAAGATAAGGGCAGAGCAGGGGGCCATGCCGAACCAAGGTGGAGGGTTCCGGGCGACCCAGGAGGTTAGGATGGTTCCCCCATTTGACGATACCGATGTGGATCGGTACTTTCTCCATTTCGAAAAAGTTGCTGCAAGTCGGGACTGGCCGAGGGATAAGTCAGCTGTTTTGCTTCAGAGTGTACCTAAAGGAAAAGCCCAAGAAGCTTACTCAGCTTTGTCCGCAGAAGATGCCCAGAGGTATGAGGTGGTGAAAGAGGCCATCCTCAGGACTTATGAGTTGGTCCCAGAGGCATACCGGCAGAGGTTCCGGAATGCAAGGAAGCAGTGGGGCCGCATGTATTTAGAGTTTGCCCGTGAGATGCAGACATATTGTGAGCATTGGTGCGCCTCGAAGGGGGTAAGACTGCTACAGCTGATCCTGATTGAGCAGTTTAAAGGTTGTGTCCCTGACGGTATGAGACCCGACCTCGATGAGAAAGAGGTAGACACTTTAGCCGCATCTGCGAAGTTAGCGGATGAGTACGCGTTGACACATAAAACGAATTTTGCCCCGAGTAAAGGCTACCAGAAGGGTAGTCAGGACGACGGGGAGAGTCCAACAGAAAAGTCAGAAAGTAAGCCGGGGACTAGTGAGAAGGATAAGGTAGACCGGGAGCAGTTTGGTAGGAAGTCTCCTGGGGTCGTATGTTACAATTGTGGGAAAGTCGGACACTTTGCGTCCAGGTGCATTGCCCCAAGGAAGGAGATGGGAAAGGGAAAGGTGGCGTTTCCGACTGGCTGTATTGAGCTGGTAAGCAAACCGTTAGGAGAGGAGAGGGCTAACAAAGTTCAGGAAGGGCGCGAGAGGTTTATCTCCACCGGATTGGTGTCGGTGAAGGAGGGGTTAAACCCAGTTCCAGTGCGGATCTGGAGAGACAGGGGAGCGTGTCAGTAATTGATATTAAAGAGTGAATTAGAGTGTAGCTCAGAGACCCAGACTGGGGAGGTCAGGGTCAAAGGTATTGGGGAAGGGACTGAAGCAGTGTCTTTGCACCAGGTACACCTACAAAGCGACTTGGTCTCTGGACTAGTCACGATCGGGGTGAGGCCCGAACTACCGATGAAAGGCGTGGAAGTCTTACTCGGTAGTGACCTCGCCGGCGGAAATGTGTTCTCAGCAGTAAAACTGACAGGCCAGCCTGCCAGCATTGAGGCCCCGCCCATGGACTCACAGGTTCATCCTGGTTGCGCAGTGACTCGGCCTGTGTCCAGAAAGGCTGCAGAGGCTGATATAGAGTTAGCTGAGACGTTTCTATCAGCCTTGTACCAGGGGGAGGTAGAAAGAGAAAAGAAGGAGCGTAGTGAAACAGGAGGAAGTGAGGGAGGTGAGGCAGACTTAGCATTAGCAAGGAAGGACTTTGTACAGACACAGGAGAGAGACGAGGAGCTGATGGTTTCGGCGGAGACAGCTCTCTCTGAAGCAGAATTAAAAAGAGAGCCAGTAGGCTATTGTGTGGAGGAGGGAGTGCTAAGGAAGAAAGGGAGACCAAGTACCGTGCCCGCAGATGAGGAATGGGGGATGGTGCCAATAATTTATGGGGATGAGATTCTTAACCTGGCCCACAAGATACCCCTCGGTGGACATTTTGGGGGGATGAAAACAGTCAGCGGAATCATGAAAGAGTTTTACTGGCTGCACAGGAGGAAGGATGTTACTGACTATTGTAGACTTGAGTTAACACAGTTAGAGGCTATTAACATGTTAAAAGCTCGCCACGATCAGAAAACAGATCTAACTGGTGATATCATGAAAATTAATGAGGCTAGGGTGCCACCTGATAAGGGGAAAACCCATTTTGAAAAGATAAGTGTGGTGCTGACCAGATGGGAGAACACTATTGTGTTGACCGACTTTGCTGTTGAGTTCTCTCCCTTAACCCCCGAACAAAGTGAACCTCTAAGAGAGCTAATTAAACGACACGCCCACGTAGGTTCAGGTGTCCCGAGGTGATGCAAGGAGCTGGGACATGGAGCTGTTGCCACATCAAGCAGCCTAGTGAGCAACACCCCTATAGAATGATTAATTCAGTGACAAACGGGCTAAAGAACACAGAAGTGTATATTGGCGATATAGTGGTCTGGAGTGACATGTGGGGGGGGGAGCACATTATGGCGGTAGAGGAGCTGTATAAATGGCTGTCTGAAGCCAGCCTGACAGTGAACCTCGCAAAAAGTGAGTTCGGCCGCGCGAAGGTCACTTATCTGGGATTTGTAGTAGGACAGGGGCAGCTGGCTCCGATGCAAGCTAAGGTGCGGGCTGTCTCTGAAGTCCCCACCCCGACAGACAAGAGAGCCCGAAGAAGGCTCTTGGAGATGGTGGGGTACTATCGGAAGTTTTGCAGAAAAAAAAACAACTTTGCGGATAGTACCCACCCTCTTACTAAGCCCTTGCCAAAGAATGCTAAGTTGGTATGGGACGACCCTTGTTATCTGTGTCCGGGGCGAAATCCACCGAGAAGTAACACTGATCACAAGTCATTAGTGTTTTCGGTCACTATGAAGTTTGCTAAGTTGGAGCCTGGTTTTAGAGGATTATTAAAAATTACACATATAAAAGGAACTAAAAATGTAATTGCTGACTGTCTGTCCAGGTGTTGACAACTTAAAATTCTCCGTATTATCCAAATAGCCGATGACCATGTATATTTGTGTGTATCTAAGAATGTATTCCTGCCTATTATTTTTACCCCGGTAAAAGTCCTTTGAAGGGTAGGGATGTGACAAAAGAACCAGTTATCAGAAGATTGATGCCGATAAGAGGACAATGGGGGAACATTCAAGGTGCAAATAAGACAGAGACGAGAGAGATTACCCAAAGGAGACACGGTTCCGAGTATTGTCAGAGACCAGTGGCTTTGAACACTGAACTATTTGAAGTTTGATGGACAGGCGATACCCCAGCAGGGGGATAAAAAGGGACAGGTTCGCTAAGGCAACAGACACACGACTCCACGAGGTAACGAGACCCTGAAAGCGGTGTGCCCCACCCCCACAAGTTCGTGGGAGTTTTTGGAGGTCTGGTCGCGGGACCAGCCACAGACGCACAGGGTGGAAAGATACGGTCGGGCGGGACCCTGGTGTGTGTGTCCACCCTTGCCTGGGTGCCGGGTTCACCGCAGAAGAACGATAGTATCTGGAACGGAGGGGTCACAGTCGGTGACCTCAGAAGACATTACAAAGGGTTCGCCCGAAAGCTAACTGCGAGGAATATCGAAGGTCTGTTTGGAAACCGATTTCAATATTCATTCGTTCTCTCCCTCTCTCCCCAACGACACGACGGTGATTACTGCGAACTGAATTAAACGGAACTCTGTGTCACCTGATGACTGATCATTTTACCCCTAGACTGCGATAGAGCTTGAGTGATCCAATTATCCTAGTTCTGTGTACGTGTGTTTATTCATTGCTAAACTGTTGCATTAATATCCTTTTGTTAGAGTACTGTGTTGTTTCTTTCTTTATTAAAACTTTCTTAGTTCCAGTAATCCAGACTCCAACCCAGTTTGGCAACCCAGTTACGGGGTACGTAACAGCGAAAACACAGCGATATAGGGGAAGGTATGCGAGGTGCGTGAAAACACAGCGAGAAAGGGGAAGCTATGAGAGGTGCCCGAAAACACAGCCATATAGGGGAAGGTATGAGAGGTGTACGAAAACACAGCGATATAGGGGAAGCAATGGAAAGTGCACGAGAACACAACGATATACGTGAAGGTCTGAGAGATGCGCGAAAACACGGCGACATAGGGGAAGGTATGAGATATGAGTGAAACACAGCTAAAAAGTGGAAGGTATGAGAGGTGCGCGAGAACACGGCGATATAGGCAAAGCTAGGAGAGGTGAGCGAAAACACAGCGCTATAGGGGAAGGTTTGAGAGGTGCATGAAAACACAGCGATATAGGGGAAACTATGGGAGGTGTGTGAAAACACAGCGATATAGGGGAAGTTATGAGAGATGAGCGAAAACACAGCTAAAAGGGGAAGCTATGGCAGGTGCGTGAAAACACAGCGATATAGGGGAACCTATGGGAGGTGCGCGAAAATACAGCGATATAGGGGAATGGATGAGAGGTGAGCAAAAACAGAGCGACATAGTGGAAGGTATGGGAGGTCTGCATAAACACGGCAATATAGGGGAAGGTTTGAGAGGTGCACGAAAAGACTGTGATATGGGGGAAGCTATGAGAGGTGCGCGAAAACACAGCGATATAGGGGAAGGTATGAGAGGTGCGCTAAAACACATCGGTACAGGGGAAGCTAAAAGAGGTGCATAAAAACACAGCGATATAGTGGAAGATATGAGAGGTGCGCGAAAACACGATATTGGGGAAGGTATGCGAGGTGTGCGAAAACACAGTGAGAAAGGGGAAGCTATGAGAGGTGCGCGAGGACACGGCAATATAGGCAAAGCTATGAGAGGTGACCGAAAACACAGCGATATAGTGGAAGGTATGAGTGGTGCATGAAAAGACAGCGATATAGGGGAAACAATAGGAGGTGCGCAGAAACACAGCAATATAGAGGAGCTATGAGAGGTGAGTCAAAACACAGCGATATAGGGGAAGGTATGAGAGGTGCATGAAATCACAGCGATATAGGGGAAGCTATGGGAGGTGTGTGAAAACACAGCGAGATAGGGGAAACTATGTGAGGCACACAAAAACACAGCAATACACGGAAAGCTATGGGAGGTGCGTGAAAACACGGTGACATAGGGGAAGGTATGAGAGGTGCGCAAAAGCACAGCGATATAGTGGAAGATATGAGAGGTGCACGAAAAGACAGCGATATAGGGGAAGGTATAAGAGGTGCACGAAAATGCAGCGATATGGGGAAGTGATGGGAGGGGCGCGAAAGCACAGCGATGTAGGTGAATGTATGAGTGGTGCGTGAAAACCTGGCAATATAGGGGAAGCTATGTGAGGTGCTAGAAATCATAGCGAATAGAGAAAGCTATCAGAGATGCGCGAAAATGCAGCGACTTATGGGAAGCCATGGGAGATGCGCGAAAACAGAGCGATATAGGGGAAGGTATGAGGGGTGCGAGCAAACACATCAATATAGGGGAAGCTATGGGAGTTGTGTGAAAACAGGGCGATATAGGAGACGGTATGAGAGGTGCACAAAAACACAGCGATGTAAGGGAAGCTATGGGAGTTGCGTGAAACCAGGGCGATATAGGAGAAGGTATGAGAGGTGGGCGAAAACACAGCGATGTAGGGGAAGCTATGTGAGATATCGAAAACACGGCGATATAGGTGAAGCTATGAGAGGTGCCTGAGAACACCGCGATATAGGGGAAGCTGTGGGAGGCACGTGAAAACACACCGATATAGAGGAATGTATGAGAGGTGCGCGAAAACACGGCGATACAGGGAAGGTTTGAGGTTTGCGCAAAAACACAGCAGTATAGGGGAAGCAATGGGAGGTGCGCATAAACATTGCGATATAGGAGAAGCTATAACAGGTGAGTGAAAACACAGCGATATAGGGGAAGGTATGAGTGGTGCGTGAAAACACAGCGATAAAGGGGAAGCTATGAGAGGTGCACGAAAACACGCCAATATACGTGAAGGTATGAGAGGTGCGTGAGAAACGGCGATATAGGCAATGCTATGAGAGGTGAGCGAAAACACAGCGATGTAGTGGAAGGTATGAGTGGTGCACGAAAACACAGCGATATGGGGAAGCAATGGGAGGTGCACAAAAACACAGCAATATAGGGGAAGGTTTGAGGGTTGTGCGAAAATACAGCAGTATAGGGGAAGCAATGGGAGGTACGCGAAAACATGGCGATGTAGGGGAATGTATGAGAGTTGCACGAAAACACAGCCATATGAGGAAGCGATGGGAGGTGCGCATAAACACGGCGATATAGGGTAATGTATGAGAGATGAGCGACAACACAATTAAAAAGTGGAAAGTATGAGAGGTGCGCGACAACGCGGCGACATAGGGGAAGCCATGAGAGGTGCGCGAACACAGGGCGATATACGTGAAGGTATGAGAGGTGTGCGAAAACAGGGCGATATCGGGGAAGGTATGCGGTATGAGCGAAAGCACAGCTAAAAAGTGCAAGGTATGAGAGTTGTGCGAGAACACGGCGATATAGGCAAAGCTATGAGAGGTGAGCGAAAACACAGCGATATAGGGGAAGGTATGATAGGTGCATGAAAACACGGCGTTGTAGGGGAAGCTATGGGAGTTATCGACAACATGACAATATAGGTGAATTTATGAGAGTTGCCCGAGAACACAGCAATATAGGGGAAGCTGTGCAGGTCAAAGTATCTATATCAGTATCAAAGTCAACCTATCCAAGTCACCCTGCATCCTCTTAGCATCCTCCTCACAGCTAACACTGCCGCCCAGCTTTGTGTCATCCGCAAACTTGGAGATGCTGCATTTAATTCCCTCATCCAAGTCATTAATATATATTGCAAACAACTGGGGTCCCAGCACTGAGCCTTGCGGTACCCCACTTGTCACTGCCTGCCATTCTGAAAAGGTCCCGTTTATTCCCACTCTTCGCTTCCTGTCTGCCAACCAATTCTCTATCCACATCAATACCTTACCCCCAATACCATGTGCTTTAAGTTTGCACACTAATCTCCTGTGTGGGATCTTGTCAAAAGCCTTTTGAAACTCCAAATATACCACATCCACTGGTTCTCCCCTGTCCACTCTACTAGTTAAATACTCAAAAAATAGGGGAAGATGAGCGAAAACACAGCAAAAAAGGGGAAGGTATGAGAGGTGCATGAAAACAGGGCGATATAGGGGAAGGTATGAGAAGTGCACGAAAACGCAGTGCTATAGGGGGAGCTATGGGAGGTGCGCGAAAACATAGCAATATAGGGAAAGCTATGAGAGATGCGCGAAAACGCAGTGATACAGGGGAAGCTCTGGGAGTTGCATGAAAACACAGCGATATAGGAGAAAGTATGAGTGGTGCGCGAAAACACAGTGATATAGGGAAAGCTATGAGAGGTGCACGAGAACGCAGCGATATAGCAGAAAATATGGGAGGTGCGCAAAAACTGAATGATGTAGTGGAAGGTATGCGAGGTGCGCAAAAACACAGCGATATATGGGAAGCTATGGGAGATACACGAAAACAGAGCAATATAGGGGAAGGTATGAGAGGTGTGAGAAAACACAGCGATATAGGGGAAGCTATGGGAGGTGGGTGAAAACGGCGATATAGGAGAAGGTATAAGAGGTGCGCGAAAACATGGCGATGTAGAGGAAGGTATGAGAGGTGAGAGAAAACGCAGCTCTATAGGGGAAGGTATGAGAGTTGCGTAAAAACACGGCGATACAGTGGCAGCTATAAGAGGTGAGCAAAAACACAGCGATATAGGGGAAGGTATGAGAGGTGCACGAAAACACGGCGATATCAGGGAATCCATGGGAGGTGCGTGAAAACACGGTGATATAAGAGAAGCTACAGGAGGTACGCAAAAACACGGTGATATAGGGGAAGCTATGAGAGGTGCACGAAAGCATCGCAATATAGGGGCAGCTGTGGGAGGTGCGCGAAAGCACAGCAATATTGGGGAAGGTATGAGAGGTGCTTGAAAACACGGCGATGTAGGGGAATAAATGAGAGGTCCGTGAAAACGCGGCGATATACGGGAAAGTATGGGAGGTGTGCGAAATCACAGTAATATAGGGAAAGGGATGAGAGGTGGCGAAAACACAGCGATATACAGGAAGTTATGGGAGGTGCGCGAAAACACGGCGATATACGTGAAGGTATGAGGGGTGCGCGAAAACACGGCGGTATAGGGGAAGGTATGAGAGGTGTGCGAAAACATAGCGATATAGGGGAAGCTATGGAAGGTACGTGAAAACACAGTGATATATATTGGAAGATATGGGAGGTGTGCGAAAACACGGCGATATAGGGGAAGGTATGAGAGGTGCGCGAATATACAGCGATATAGGGGAAGGTATGAGAGGTGCGCGAAAACACGGCGATACAGTGGAAGTTATGAGAGGTGCGTGAAAACACAACGATATAGGGGAAGGTATGAGAGGTGCGCGAAAACACAGCGATATAGGGGAAGCTATGGGAGGTTTGCGAAAACACGGCAATACAGGGGAATGTATCAGAGGTGCGAGAAAACACACCGATATAGGGGAAGTTATGAGAGGAGCAAAAACACAGCGATGTAGGGGAAGGTGTGAGAGGTGCCTCGCCGCTCGCCTCCAGCGTCTTGTCATACCGGCCGCTTCGGATTTTGTGTTTAAATTTGCTCCAGTCCCGAGATTTACCTGTGGAACTCAATCTCTCCGTGTCAAGGTAAATTTTCCAATTACAATTCAGTTCCGATGGTGACGTCTGAAACTCAGTCTCTCCGTGTCAAGTATTCTAAGTTTTATTTCAGCACCGATGTTTCCTGTGTAATTCCATCTCTCCGTGCCAAGAGAAATTTTGCCTGCTGCTTTCCTTTCTACACTCCGTGTCAGGATAGTTCTGCCTACCTTCTGCTTCCCTGAACAACTTCCTGTTTACCGTTAACGCTCTCACCCTCCTCTACTTCCTACCTTAATCTCCGGGCCTCGTTCCTTGCAACACAACGACTTAATCTGCGCGCATCTCCAAATCCACACGAGCCACCAGAATCCGTGTGCACTCCTGTACTTTATGACAAACCTCTAAAGCTACTTAATCCCCAAATCAATGCGCACCCTCATGTGCGAGAACGCAGCCCTAAATCAGTGTGCACCCGCAAATCATGTTCACCCCCAAAACTCCATGCGCACCCATATTCACAGTCACTTCACTAATTCTGCGTTTTCCGCAATTTGGTGCGCACCCCAACCCCGCTGACACGGCCGCAGGCATAACAGATTTTTTCAGAGCAACAATCATTTCAAACCGTTCAGAAAATTGTTGTCTCGGGAAGAAAAATAATCATTGTAAATTCTTTGCAAATCTTGGTGTAACTTCAAATCCGTATTGAATCCAAACGCACATGTGATTATCTTCGAGCAAAAACCGTGTCAAACAGTTCAGAAAATGGCTGCCTCGACATTAAAAAACGCAGCGTGAGGGTGCGCACTGATTTGAGGATTGAGGAGATTTAGAGGTTTGTCATAAAATGCAGGGGTGCACACGGCTTCTGGTGACTCATGTGGATTATTGAGATGCGCGCAGATTTAGTTGTTGTGTTGCAAAGAACGAGGTCCGGAGATGAAGTCGGGAAGTAGACGAGGGTTTGAGCGTTAACGGCTAACAGGAAGGTGTTCGTATGCAAATTTTGAGTAGCAACCTCCAATTTCAAAACACAATACGAACAGATTTGGAATAAACAAAGAGTCTATAATCCCAACGAATGAAATAAATTCAAGATTCATCACTATTCATCAAGATTCATCAAGATTCATCAAAATCCACAGACACATCCAAATCCGGGAACGCCACTAAATTCTCTACACCCGCACTAGAGTATGCCAAAGAAAGAATCATTTGAAAACCTTTAAAAAATATCTGTCTGCACAAGTTTAAAGTGGCGAGGTGAGGTATGGCTAGAGGCGAGAGGCTAGTGGTGAGTATTGGCTAAAGGCTAGAGGCTAGAGGCTAGGGGCGAGGCTTGGCTAGCTAGAAGTGAGGCTTGGCTAGAGGCTAGAGGCAACAGTCGAGTCTTGGCTAGAGGCTAGAGGCTAGAGGCAAGGCACCTCGCATACTTTCCTCTATATCGCCGTGAATTCGTGCACCTCTCATACCTTCCACTATATCGCTGTGTTTTTGCACACCTCTCGTAGCTTCTCCTGTATCGCTGTGTTTTCGCGCACCTCTCATACCTTCCCCAATATCACTGTGTTTTCATGCACATCCCATGGCTTCCTCTACATCGCTGTGTTTTTGCGCACCGCACATTCCTTCCCCTATATTGCTATGTTTTCGGTCACCTCCCATAGCTTCCCCTGTATAGCTGTGTTTTCAAGCACGTCTGATAGCTTTCCGGATATCGCTGTGTTTTCGTTCACCTCTCATAGATTTGCCTATATCGCCGTGCATTCCCGCAGCTCTCATAACTTCCACTATATCACTGTGATTTTGCGCTCCTCCCATAGCTTCCCCTATATTCTGTGTTTTCACTCACCTCCCATAGCTTCCCCTATATTGCTGTGTTTTTGCACACATCTCATAACTTCTGCTGTATCAATGTGTTTTTGCACACCTCTCATTGCTTCCCCTATATCACTGTATTTCCGTGCACGTCTCATATCTTCCCCTACATCGCAGTGTTTTCATGCACCTCTCATAGCTTCCCTAATATCACCGCGTTTTCGTGTACCTCGCATAGCTTCCCCCCACATCGCTGTGTTTTCACGCACCTCTTATATTCCCCTATAGAGCTGCGTTTTCTCTCGCCTCTCATAACTTCCCTTATATCGCCGTGTTTTCACACACTTCTTATACATTCCCCTACATCGCCATGTTTTCGCGCACCGCTCATACCTTCCTCTATATCGGTGTGTTTTCGCGCACCTCGCATAGGCTCCCCTATATCGCTGGTTTCTCGGGCAGCTCTCATAGCTTCCCCTACATCGCAGTGTTTTCAGGAACCTCTCATAGCTTCCCTAATATCGCAGTGTTGTCGCGCACCTCACGTAGCTTCCCCTACATCGCAGTGTTTTTGCGCACATCTCATACCTTCTCCTATATCGCCGTGTTTTCACGCAACTCCTATAGATTCCCCTATATCGCTGTTTCCTCGCACGTCTCATACCTTCCCCTACATCGCCGTATTTTCGCGCACCTCTCATACCTTCCCCATATCGCTGTGTTTTCATTCACCGCTTAGAGCTTCCCCCATATCGCTGTGTTTTCGTGCTCCTCTCATAACTTCCCCTATATAGCTGTGTTTTCTCTCACTTCTCATAACTTCCCCTATATTGCAGTGTTTTTGCGTGCCTCTAATACATTCTCCTACATCGCCGTGTTTTCACGCACCTCTCATACCTTCAACATTATCGCTGTGTTTTTGCGCATGTCCCATACCTTCCCATATATTTCTGTGTTTTCGCGCACCTCCCAGAGCTTCCCCTGTATTGCTGTGTTTTCATGCATATCCCATAACTTCCCCTCTATTGCTGTGTTTTCGCTTCCCTCTCATACCTTCACATAAATCATTGTGTTTTCTCGCACCACTCATGCCTTCCCCATATCACTCTGTTTTCCTGCACCTCCCAAAGCCTCCCATATATCGACGTGTTTTCATACATCTCTCATTCCTTCACGTATATCGATGTGTTTTTGCGCACCTCTCATACCTTCCCCTATATCACTGTGTTTTTGCTCACCTCTCATAGCTTGCCTTATATCGCTCTGTTTTTGCGCACTTCTCATAAATTCCCTTATATCACTGTGTTTTTGCTCACCTCTCATAGCTGCCACTATATTGCCATGTTTTCGCGCAGCTCTCATAGCTTCCCCTATATCGCCGTGTTTTCGCGTACCTCTCATACATTCCCCTCCATCGCTGTGTTTTTGCGTACCTCTCATACCTTCCCATATATCGACGTATTTTCGCAGACCTCTCATGCCTTCCCCTATATTGCTTCCGCCATATCACTGTTTTCGTGCACCTCTCATAGCTTGCCATATATGGCGATGTTTTCACACACCTCTCATGGCTTCCCCTAGATCGCTGTGTTTTCACGCACCTCGCATACCTCCTCTATGTCGTTGTGTTTTCATGCACCGCTCATACCTTCCTCTATATCGGTGTGTTTTCGCGCACCTGTCATAGCTTCCCCTATATCGTTCTGTTTTCATTCACCTCCCATAGCTTCCCATATATCGCTGTGTTTTCGCGCACCTCACATAGCTTCCCCTGTATCACTGTGTACTCAGGCACCTGTCATAGCTTCCCTTATATTGCGATGTTTTCGCGCACCTGTCATAGCTTCCCCTATATCGTTCTGTTTTCATTCACCTCCCATAGCTTCCCATATATCGCTGTGTTTTCGCGCACCTCACATAGCTTCCCCTGTATCACTGTGTACTCAGGCACCTGTCATAGCTTCCCTTATATTGCGATGTTTTCGCGCACCTGTCATAGCTACCCCCAAATCGCTGTGCTTTTACGCACCTCTCAAAGCTTCCCCTGTATCGCTGTGTTCTCGGGCACCTCTCATAGCTTCCCCAATATTGCAATATTTTCGCGCACCTCCCATACCTTCCCATTATCACTGTGTTTTCGCGCACCTCTCATAGCTTCCCCTATATCGCTGTGTTTTCTCTTACCTCTCATACCTTCCTCTATATCATTGTGTTTTCACGCACCTCTCATACCTATCACTGTATCGATATGTTATCGCGCACCTCTCATACATTCCCCTATATTGCTGTGTTATCAAGCAGCTTTCATAGCTTCCCCTATATTGCTGTGTTTTCGCATACCTCCCATAGCTTCCGCCATATCACTGTTTTCGTGCACCTCTCATAGCTTGCCATATATGGCAATGTTTTCACACACCTCTCATGGCTTCCCCTAGATCGCTGTGTTTTCACGCACCTCACATACCTCCCCTATGTCGTTGTGTTTTCATGCACCGCTCATACCTTCCTCTATATCGGTGTGTTTTCGCGCACCTGTCATAGCTTCCCCTATATCGTTCTGTTTTCATTCACCTCCCATAGCTTCCCATATATCGCTGTGTTTTCGCGCACCTCACATAGCTTCCCCTGTATCACTGTGTACTCAGGCACCTGTCATAGCTTCCCCTATATTGCGATGTTTTCGTGCACCTCTCATAGCTACCCCCAAATCGCTGTGCTTTTACGCTCCTCTCATAGCTTCCCCTGTATCGCTGTGTTCTCGGGCACCTCTCATAGCTTCCCCAATATGGTGATATTTTCGCGCACCTCTCATACTTTCCCATATATAGCTTAGTTAACGCTCCCCTTTCATAGATTCCCCTATATCACAGTGTTTTCGCACACCTCTCATAGCTTCCCCTATATCGACGTGTTATCAAGCAGCTTTCATAACTTCTCCTATATTGCTGTGTTTTCACATTCCTCCCATAGCTTCCGTAATCGCTGTTTTTGCACACCTCTCATAGCTTGCCATATATGGCGATGTTTTCACACACCTCTCATGGCTTCCACTAGACCGCTGTGTTTTCACGCACCTCGCATACCTTCCCCTATGTCATTGTGTTTTTGCGCATCTCTCATAGCTTCCCCTATATCGCTGTGTTTTCTCTTACTTCTCTTACCTTCCTCTATATCATTGTGTTTTCATGCACCTCTCATACCTACCACTGTATCGATGTGTTTTCGCGCACCTCTCATACATTCCCCTATATTGCTGTGTTATCAAGCAGCTTTCATAGCTTCCCCTATATCGCTGTGTTTTTGCATACCTCCCATAGCTTCCGCCATGTCACTGTTTTCGTGCACCTCTCATAGCTTGCCATATATGGCGATGTTTTCACACACCTCTCATGGCTTCCCCTAGATCACTGTGTTTTCACGTACCTCACATACCGTCCCCTATATCGCCATGTTTTCACGCACCATTTCATAGCTTCTCCTATATCGCTGTGTTTTCACGCACCTTGCATACCTCCCCTATGTCATTGTGTTTTCGTGCACTGCTCATACCTTCCTCTATATCGGTGTGTTTTCGCGCACCTCTCATAGCTTCCCCTATATCACTGTGTTTTCGTGCACCACTCGTAGCTTCCCATATATTGTGATGTTTTCGCGCACCTCCCACATATATTGTGATGTTTTCGTGCACTTCCCATATATTGTGATGTTTTCGTGCATCGATGTGTTTTTGCGCACTTCTCATAACTGCCTCTATAACGCGTGTTTTCGCAGACCTCTCATAGATTCCCCTATATCGCTGTGTTTTCGCGCACCTCACATAACTCCCACTATATCGACGTGTTTTCGCACACCTCTCATACCTTCCCCTGTATCGCTGTGTTTTCACACACCTCCCACAGCTTCCCCTTTTTCGCTGTGTTTTCGCACACCGCTCATAGCTTCCCATATATTGTGATGTTTTCGCGCACCTCTCATCGCTTTCCCCAGATAGCTGTGTTTTTGCGCACCTCTCATATCTTCCCCCATACAGCCGTGTTCTGGCGCAGCTCTCAGAGCATCCCCTATAGCGCTGTGTTTTCGCTCACCTCGCATATCTTTCCCTATATTGATGTGTTTTCGCACACCTCTCATACCTTCCCCCATATCACTGTGTTTGCACGCACCTCCCATAGCTTCCCATTTTTCGCCGTGTTATCGCGCACCTCTGATAGCTTCCCATATATTACAATGTTTTCACGCACCTCTCATAACTTCCCCCAAATCGCTCTGTTTTCGTGCACATCCCATAGCTTCCCATATATCGCTGCATTTTCGCGCACCTCTCATACCTTCCGCTATATTGCTGTGTTTTTGCATGCCTATCATCCCTTCCCCTATATGGCTGTGTTTTCTTGCACCTCGCATACCTACCCTTATATCGCTGTGTTTTCACGCACCTCTCATACCGTCCCCTATATCGCTGCATTTTCGTGCTCCTCTCATCACTTCCACTATATCGACGCGTTTTCAAGCACCTCTCATACCTTCACGTATATCGCCTTGTGTTTGTGCACCACCCATAGCTTCCCCTATATCACTCTGTTTTCGCACACCTCTCATACCTGACCCTATATCGCCATGTTTTCGCAGACCTCTCATAGCTTCCCATATATCGCTGTGTTTTCACTTACCTCGCATACCTTCCCCTATATCATTGTGTTTTTGCGCACCTCTCATACCTACCACTGTATCGATGTGTTTTCGCACACCTCTCATACCTTCCCCTATATCACTGTGTTATCAAGCAGCTTTCATAGCTTCCCCTATATTGCTGTGTTTCCACATACCTCCCATAGCTTCCGCGATATCGCTGTTTTCTCACACCTCTCATAGCTTGCCATATATGGCGATGTTTTCACACACCTCTCATGACTTCCCTAGATCACTGCATTTTTACGCACCTCACATACCGTCCCCTATATTGCCATGTTTTCGCACACCTCTCATAGCTTCCCCTATATCGCTGTGTTTTCGTGCACCTCTGGTACCTTCCCCTATATCGATCTGTTGTCGTGCACCTCCCATAGCTTCCCATATACTGCTGTGTTTTCGTGCACCTCTCATATCTTCCCCTATATCCCTCTGTATTCGCGCACCTCCCGTAGTTTCCCATATATCACTGTGTTTTCGCGCACCTCTCATAGCTTCCCCTGCATCGCCGTGTTTTAGCGCACATCTCACAACTTCCTCTATATCGTTGTGTTTTTGCGGAAATCTCATACCTCCCACTATATCGATGTTTTCGCGCATCTCTCATAGCTTCCCCTATATCGATGTATTTTGGCGCACCTGTTGTACCTGCCTCTATATCACCCGTGTTTTCGCGCACCTCTCATAGCTCCCCCTATATCGCTGTATTTTCGCCCAGCTCGCATACCTTCCCCTATGTTGTTGTGTTTTTGTGCACCTCTCATACCTTCCACTATATCGATGTGTTTTCGTGCACCTCTCATACCTGCCCTTATAACGCGTGTTTTCGCAGACCTCTCATAGCTTCCCCTATATCGCTGTGTTTTCGCGAACCTCACATATCTTTCACCATATTGATGTGTTTTCATGCACCTCTCATAACTTACCCTATATCGCTGTGTTTTCACGCACATCCCATAGCTTCCTCTTTTTCACCGTGTTTTCGCGCACCTCTCATAGCTTCCCATATATTGCAATGTTTTCGTGCACCTCTCATCGCTTTCCCCAAATGGCTGTGTTTTTACGCACCTCTCATATCTTCCCCCATATAGCCGTGTTCTGGCGCACCTCGCATAGCTTCCCATACATCGCTGTGTTTTCACGCACCACTGATGCATTCTCCTATATCCCAGTGTTTTCATGCAGCTCCCATAGCTTCCTTTATATTGCCATGTTTTCGCGCACCTGGCATAGCTTCCCCTACATTGCTGTGTTTTCACGCACCTCTCATAAATCCTCCTATATCGCCGTGTTTTCCCGCACCTTCCATAACTTCCCCTATATCGCCGTGTTTTCACGCACCTCGCATAGCTTCCCCAATATCGTTGTGTTTTCACGCACCTCTCATAACTTCCCCTTTTTAGCTGAGTTTTCGCTCATCTCTCATAACTTCCATAACTTCCCCTCTATCAACGTATTTCACACACGTCTCATAACTTCCCCTATATTGCTGTGTTTTCACGCACCTTCCATAGCTTCCCCAACATAATTGTGTTTTCGCACACCTGTCATACCTTCCCTTATATCGCTGTGTTTTCGCTTACCTCTTATTGCTTCCTGTATATCACCATGTTTTCGTGCACCTCTCAAATCTTTCCCATATTGCTGTGTTGTAGCATACCTCCCATAGCTTCCGCTATATGGCTGTTTATTCACACCTCTCATAGCTTGCCATATATTGCGATGTTTTTGCGCACCTCTCACAGCTTCCCCTATAGCGCTGTGTTCTTTTGCACACCTCCCATACCTTCCCCATTATGACTGTGTTTTCGCGCATCACTCATACCTTCCTATGTATTGCTGTGTTTTTGCACACCTCCCATAGCTTCCCCAATATCGTTGTGTTTTTGCACACCTCTCACACCTTCCCCTATATCGCCGTGTTTTCCTGTACCTCTAATATCTTCCCCTATATCGCTGTGTTATCAAGCAGCTCTCATAGCTTCCACTATATTGCTATGTTGTTGCGTACCTCCCATAGCTTCCGCTATATCGCTGTTTTCACACACCTCACATAGCTTGCCATATATTGCAATGTTATGCCATCCCCTATATAGCCGTGCTTCTGCGCACCTCTCATACATTCCCCTATATCGCCATGTTTTCGCGCACCTCTGATAACTTCCCCTATAACGCTGTGTTTTCACGCACCTCCCATAGCTTCAGCTATATCGCTGTGCTTTCTCGCACTCCTCATACCTTCCCCTATATCGCTCTGTTATCACGCACCTCTCATAGCTCCCCCTATATCGCTGTGTTTTCGCCCAGCTTGCATACCTTTTCCTATGTTGTTGTGTTTTTGTGCACCTCTCATACCTTCCACTATATCGATGTGTTTTCGTGCACCTCTCATACCTGCCCTTATAACGCGTGTTTTCGCAGACCTCTCATAGCTTCCCCTATATCGCTGTGTTTTCGCGAACCTCACATATCTTTCACCATATTGATGTGTTTTCATGCACCTCTCATAACTTACCCTATATCGCTGTGTTTTCATGCACATCCCATAGCTTCCTCTTTTTCACCGTGTTTTCGCTCACCTCTCATAGCTTCCCATATATTGCAATGTTTTCGTGCACCTCTCATCGCTTTCCCCAAATGGCTGTGTTTTTACGCACCTCTCATATCTTCCCCCATATAGCCGTGTTCTGGCGCACCTCGCATAGCTTCCCATACATCGCTGTGTTTTCACGCACCACTGATGCATTCTCCTATATCCCAGTCTTTTCATGCAGCTCCCATAGCTTCCTTTATATTGCCATGTTTTCGCGCACCTGGCATAGCTTCCCCTACATTGCTGTGTTTTCATGCACCTCTCATAAATTCTCCTATATCGCCGTGTTTTCCTGCACCTTCCATAACTTCCCCTATATCGCCGTGTTTTCGCGCACCTCGCATAGCTTCCCCTTTTTAGCTGAGTTTTCGCTCATCTCTCATACCTTCCCCTATATCAACGTATTTCACACACCTCTCATAACTTCCCCTATATCGCTGTGTTTTCACGCACCTTCCATAGCTTCCCCAACATAATTGTGTTTTCGCACACCTGTCATACCTTCCCTTATATCGCTGTGTTTTCGCTTACCTCTTATTGCTTCCTGTATATCACCATGTTTTCATGCACCTCTCAAATCTTTCCCATATTGCTGTGTTGTAGCATACCTCCCATAGCTTCCGCTATATGGCTGTTTATTCACACCTCTCATAGCTTGCCATATATTGCGATGTTTTTGCGCACCTCTCACAGCTTCCCCTATAGCGCTGTGTTTTCGCACACCTCCCATACCTTCCCCTTATCGCTGTGTTTTCGTGCATCACTCATACCTTCCTATGTATTGCTATGTTTTTGCACACCTCCCATAGCTTCCCCAATATCGTTGTGTTTTTGCACACCTCTCACACCTTCCCCTATATCGCCGTGTTTTCCTGTACCTCTAATATCTTCCCCTATATCGCTGTGTTATCAAGCAGCTCTCATAGCTTCCACTATATTGCTATGTTGTTGCGTACCTCCCATAGCTTCCGCTATATCGCTGTTTTCGCACACCTCACATAGCTTGCCATATATTGCAATGTTATACCATCCCCTATATAGCCGTGCTTCTGCGCACCTCTCATACATTCCCCTATATCGCCATGTTTTCGCGCACCTCTGATAACTTCCCCTATAACGCTGTGTTTTCACGCACCTCCCATAGCTTCAGCTATATCGCTGTGCTTTCTCGCACTCCTCATACCTTCCCCTATATCGCTCTGTTATCACGCACCTCCCATGGCTTCCCATATATCGCTGCGTTTTCGCACACCTCTCATACATTCCACTTTATCGCCATGTTTTCGCACAACTCTGATAACTTCTCCTATATCGCTGTGTTTTCGTGCACCTCTCATAGCTTCCCCTACATTGCCGCGTTTTCGCGCACCTCCCATACCTTCCCCTATATAGCTGTGTTTTCGCGCTCCTCCCATAGATTCCCCTATATCCCTGTGTTTTCGCTCACATCTCATAAATTCACCTGTATTGCCGTGTTTTCGGGCACCTCTCATGCATTCTCCAACATCACCGTGTTTTCGCACACCTCTCATACCTTCCACTATATCACTGTGTTTTTGCGCAGGTCCCATAACTTCCCATATATTGCTCAGTTTTCGCGCACCTCCCACATCTTCCTCTATATCGCCGTGTTTTCGCGCACATCTCCTATATTCCACTATAGTGCTGTGTTTTCGCGCACCTCCCATACCTTCCTCTTATCGTTGTGTTTTCGCACACCTCCCATACCTTCCCCAATATGGCTGTGTTTTCGCGCTCCTCTCATAACTTATCCAGTATCGCTGTGTTTTCGCACATTTCCCATAGCTTCCCCTATATCGCCGTGTTTTCACACATCTCTCATATCTTCCCCTATATGGCCGTGTTCTGGCTCACCTCGCATAGCTTCCCCTACATCGTTGTGTTTTCGCTCACCATTGATACATTCTCCTATATCGCAGTGTTTTCACGCATCTCCCAATGCTTCCTTTATATCGCCATGTTTTCGCGCACCCGGCATAGCTTCCCCTACATTGCTGTGTTTTCGCGCACCTCTCATAAATTCTCCTATATCGTCGAGTTTTCTCGCACCTTCCAGGCTTCTCCTATATCGCCGTGTTTTTGCGCACTTCGCATAGCTTCCCCAATATCGTTGTGTTTTCACACACCTCTCATAACTTCCCCTTTTTTGCTGAGTTTTCGCTCCTCTCTGATACCTTCCCCTATATCGCTGTGTTTTCACTCACCTGCCATAGCTTCCCCAACATAATTGTGTTTTCGCACACCTGTCATACCTTCCCCTATATCGCTGTGGTTTCGCTTCCCTCTTATTGCTTCCTTAATATATCGCCGAGTTTTCGTGCACCTCTCAAATCTTTCCCATATTGCTGTGTTGTAGCATACCTCCCATAGCTTCCGCTATATCGCTGTTTTTTCACACCTCTCATAGCTAGTCATATATTGCGATGTTTTTGCGCACCTCTCATAGCTTCCCCTATAGCGCTGTGTTTTCGCACACCTCCCATACCTTTCCCTTATTGCTGTGTTTTTGTGCACCTTCCATAGCTTCCCAATTATGGCTGTGTTTTCGCACATCACTCATACCTTCCTTTGTATTGCTGTTTTTTTGCACACCTCCCATATATCCCCCAATATCATTGTGTTTTTGCACATCTCTCACACCTTCCCCTATATCACCGTGTTTTCCTGTACCTCTAATATCTTCCCCTATATCGCTGTGTTATCAAGCAGCTCTCATAGCTTCCACTATATTGCTATGTTGTCGTGTACCTCCCATAGTTTTCGCTTTCTCGCTGTTTTCGCACACCTCTCATAGCTTACCATATATTGCAATGTTATACCATCCTCTATATAGCCGTGTTTCTGCGCAGCTCTCATACATTCCCCTATATCACCATGTTTTCGCGCACCTCTGATAACTTCCCCTATAACTTCCCCTATAGCTTCTCCTATATCACTGTGTTTTCTCGCACTCCTCATACCTTCCCCTATATCGCTGTGTTATCACGCACCTCCCATGGCTTCCCATATATCGCTGCGTTTTCGCGCACCTCTCATAGCTACCCCTATATCGCCATGTTTTCGTGCACCTCTCATACCTTCCCCCTTTTAGCTGTGTTTTCACTTATCTCTCATACCAACACCTATATAGCGTGTTTCTGTGTACTTCTCATACATTCCACTTTAACGCCATGTTTTCACGCAACTCTGATAACTTCCCCTATATCGCTGTGTTTTCGTGTACCTCTCATAGCTTCCCTTATAGCGCTGTGTTTTCACATACTTCCCATACCTTCCCCTTATCGCTGTGTTTTTGCACACCTCCCATAGCTTCCCCAATATCATTGTGTTTTTGCACACCTCTCACACCTTCCCCTATATCGCCGTGTTTTCCTGTACATCTAATATCTTCCCCTATATCGCTGTGTTATCAAGCAGCTCTCAAATCTTCCACTATATTGCTGTGTTGTTGCGTACCTCCCATAGCTTCCGCTATATCGCTGTTTTCGCACACCTCTCATAGCTTGCCATATATTGCAATGTTATACCATCCCCTATATAGCCGTGTTTCTGCACACCTCTCATACATTCCCCGATATCGCCATGTTTTCGCGCACCTCTGATAACTTCCCCTATAACGCTGTGTTTTCGCGCACCTCCCATAGATTCTCCTATATCGCTGTGTTATCACGCACCTCCCATGGCTTCCCATCTATCACTGCGTTTTCGCGCATCTCTCATAGCTACCCCTATATCGCTATGTTTTCGTGCACCTCTCATACCTTCCCCCTTTTAGCTGTGTTTTCAATAATCTCTCAAACCATCCCCTATATAGCTGTGTTTCTGCATACCTCTCATACATTCCACTTTAACGCCATGTTTTCGCGCAACTCTGATAACTTCCCCTATATCGCTGTGTTTTCGTGCTCCTCCCATAGATTCCCCTATATCCCTGTGTTTTCACTCACATCTCATAACTTCACCTGTATTGCCGTGTTTTCACGTGCCTCCCATACCGACCCTTATATCGCTGCCTTTCGCGCACCTCTCATCGCTTCCCCTATATCGACCTGTTTTCAAGCACCTCTCATACCTTTAGGTATGTCACCCTGCGTTTGCGCATCTCCTATCCCTTCTCCTATATCACTGTTTTTTTCGCGCACCTCTCATACCTTCCCCTATATCGCCGTGATTTCGTGCACCTCTCATACCTTCCCCTATATCGCTGTGTTTTCATGCACCTCGCATGCCTTCCCCTATAGCGCTGCGTTTTCGCACACCTCTCATAGCTTCCCCATATCTGCATGCTTCACGCACCTCTCAGAACTTCCCCTATATCGCTGTGTTTTCGCGTGCCTCCCATAGCTTCCCCTATATCGTTGTGTTTTCGAGCACCTCTCATACCTTCCCCTATATCGCCATGTTATCAAGCAGCACTCATAGCTTCTCCTATATTGCTATGTTGTCGCGTACCTCCCATACCTTCCACTACATCGCTGTGTTTTCGCACACGTCCCATAAATTCCCATATATTGCTGTTTTCGCGCACCTCACATATCTTCCTCTATATCGCCGTGTTTTCGCGCACGTCTCATATATTCCACTATAATGCTGTGTTTTCGCGCACGTCCCATACCTTCCCCTTATCGTTGTGTTTTCGCACACCTCCCATACCTTCCCCAATATGGCTGTGTTTTCGCGCTCCTCTCATAGCTTCTCCTGTATCGCCGTGTTTTTGCACACTTCCCATAGCT
Source organism: Mobula birostris (assembly GCF_030028105.1). Lineage (NCBI taxonomy): Eukaryota > Metazoa > Chordata > Chondrichthyes > Myliobatiformes > Myliobatidae > Mobula > Mobula birostris. Next base: position 276,156 of record NW_027274795.1, read on the forward strand.
TCCCCTAAATCGCTGTGTTTTCACGCACCTCACATAGCTTCCCCTACATCGTTGTGTTTTCGCTCACCACTGATACATTCTCCTATATCGCAGTGTTTTCATGCAGCTCCCATAGCTTCCCCTATATCGCCGTGTTTTTGCGCACCTCGCATAGCTTCCCCAATATCGTTATGTTTTCACGCACCTCTCATAATTTCCCCTTTTTAGCTGAGTTTTCGCTCCTCTCTCATACCTTCCCCTATATCGACGTATTTCACACACCTCTCTGAACTTCCCCTATATCGCTGTGTTTTCACGCACCTCCCATAGCTTCCCCAGCATAATTGTGTTTTCACACACCTGTCATACCTTCCCCATATCGCTGTGTTTTCGCTTACCTCTTATTGCTTCCTGTATATCACCATGTTTTCGTGCACCTCTCAAATCTTTCCCAGATTGCTGTGTTGTAGCATACCTCCCATAGCTTCCGCTATATCGCTGTTTTGTCACACGTCTCATAGCTTGCCATATATTGCGATGTTTTTGCGCACCACTCATAGCTTCCCCTATAGCGCTGTGTTTTCGCACACCTCCCATACCCTCCCCTTATCGCTGTGTTTTCCTGCACCTTCCATAGCTTTCCCATTATGACTGTGTTTTCTGTACCTCTAATATCTATGGGAGGTACCGGACAACATAGCAATATAGTGGAAGCTATGAGAGCTGCTTGATAACACAGCGATATAGGGGAAGATATTAGAGGTACAGGAAAACACGGCGATATAGGGGAAGGTGTGAGAGGTGTGCAAAAACACAATGATATTGGGGAAGCTATGGGAGGTGTGCAAAAACACAGCAATACAAAGGAAGGTATGAGTGATGCGCGAAAACACAGTCTATATCGCTGTGTTTTCTCGCACCTCTCATAGTTTCCCCTATATCGCTGCATTTTTGCGCTCCACTCATCGCTTCCACTATATCGATGTGTTTTCAAGCACCTCTCATATCTTCACGTTTATCGTCTTGTGGTCGCGCATCGTTGTGTTTTTGCGCATCTCTCGTAGCTTCCCCTGTATCGATGTGTTTTCACACACCTCTCATGCCTTCCCCTAGATCGTTGTGTTTTCACGCACCTCACATAGCTTCTCCTATATCGCTGTGTTTTCGTGCACCTCACCTACCTTTCACTATATCGATGTGTTTTCACGCACCTTTCATAGCTTCCCCTTTTTCGCTGTGTTTTCGCGCTCCTCTTATAGCTTCCCATAAATTGTGATGTTTTCACGCACCTCTCATCGCTTTCCGCAAATCGCCGTATTTTTGCGCACCTCTCATATCTTCCCCCATATTGCCGTGTTCTGGCGCACCTCGCATAGCTTCCCCTACATTGCAGTGTTTTCGCGCACCTCTCATACCTTCTCCTATATGGCCGTCTTTTCACGCACATCACGTAGCTTCCCTTATATTGCAGTGCTTTCTTGCACCTGTCATACCTTCCCCTATATCACCGTGTTTTCACGCAGCTCTCATAGCTTCCCCTATATCGCTGTGTTTTCGCGCACCTCGCATACCTTCCCCTATGTCATTGTGTTTTCGTGTTCCTCTTATACCGTCCACTATATTGATGTGCTTTCGCGCACCTCTCATACCTTCCCATATATCACTGTGTTTACACGCACCTCCCATAGCTTCCCCTTTTTCGCTGTGTTTTCATGCACCTCTCATAGCATCCCATATATTGCGATGTTTTCGCGCATCTCTCATTGCTTTCTCAAATCGCTGTGTTTTTGCGCACCTCTCATATATTCCGCCATATTGCTGTGTTCTGGCATACCTCCCATAGCTTCCCCTACATTGCTGTGTTTTTGCGCACCTCTCATGCCTTCTACGTTATAGCTGTCTTTTCACGCACCTCCCGTAGCTTCCCCTATATTGCTGTGTTTTCATGCACCTCCAATAGCTTCCCCTATATCGCCATATTCTCGCGCGCCTCTCATAGCTTCCCCAATATGGCTGTGTTTTCGCGCACCTCTCATAGATTTCCCTATCTCTCTGTGTTTTTGCGCACCACCCATAGCTTCCCATATATCGCTGCGTTTTCGTGCACCTCTCATACCTTCCCATATATCGCTCTGTTGTTGTGCACCTCCCATGGCTTCCCATATATCGCTGTGTTTTCTCGCACCACTCATACCTTCAACTACATCGCCGTGTTTTCACGCACCTCTCATACCTTCCCAAATATCCCTCAGTTTTCGCGCACCTCATGTACCTTCCTATATATCGCTGCGTTTTCGCGCACCTCTCATAGCTATTCCTATATCACTATGTTTTCGCTCACCTCCCATAGCTTCCCCAACATCGCTGTGTTTTCATGCACCTCTCATACCGTTGCACATATCGCTGAGTTAACTGTCCCCTCTCATAGCTTCCCCTATATCGCTATGTTTTCGCGCACCTCTGATCGCTTCCCCTATATCGCTGTTTTAGCGCACCTCACATATCTTCCACTATATCAAAGTGTTTTTGCGTAGCTCTCATACCTTCCCCTATATCGCTGTGTTTTCACGCACCTCCCATAGCTTCCCGTTTCGCCATGTTTTCGAGCGCCTCCCGTAGCTTCCCCTATATTGCTGTGTTTTCTTGCAACTGTCATAACTTCCCCTATATCGCCATGTTTTCGCGCACCTCTCATAGCTTCCCCTATATCGCTGTGTTTTCGCACACCTCGCGTACCTTCCGCTATATCGTAGTGTTTTTGAGCAAATCTCATACCTTCCACTATATAGATGTGTTCGCGCATCTCTCGTAGCTTCCCCTGTATCGACGTCTTTTCGCGCACCTGTCATACCTCCCCCTATATCGCTGTGTTTTCTCGCACCTCTCATACCTTCCCAAATATCCCTCAGTTTTCGCACACCTGCCATAGCTTCCCATATATCACTGCGTTTTCGCGCACCTCTCATAGTTATTCCTATAATCACTATGTTTTCGCTCACCTCCCATAGCTTCCCCTACATCGCTGTGTTTTCATGCACCTCTCATACCGTTGCACATATCGCTGAGTTAACGGTCCCCTCTCATAGCTTCCCCTATATCGCCGTGCTTTCGCGCACCTCTCATAGATTCCCCTATATCGCTGTGTTTTCGCACACCTTGCATACCTTCCGCTATATCGTTGTGTTTTTGCGCAAATCTCATACCTTCCACTATATCGATGTGTTCGCGCACCTCTCGTTGCTTCCCCTGTATGATGTGTTTTTGTGCACCTGTCATACCTTCCCCTATATCGCTGCGTTTTCGTGCACCTCTCATAGCTTCCCCTACATCGCTGTGCTTTCGTGCATCTCGCATACCTTCCCCTATGTCGTTGTGTTTTCGTGCACCTCTCGTAGCTTCCACTATTTCGCTGTGTTTTCACGCACCTCGCATTGCTTCCCTACATCGCCGTGTTTCTGCGCACCTCTCATATCTTCGCCTACATCACGGTGTTATCGCACACCTCTCATAGGTTCCCCTATATCGCTGTGTTTTTGCTCACCCCTCATAGCTGCCACTATATTGCCATGTTTTCGCGCAGCTCACATACCTTCCCCTATAGAGCTGCGTTCTGTCTCAGGTCTCATACCTTCCGCTAATTCGCCTTTTTTTTCGCGTACCTCTCATACATTCCCCTACATCGGTGTGTTTTCGCGCACCTCTCATAGCTGCCCCTATAACACGTGTTTTCGCAGACCTCTCATAGCTTTCCGTATATCGCTGTGTTTTCGCGCACCTCACATAACTTCCACTATATCGATGTGTTTTTGCGTACCTCTCAAACCTTCCCCTATATTGCTGTGTTTTCACGCACGTCTCATACCTTCCCCTATATTGCTGTATTTTCACACACCTCCCATAGCTTCCCCTTTTTCGCCATGTTTACACACACCTTTCATAGGTTCCCATATATTGCGATGCTTTCGCCCAGCTCTCATCGCTTTCCCCAAATCGTGGTGCTTTTGCGCACCTCTCATATCTTCCCCATATAGCCGTTTTCTGGCGCACCTCGCATAGCTCCCCTACATCGTTGTGTTTTCACGCACCTCTCATTCCTTCTCCTATATCGCCGTCTTTTAACGCACCTCCCATAGCTTCCCCTATATTGCTGTGTTTTCTTGCACCTGTCATACACTCCCCTATATCGCCATGTTTTTGCGCACCTCTCATAGCTTCCCCTACATCGCTGTGTTTTCGCGTACGTCTCATAGCTTTCCCTATATCGCTATGATTTTGCTCACCTCCCATAGTTTCCACTAGATCGCTGTTTTCGCGCACATCTCATAGCTTCCCCTAAATTGCTTTGTTTCGCGCACCTCTCATACCTACCCCAATATGGCTGTGTTTTCGCGCAGCTCTCATACCTTCCCCTGTATTGCGGTCTTTTTGCACACCTCCCATATCTTCCCCTATATCGCTATGTTTTTGTGCACCACCCAGAGCTTCCCATATATTGTTGCGCTTTCATGCACCTCTCATACCTTCCCATATATCGCTCTGTTGTCGTGCACCTCTCATAGCATCCCCCAAATCGCAGTGTTTTCGAGCACCACTCATAGCTTCCCCTATATCGTTGCATTTTTGGGCACCTCTCATCATTTCCCCTATATCGCCGTGTTTTTACACACCTCTGATAGCTTCCCCTATATCATTGTGTTTTTTGGGCACCTCTCATACCTTCTCCTATATTGCCGTGTTTTTGCGCACCACGCATAGCTTCTCATATATCGCTGTATTGTCGCTTCCCTCTCATAACATCCCCTATATTGCTGTGTTTTTGCGCACCTCCCATAGCTTCCCCTACATCTCTCTGTTGTCGCGCACTTCTCATACCCTCCCCTATATCGGTGTGTTTTCGTCAACCTCTCATACCATCCCCTATATCGCCGTGTCTTCGCGCACCTCCCATAGCTTCCACTAGATCGCTGTTTTTGCGCACATCTCATAGCTTCCCCTAAATTGCTTTGTTTCGCACACCTCTCATACCTTCCCCTAAATTGCTGTGTTTTCGCGCACCTCTCATAGATTCCCCATATCGCCGTGTTTTCGTGCACCTCACATACCTTCCCCTATATGGCTGTGTTATCGCGCACCGCCCATAGTTTCTCCAATAATACTGTGTTTTCGCGCAGTTCTCATACCTGCCCCAATATGGCTGTGTTGTCGCGCAGCTCTCATACCTTCCCCTGTATTGCAGTGTTTTCGCACACCTCCCATATCTTCCGCTATATTGCTGTGTTTTCCCGCACCTCCCATAGCTTCCCCAATATCATTGTGTTTTCGTGCACCTGTCATAGCATCCCCCAAATCGTTGTGTTTTCACACACCACTCATAGCTTCCCCTATATCGTTGCGTTTTTGGGCACCTCTCATCGTTTCCCCTGTGTTGCCGTGTTTTCACACACCTCTGATAGCTTCCCCTATATTGTCGCTTCCCTCTCATAACTTCCCCTATATCACCGTGCATTCGCGCACCTCCCATAGCATCCACTAGATCGCTGTTTTCACGCACATCTCATAGCATCCCCTAAGTTGCTTAGTTTCGTGCACCTCTCATATCTTTCCCTAAATTGCGGTGTTTTCTCGCACCTCTCATAGATTTTCCATATCGCCGTGTTTTCGCGTACCTCTCATACCTTCCCCTATATGGCTGTGAGATCGCGCACCGCCCATAGTTTCTCCAATAACGCTGTGTTTTCGCGCACTTCTCATACCTGCCCCAATATGGCTGTGTTTTCGCGCAGCTCTCATGCCTTCCCCAATATCACTGTGTTTTCGTGCACCTCTCATAGCTTCCCTAATATCGCTGTGTGGTCGCACACCTCTCATACCTTCCCCTACATCGCTGTGTTTTTGCGCACCTCTCATACCTTCCCTAATATGGCTGTGTTTTCGCGCAGCTCTCATACCTTCCCCTGTATTGCGGTGTTTTCGTACACCTCCCATATCTTCCCCTATATCGCTGTGTTGTCCCGCACCTCCCATAGCTTCCCCAATGTCATTGTGTTTTCGCACACCTCTCATTGCATCCCCCAAATTGCTGTGTTTTCGCGCACCACTCATAGCTTCCCCTATATCGTTGCGTTTTTGGGCACCTCTCATCGTTTCCCCTGTATCGCCGTGTTTTCACACACCTCTGATAGTTTCCCCCATATTATTGTGTTTTCGGGCATCTCTCATACATTCTCCTATATTGCCGTGTTTTTGCGCACCGCGCATAGCTTCCCATATATCGCTGTATTGTCGCTTCCCTCTCATAACATGCCCTATATCGCCCTGTTTTTGTGCACCACCATAGCTTCCCCTACATCTCTCTGTTGTCGTGCATTTCTCATACCCTCCCCTATATCGGTGTGTTTTTGTCAACCTCTCATACCATCCCCTATATTGCCGTGTCTTCGCGCACCGCCCATAGCTTGCACTAGATTGCTGTTTTCGCGCACATCTCATAGCTTCCCCTAAATTGCTTTGTTTCGCGTACCTCTCATACCTTCCCCTAAATTGCTGTGTTTTCGCGCACCTCTCATAGATTCCGCATATCGCCATGTTTTCACGCACCTCTCATACCTTCCCCTATATGGCTGTGTTATCGCGCACCACCCCTAGTTTCTCCAATAATGCTGTGTTTTCGCACACATCTCATACCTGCCCCAATATGGCTATGTTTTTGCGCACTTCTCATACCTGCCCCAATATGGCTGTGTTTTCGTGCACCTCTCATAGCTTCCCTTATATCACTGTGTTTTCGTGCACATCTCATACATTCAGCTACATCGCCATGTTTTCGCGCATGGCCTCTCATGCCTTCCACTATTTTGCTGTGTTTTCGTGTATGTCCCATACCTTCCCGTATATTGCTGTGTTTTCGTGTATGTCCCATACCTTCCCGTATATTGCTGTGTTTTCGTGCACTTCCCATAGCTTCCCCATATCCATATTTTGATGCACCTGTCATACCTTCCCCTATATCGCTGTGTTTTCACGCACCTCTCATACTGTTCCCTATATCGCAGCGTTTTCGTGCACCTCTCATCAGTTCCCCTCTATCGCCGTGTTTTCACACACCTCCCATAGCTTCCACTATATCATTGTGTTTTCGGGCACCCCTCATACATTCTCCTATATTGCCGTGTTTTCGCGCACCTCGCATAGCTTCCCCTATATCATTGTGTTTTTGTGCACCTCTCATACATTCTCCTATATCGCCTTGTTTTCGCGCACCTCGCATAGCTTCGCATATATCGCTGTATTGTCGCTTCCCTCTCATAACATCCCCTATATCGCCGTGTTATCACCTCCTATAGCTTCCTCTATACCATTGTGTTTTCGCGCACCTCGCATGCATTCCCCTATATCTCCGTGTTTTCGCGCACCTCTCATACCTTCCACTATTTCGCTGTGTTTTTGTGTACGTCCCATACCTTCCCATATATTGCTGTGTTTCCGTGCAACTCCCATAGTTTCCCCTGTATCACTGTGTGTTCGCTTGCATCTCATAACTTCCCCTAAATCGCTTTGTTTTTGCACACCTCCCATAGCTTTACCTATGTCACCATGTAATCACGCAGCTCTCATACCTTCCCCTATATCACACTGTTTTTCCGCACCTCCCATAGCTTCCCTAATATCGCTGGTTTTCGTTCACCTCCAATAGTTTCCCCAATAATGCTGTGTTTTTGCGCACCTCTCATACATTCCTCTATACCATTGTGTTTTTGCGCACCTCTCATACCTTCCCCTTTTTAGCTGAGTTTTCGCTCATCTCTCATACCTTCCCCTATATCGCTGTGTTTTCATGCACCTCTCATACTGTTCCCTATATCGCTGCGTTTTCGGGCACCTCTCATCGGTTCCCCTGTATCGCCGTGTTTTCACACACCTCCCATAGCTTCCCCTGCATCTCTCTATTGTCGCGCACTTCTCATACCCTCCCCTATATTGGTGTGTTTTCGTCCACCTCTCATACCATCCCCTATATCACCGTGTCTTCGCACACCTCCCATAGCTTCCACTAGATCGCTGTTTTTGCGCACCTCTCATACCTTCCCCTAAATTGCTGTGTTTTCACTCACCTCTCATAGATTCCCCATATCGCCATGTTTTCGCGCACCTCTCATACCTTCTCCAATATAGCTGTGTTCTCGCGCACCTCTCATAACTTACCCTGTATTGCCCTGTTTTCACGCACCTCCCATAGCTTCCCCTATATCGCCGTGTCTTCGCGCACCTCCAATAGCTTCCACTAGTTTGCTGTTTTCGCGCACATCTCATAGCTTCCCCTAAATTGCTTTGTTTCGCGCACCTCTCATACATTCCTCTATACCATTGTGTTTTTGCGCACCTCCCATACCTTCCCCAATATGGCTGTGTTCTTGCGCACCTCTGATAACTTGCCCTGCATTGCGCTGTTTTCACGCACCTCCCATAGCTTCCCAAATATTGCGATGCTTTCGCGCACCTCTCATAGCATCCCCTAAATCGCTGTGTTTTTGCGTACCTCTCATAGCTTCCATTATATCACCGTGTTTTCACGCAAGTCGCATAGCTTCCCCTACATCGCTGTATTATCGCGCACCTCCCATAGCTTCTCCTATATCGCTGTCTTTTTGCGCACCTCTCATACCTTCCCCAATATAGCTGTGTTCTCGCGCACCTCTCATAACTTCCCCTGTATCGCCCTGTTTTCACGCACCTCCCATAGCTTCCAATATATCGCAGTGTTTTTGCGCACCTCTCATAGCATCCCCCAAATCGTTGTGTTTTCACACACCTCTCATAGCTTTCCCTATATCGCTGTGTGTTCGCACACCTCCCATAGCTTCCCCTATATCGCTGTGTTTTTGTGCACCTCTCATACCTTCCCCAATATGGCTGTGTTCTCGCGCACCTCTCATAACTTCACCTGTATCGCCCTGTTTTCACGCACCTCCCATAGCTTCTCATATATCGCTGTGTTTTTGCGCACCTCACAACGCTTCCCCAACGTCGATGTGTTTTAGTGCACTTCTCATACCTTCTCCTATATCACCGTATTTTCACGCGCCTCCCATTGCTTCCCCTATATTGCTGTCTTTTTTTGCACCTCTCATACTGTTCCTTATATCACTCTGTTCTCGTGCACATCCCATAGCTTCCTATATATTGCTGTGTTTTCCCGCAGCTCTCATACTTCTCCCTATATCTCTGTGTTTTCGCGCACCTCTCATACCTGCCTCTATATGGGTGTGTTTTCGCACATCTCTCATAGCTTCCCCTATATCGCAGTGTGTTCGCACACCTCACATAGTTTCCCCTATATCGCTGTGTTTTTGCGCATCTCTCATACTTTTCCCTATATCACTCTGTTCTCGTGCACATCCCATAGCTTCCCATATATTGCTGTGTTTTTGCGCAGCTCTCATACCTTCTAGTATATGGCTGTGTTTTCGTGCTGCTCTCATACCTTCCCCTTTTTAGCTGAGTTTTCGCTCATCTCTCATACCGTCTCCTATATCGCTGTGTTTTTGTGCACCTCCCATAGCTTCCCCATATCGGTGTTTTGCGCACCTCTCATACCTTCCACTATTTTGCTGTGTTCTCGTGTACGTCCCATACCTTATATTGCTGTGTTTTCGTGCACCTGCCATAGCTTCCCCATATCGGTATTTTGATGCATCTGTCAGAACTTCCCCTAAATCGCTGTGTTTTCACGCACCTCTCATACTGTTCCCTTATATCGCCGTGTTTTCGTGCACATCTCATACATTCAGCTACATCACCGTGTTTTTGTGCACCTCTCATACCTTCCACTATTTTGCTGTGTTTTCGTGTTCGTCCCATACCTTCCCGTATATTGCTGTGTTTTCGTTCAACTCCTATAGTTTCCCCTGTATCGCTGTGTGTTCGCTTCCCTCTCATAACATCCCCCAAATCGCTTTGTTTTCGTGCACCTCCCATAGCTTCACCTATGTCACCATGTAATCACGCACCTCTCATACCTTCCCCTATATCACACTGTTTTTGCGCACCTCCTGTAGCTTCCCTAATATCTCTGGTTTTCGTTCACCTCCAATAGTTTCCCCAATAACGCTGTCTTTTCGCGCACCTCCCATACCTTCTCCAATATGGCTGTGTTCTCGCGCACCTCTGATAACTTCCCCTGTATCGCGCTGTTTTCACGCACCTCCCATAGCTTCCCATATATTACGATGCTTTCGCGCACCTCTCATAGCATCCCCCAAATCGCTGTGTTTTCCTGTACCTCTCATAGCTTCCATTATATCACCGTATTTTCGCGCACCTCGCATAGCTTCCCCTAAATCGCTGTGTTATCGCGCCCCTCCCATAGCTTTCCCTATATCACGGTCTTTTTGCGCACCTCTCATACCTTCCCCAATATAGCTGTGTTCTCGCGCACCTCTCATAACTTCACCTGTATCACCCTGTTTCACGCACCTCCAATAGCTTCCCCTATATCGCTGTGATTTTGCGCACCTCTCATACCTTCCCCTATATCGCCGTGTCTTCGCGCACCTCCCATAGCTTCCACTAGATTGCTGTTTTCGCGCACATCTCATAGCATCCCCTAAATTGCTTTGTTTCGCACACCTCTCATACCTTCCCCTTAATTGCTGTGTGTTCGCACACCTCTCATAGCTTCCCTTATATCGCTGTGTGTTCGCACACCTCCCATAGCTTCCCCTATATCGATGTGTTTTTGCGCATCTCTCATACCTTCCCCAATATGGCTGTGTTCTCGCGCACCTCTCATAACTTCACCTGTATCTCCCTGTTTTCACGCACCTCCCATAGCTTCCCCTATATTGCTGTCTTTTTTTGCACCACTCATACTTTTCCTTATATCACTCTGTTCTCGTGCACATCCCGTAGCTTCCCATATGTTGCTGTGTTTTTGCGCAGCTCTCATACCTTCCCCTTTTTAGCTGAGTTTTCGCTCATCTCTCATACCTTCTCCTATATCGCTGTGTTTTTGTGCACCTCCCATAGCTTCCCCTATATCGGTGTTTTGATGCACCTGTCATACATTCCCCTATATCGCTGTGTTTTCGTGCACCTCTCATAGCTTCCCCTATATCGCTGTGTTTTCCCACACCTCCCATAGCTTCCCGAATATCATTGTGTTTTCGCGCACCTTGCATACATTCCCCTATATCGTTGTGTTTTCGCTCACCTCTTATAGCTACCCTTATATCGCTGTGTTTTCGTGCACATTTCATACATTCAGCTACATCGCCGTGTTTTTGCACACCCCTCATACCTTCCACTATTTCGCTGTGTTCTCGTGTACGTCCCATACCTTCCCGTATATTGCTGTGTTTTCGTTCACCTGCCATAGCTTCCCCATATCGGTATTTTGATGCACCTGTCATACCTTCCCCAATATCGCTTGTTTTCACGCACCTCTCATAATGTTCCCTATATCGCGGCGTATTTGTGCACCTCTCATCGGTTCCCTTCTATCACCGTGTTTTCACACACCTCCCATAGCTTCCCCTATATCATTGTGTTTTGGTGCACCTCTCATACATTCTCATATATCACCTTGTTTTCGTGCACCTCGCATAGCTTCGCATATATCGCTGTATTGTCGCTTCCCTCTCATAACATCCCCTATATCGCCGTGTTATCACCTCCCATAGCTTCCCCTATATCATTGTGTTTTCGCGCACCTCGCATACATTCCTCTATATCGCTGTGTTTTCGCTCACCTCTTATAGCTTCCCTTATATCGCCGTGTTTTTGTGCACATTTCATACATTCAGCTACATCAACGTGTTTTCGTGCACCTCTCATACCTTCCACTATTTCTCTGTGTTTTCGTGTACGTCCCATACCTTCCCGTATATTGCTGTGTTTTCGTTCAACTCCCATAGTTTCCCCTGTATCGCTGTGTGTTCGCTTCCCTCTCATAACTTCCCCCAAATCGCTTTGTTTTCGCGCACCTCCCATAGCTTCACCTATGTCACCATGTAATCACGCACCTCTCATACCTTCCCCTATATCACACTGTTTTTGTGCACCTCCCGTAGCTTCCCTAATATCTCTGGTTTTCGTTCACCTCCAATAGTTTTCCCAATAACGCTGTGCTTTCGCGCACCTCTCATACATTCCTCTGTATCGCTGTGTTTTTACGCACCTCCCATACCTTCCCCAATATGGTTGTGTTCTCGCGCACCTCTGATAACTTCCTCTGTATCGCGCTGTTTTCACGCACCTCCCATAGCTTCTCATATATTACGATGCTTTCGCGCACCTCTCATAGCATCCCTCAAATCGCTGTGTTTTCGCGTACCTCTCATAGCTTCCATTATATCACCGTATTTTCGCGCACCTCGTATAGCTTCCTCTACATCGCTGTGTTATTGCGCACCTCTCATAACTTCACCTGTGTCACCCTGTTTTCACGCACCTCCCATAGCATCCCCTATAACGCTGTGTTTTTGCGCATCTCTCATACCTTGCCCTATATCGCCGTGTCTTCGCACACCTCTCATACCTTCCCCTAAATTGCTGTGTGTTCGCACACCTCTCATAGCTTCCCCTATATCGCTGTGTGTTCGCACACCTCCCATAGCTTCCTCTATATTGATGTGTTTTTGCGCACCTCTCATACCTTCCCCAATATGGCTGTGTTCTCGCGCACCTCTCATAACTTCACCTGTATCTCCCTGTTTTCACGCACCTCCCATAGCTTCCCCTATATTGCTGTCTTTTTTTGCACCTCTCATACTTTTCCTTATATCACTCTGTTCTCGTTCACATCCCGTAGCTTCCCATATGTTGCTGTGTTTTTGCACAGCTCTCATACCTTCCCCTTTTTAGCTGTATTTTCCTGCACCTCCCATAGCTTCCCCATATCGGTGTTTTGATGCACCTGTCATACCTTCCCCTATATCGTTGTGTTATCACGCACCTCTAATACTGTTCCCTATATCGCTGCGTTTCCGCATATCGCCATGTTTTCGAGCACCTCTCATCGGTTCCCCTGTGTCGCCGTTTTTTCACACACCTCCCATAGCTTCCCCTACATCTCTCTGTTGTCGCGCACTTCTCATACCCTCCCGTATATAGCTGTGATTTTGCGCACCTCTCATACCTTCCCCAATGTGGCTGTGTTCTCACACACCTCTCATAACTTCCCCTGTATCGTCCTGTTTTCATGCACCTCCCATAGCTTCCCATATATCGCAGTGTTTTTGCGCACCTCGCAGAGCTTCCCCAATGTCGCTGTTTTTTCGCGCACCTCTCATACCTTCTCCTATATCGCCGTGTTTTCCCGCACCTCCCATACCTTCCCCTTTATTGCTATGTTATCGCACACCGCCCATAGTTTCTCCAATAACGCTGTGTTTTCACGCACTTCTTATACCTGCCCCAATATGGCTGTGTTTTCGTGCAGCTCTCATACCTTCCCCTGTGTTGCGGTGTTTTCGCACACCTCCCATATCTTCCCCTATATCGCTGTTATCGTGCACCTCTCATAGCTTCCCCAATATCGCTGTTTTCCCGCACCTCCCATAGTTTCCCCAATATCATTGTGTTTTCGCGCACCTCGCATACATTCCCCTATATCACTGTGTTTTCACTCACCTCTTATAGCTTCCCTTATATCGTCTCTTTTTCGCGCACCTCTCATAACTTCCCCTATATAGCTGTGTTTTTGCTCACCTCTCATAGCTACCCCTGTATCTCTGTGTTTTCGTGCAGCTCTCATACGTTCTGCTACATCACCCTGTTTTCGTGCAACTCTCATACCTACCACTATTTCACTGTGTTTTCGTGTACGTCCCATACCTTCCCGTATATTGCTGTGTTTTCGTGCAACTCCCAGAGTTTCTCCTATATCGCTGTGTTTTCGCTTCCCTCTCATAACTTCCCCTAAATCGCTTTGTTTTCGCGCACCTCCCATGGCTTCTCCTATGTCGCCATGTAATCACGCACCTCTCATACCTTCCCCTATATTGCCCTGTTCTTGCGCACCTCCCATAGCTTCCCCAATATCGCTGGGTTTTCGTTCACCTCCAATAGTTTCCCCAATAACGCTGTGTTTTCGCGCAACTCTCATACATTCCTCTATAGCTCTGTGTTTTTGCGCACCTCCAATACCTTTCCCAATATGGCTGTGTTCTCGCGCACCTCTGATAACTTCCCTTGTATCGTGCTGTTTTCACGCACCTCCCATAGCTTCCCATATAGTGCGATGCTTTCGCACACCTCTCACAGCATCCCCCAAATCGCTGTGTTTTCGTGCACCTCTCATAGCTTCCGTTATATCACCGTATTTTCGCGCACCTCACATAGCTTCGTCTACATCGCTGTGTTCTTGCGCACCTCTCATAACTTCACCTGTGTCACCCTGTTTTCACGCACCTCCCATAGCATCCCCTATAACGCTGTGTTTTTGCGCATCTCTCATACCTTTCCCTATATCGCCGTGTCTTCGCACACCTCTCATACCTTCCCCTAAATTGCTGTGTGTTCGCACACCTCTCATAGCTTCCCCTATATCGCTGTGTGTTCGCACACCTCCCATAGCTTCCTCTATATTGATGTGTTTTTGCGCACCTCTCATACCTTCCCCAATATGGCTGTGTTCTCGCGCACCTCTCATAACTTCACCTGTATCTCCCTGTTTTCACGCACCTCCCATAGCTTCCCCTATATTGCTGTCTTTTTTTGCACCTCTCATACTTTTCCTTATATCACTCTGTTCTCGTTCATATCCCGTAGCTTCCCATATACTGCTGTGTTTTCGCGCACCTCTCATACCTTCCCCTCTTTAGCTGAGTTTTCGCTCATCTCTCATACCTTCCCCTATATCGCTGTGTTCTCATGCACCTCTCCTACTGTTCCCTATATCGCTGCGTTTTTGGGCACCTCTCATCGGTTCCCCTGTATCGCCGTGTTTTCACACACCTCCCATAGCTTCCCCTGCATCTCTCTATTGTCGCGCACTTCTCATACCCTCCCCATATTGGTGTGTTTTCGTCCACCTCTCATACCATCCCCTATATCGCCGTGTCTTCGCGCACCTCCCATAGCTTCCACTAGTTTGCTGTTTACGCGCACATCTCATAGCTTCCCCTAAATTGCTTTGTTTCGCGCACCTCTCATACCTTCCCCTAAATTGCTGTGTTTTCGCACACCTCTCATAGATTCCCCATATCGCCGTGTTTTCGCGCACCTCTCATAGATTCCGCATATCGCCATGTTTTCGAGCACCTCTCATACCTTCCCCTATATCGCTGTGTTATCGCGCACCACCCATAGTTTCTCTAAAAACGCTGTTTTTTCGCGCACCTCTCATACCGTCTCCTATATCTCCGTGTTTTCACTCACCTCCCATAGCTTCCCCTATATCGCTGTGTTTTCTCGCACCTCTCATACTTTTCCCTATATCACTCTGTTCTCGTGCACATCCCATAGCTTCCCATATGTTGCTGTGTTTTTGCACAGCTCTCATACCTTCCCCTTTTTAGCTGTATTTTCCTGCACCTCCCATAGCTTCCCCATATCGGTGTTTTGATGCACCTGTCATACCTTCCCCTATATCGTTGTGTTATCACGCACCTCTAATACTGTTCCCTATATCGCTGCGTTTCCGCATATCGCCATGTTTTCGAGCACCTCTCATCGGTTCCCCTGTGTCACCGTTTTTTCACACACCTCCCATAGCTTCCCCTACATCTCTCTGTTGTCGCGCACTTCTCATACCCTCCCGTATATAGCTGTGATTTTGCGCACCTCTCATACCTTCCCCAATGTGGCTGTGTTCTCACACACCTCTCATAACTTCCCCTGTATCGTCCTGTTTTCATGCACCTCCCATAGCTTCCCATATATCGCAGTGTTTTTGCGCACCTCGCAGAGCTTCCCCAATGTCGCTGTTTTTTCGCGCACCTCTCATACATTCTCCTATATCGCCGTGTTTTCCCGCACCTCCCATACCTTCCCCTTTATTGCTATGTTATCGCACACCGCCCATAGTTTCTCCAATAACGCTGTGTTTTCACGCACTTCTCATACCTGCCCCAATATGGCTGTGTTTTCGCGCAGCTCTCATACCTTCCCCTGTGTTGCGGTGTTTTCGCACACCTCCCATATCTTCCCCTATATCGCTGTTATCGTGCACCTCTCATAGCTTCCCCAATATCGCTGTTTTCCCGCACCTCCCATAGTTTCCCCAATATCATTGTGTTTTCGCGCACCTCGCATACATTCCCCTATATCACTGTGTTTTCACTCACTTCTTATAGCTTCCCTTATATCGTCTCTTTTTCGCGCACCTCTCATAACTTCACCTATATAGCTGTGTTTTCGCTCACCTGTCATACCTTCCGCTGTATCGCCGTTTTTTCGTGCAGCTCTCATACATTCTGCTACATCACTGTTTTCGTGCACCTCTCATACCTACCACTATTTCGCTGTGTTTACGTGTACGTCCCATACCTTCCCGTATATTGCTGTGTTTTCGTGCAACTCCCAGAGTTTCTCCTATATTGCTGTGTTTTCTCTTCCCTCTCATAACTTCCCCTAAATCGCTTAGTTTTCGCGCACCTCCCATGGCTTCTCCTATGTCGCCATGTAATCACGCACCTCTCATACCTTCCCCTATATTGCCCTGTTCTTGCGCACCTCCCATAGCTTCCCCAATATCGCTGGGTTTTCGTTCACCTCCAATAGTTTCCCCAATAACGCTGTGTTTTCGCGCAACTCTCATACATTCCTCTATAGCTCTGTGTTTTTGCGCACCTCCAATACCTTTCCCAATATGGCTGTGTTCTCGCGCACCTCTGATAACTTCCCCTGTATCGTGCTGTTTTCACGCACCTCCCATAGCTTCCCATATAGTACGATGCTTTCGCACACCTCTCACAGCATCCCCCAAATCGCTGTGTTTTCGTGCACCTCTCATAGCTTCCGTTATATCGTCGTTTTTCGCGCACCTCGCATAGTTTCCCCTACATCACTGTGTATTCGTGCACCTCTCATACATTCTCCTATATCGCTCTGTTTTCGTGCACCTCCCATAGACTCCCCATATCGCTGTGTTTTCGCGCACCTCTCATACCTTCCCCTATATCGCCATTTTTCACGCACATCATATAGCTTCCCGTATATCGCTGTGTTTTTGCGTACTCCTGATAGCTTCCCCAATATGGCTGTGTGTTTTCGCACCTCCCATAGCTTCCCTTATATCGCTGTGTTTCTGTGCACCTCCCATACCTACCCCAATATGGCTGTGTTCTCGCGCAATTCTGGTAACTTCCCCTGTATCGCGCTGTTTTAACGCACCTCCCGTAGCTTCCCATATATTACGATGCTTCTGCGCATCTCTCATAGCATCCCGCAAATCGCTGTGTTTTCGTGCACCTCTGATAGCTTCCGTTAGATCGACACTTTCCTGCGCACCTCGCATAGCTTCCACTACATCGCTGTGTTTTCGCGTACCTCACATAGCTTCCATTATATCGCCGTGTTTTCACGCACCTGGCATAGCTTCCCCTACATCGCTGTGTTTTTGTGCACCTCTCATACATTCTCCTATATCGTCGTGTTTTCGTGCACCTCCTATAGCTTCCTTCTTTTCGATATGCTTTCACATACCACACATACCTACCCCTATATCACTGTGTTTTCAAGCACCTCTCACACTGTTCCCTGTATCGCTGCGTTTTCGGGCACCTCTCATCGCCTCTCCTATTTCGCCGTATTTTTGCGCACCTCCCATAGCTTCCCCTATGTCGTTGTGTATTTTGCCCACCTCTCATACCTTCCACTATATCAGTTTGCTTTGCGCACCACTCGTAGCTTCACCTGTATCGATTTGTTTTCGCGCACCTCTCATACCTGCCCCTATGTCGCCCTGTTTTTGCAGACCTCTCATAGCTTCCCCTATATTGCTGTGTTTTCGCGCACTTCTCATAACTTCCCACATATTGCGATGTCTTCACGCACCTCTCATAACTTCCCCCAAATCGCTGTGTACGCGCATCTCGCATACCTACCCCTATATCACTGTCTTCTCAAGCACCTCTCATAGCTTCACGTATATCGACTTGTGTTCGCGCACCTCCCATTGCTTACCCTATATAACTCTGTTTTCGCGCACCTCTCATACCTTCTCCTATATTGCTGTTTCCACACACCTCTCATAGCTCCTATATTGTTGTTTTCACACACCTCTCATAGCTTCTCCTATACTGCTGTGTTTTTGCACACCTCTCATAGCTTCCCCTCTATCATTGTGTTTTTGCGCACCTCTCATACCTTCCACTATATCGATGTGCTTTCGCGCACCTCTCATACCTGCCTCTATATCACCGTGTTTTAGCAGACCTCTCATAGCTTCCCCTATATCATTGTGTTTTCGCGCACCTCTCATACCTACCACTGTATCGATGTGTTTTCGCGCACCTCCCATAGCTTCCCCCATATCACTGTGTTTTCACGCACCTCTCATACCGCCCTCTATATCGCTGCATTTTCATTCACCTCTCATCGCTTCCCCTATATCGATGTGTTTTCAAGCACCTCTCATACCTTCAGGTATATTGCTGTGTTTTCGCGCACCTCCCATAGCTCCCCATATATCACTGTGTTTTCACGCTCCTCGCATACCTATCCCTATATCACTGTGTTTTGACGCACGTCCTATACCTTCCCATATATTGCTGAGTTTTCTTGCACATCCCACAGCTTCCCCTATATTGCTGTGTTTTCGCACACCTCCCATAGCTTTCCCTATATCACTGTGGTTTTGCGCACGTCTCAGAGCTTCCCCTAGATTGCCATGTTTCCACGCACCTCCCATACCTTCCCATTATCGCTGTGTTTTGGCGCTCCTCCCATAGTTTCCCCAATATCACTCTGTTTTCGGACACCTCTTATACCTTCCCCTGTATCGCTGTGTTTTCGCACACCTCCCATAGCTTCCCCTATATTGCTGTGTTTTCGTGCACCTCTCATACTTTCCCATATATAGCTGAGTTAACGCTCCCCTCTCATAGCTACCCCTATATCATCGTGTTTTCGCGCATCTCTCATAGCTTCCCCTACATCGCTGTGTTTTCGCAGACCTCTCATAGCTTCCCCTATATCGCTGTGTTTTCGCTTACCTCGCGTCCCTTCCCCTATATCATTGTGTTTTCGCGCACCTCTGATACCTAGCACTGTATCGATGTGTTTTCGCTCACCTCTAAAACCTTCCCCTATATCGCTGTGTTATCAAGCAGCTTTCATAGCTTCCCCTACATTGCTGTGTTTTCGCATACCTCCCATAACTTCCCATATATCACTGTGTTTTCGCGCACCACTCATACTTTCCGCTATATCGCTGTGTTTTCGCGCACCTCTGGTACCTTCCCCTGCATCACTGCGTTTTTGTGCAGCTCTCATACCTTCCCCTATTTCACCGCGTTTTCACACACCTCCCATAACTTCCTAATTATCGCGGTGTTTTCGTATGCCTATCATACCTTCCCCTATATGGCTGTGTTTTCTTGCACCTCCCATAGCTTCCCATATATCGCTGTGTTTTCGCGCACCTCTCATACTTTCTCCTATATCGCCGTCTTTTTACGCACCTTCCGTAGCTTCCCCTATATTGCTGTGTTTCTTGCACCTGTCATACCTTCCACTATATCTCCGTGTTTTCGCGCACCTCTCATAGCTTCCCCTACATCGCTGTGTTTTCGCGCACCTCGCATACATTCCCCTATGTCGTTGTGTCTTCGTGCACCTCTCATACCTTCCACTATATCGATGTGTTTTTGCACACCTTTCATAGCTTCCCCTAGATCGCTGTGTTTTCGCGCACCTCTCATACCTTCTCCTATATCGCCGTCTTTTTACGCACCTTCCGTAGCTTCCGCTATATTGCTGTGTTTTCTTGCACCTGTCATACCTTCCTCTATATCACCGTGTTTTCGCGCACCTCCCATACCTCCCCATATATCACTGTGTTTTCACGCTCCTCGCCTACCTACCCCTATATCACTGTGTTTTCACGCACGTCCCATACCTTCCCATATATTGCTGAGTTTTCGCACACCTCCCATAGCTTACCCTATATCGCTGTGTTTTCGCGCACATCTCAGAGCTTCCCCTAGATTGCCATGTTTTCGCGCACCTACCATACCTTCCCATTATCGCTGTGTTTTCGCGCACCACCCATAGCTTCCCCAATATGGCTGTGTTTTCGCACACCTCTTATACATTCCCCTGTATCACTGTGTTTTCGCACACCTCCCATAGCTTCCCCTATATCACTGTGTTTTCTTGCACCTCTCATACTTTCCCATATATAGCTGAGTTAACACTCTCCTCTCATAGCTTCCCCTATATCACCATGTTTTCGCGCACCTCTCATAGCTTCCTCTATATCGCTGTGTTTTCACGCACCTCGCATACCTTCCCCTATGTCATTGTGTTTTTGCGCACCTCTCATAGCTTCCCCTACATCGCTGTGTTACCAAACAGATTTCATAGCTTCCACTATATTACTGTGTTTTCGCATATTTCCCATAGCTTCCGATATACCGCTGTTTTTGCACACCTCTCATAGCTTCCCCTATATCGCTGTGTTTTCGCGAACCACTAATATCTACTCCTATATCACTGTGTTTTCACGCACGTCCCATACCTTCCTATATATTGCTGTGTTTTCCTGCACCTCCCACAGCTTCCCCTGTATTGCTGTGATTTCGCGCACCTCCCATACCTTCCCCTATATCACTGTGTTTATACGCACCTAGCATACCTACCCCTATGTCACTGTGTTTACACGCATCTCTCATACCGTCCCCTATATCACTGCATTTTCACGCACGTCTCATCACTTCCCCTATATCGCTGTGTTTTCGCTTTCCTCGCATACCTTCCCCTATATCATTGTGTTTTCGCGCACCTCTCATACCTACCACGGTATCGATGTGTTTTCGCGCACCCTCATGCCTTCCCCTATATCGTTGCGTTATCAAACAGCTTTCATAGCTTCCCCTATATTGCTGTGTTTTCGCATTCCTCTCATAGCTTCCCATATATCGCTGTGTTTTTGCACACCTCTCATACCTTCCACTATATCGATGTGTTTCGCGCACCTCTCGTAGCTTCCCCGGTATCAATGTGTTTTCGCACACTTCTCATAGCTTCCCCTATATCGCTGTGTTTTCGCGCACTTCTCATACCTTCCCCTATATTGTTGTGTTTTCGCGCACCTCTCCTACCTTCCACTATATTGATGTGTTTTCGCACACCTCTCATAACTTCCCCTATATGGCTGTGTTTCCCGCACCTCCCATATCTTCCCATTTTTGGCCGTGTTATCGGGCACTTCTCTTAGCTTCCCATATATTGCGATGTTTTCACTCACCTCTCATAATTTCCCCCAAATTGCTATGTTTTTGTGCATCTCTCATGCCTTCCACTATACCACTGTGTTTACACGCACCTCGCATACCTACCCCTATATCACTGTGTTTTAATGCACGTCCCATACTTTCCTAAATATTGCTGTGTGTTCTTGCACCTCCCACAGCTTCCCTTATATTGCTGTGTTTTTGCACACCTCTCATACCTTCCCCTATATCACTGTGTTTACACGCATCTCTAATACCGTCCCCTATATCACTGCATTTTCGCGCACGTCTCATCACTTCACCTATATCGACGTGTTTTCAAGCACCTCTCATACCTTCACGTATATCGCCTTGTGTTAGCGCACCTCCCATTGCTTCCCCTATATCGCTGTGTTTTCGCACACCTCGCATACCTTCCCCTATATCATTGTGTTTTCGTGCACCTCTCATACCTACCACTTTATCAATGTGTTTTTGCGCACCTCTCATGCCTTCCCCTATATCACTGTGTTATCAAGCAGCTTACATAGCTTTCCCTATATTGCTGTGTTGTCGCATACCTCCCATAGCTTCCGCTATATCGCTGTTTTCGCACACCTCTCATGGCTTGCCATATATGGCGATGTTTTCACACACCGCCCATGGCTTCCCAAGCTCGCTGTGTTTTCACACACCTCACATAGCGTCCCCTATATCGTTCTGTTGTCGTGCACCTCCCATGGCTTCCCATATATCGCTGTGTTTTCGCGCACCACTCATACCTTCCCCTACATCGTTGTGTTTTTGTGCACCTCTGATACGTTCCCCTATATCGTTGTGTTTTCACGCAGATCTCACACCTTCCCCAATATCACCGTGTTTTCGCAGACCTCTCATACGTTCCCCTATATTGCTGTGTTTTAGCGCCCATCTCGTACCTTCCCCGTATGGGTGTGTTTTCATGCCCCAACCATAACTTCTTGTATGTCGCTGTGCTCTCGTGAACCTCCAATCACTTCCCCTATATCGCTCTGCATTCACACACCTCCCATAGCTTCCCCTACATCGGTGTGTTTTTGCGCACCTCTCATACCTTCCCCTATGTTGTTGGGTTTTCGTGCACCTCACTAACTTGCACTATATCAATGTGTTTTCGCGCACCTCTCACACCTTCCCCTATATCACTGTATTGTTGCGCACCTCTCATACCGTCCCCTATATTGCAGTGTTTTCGCGCACCTCTCAGAGCTTCCCCTATATGGCTGTGTTTTCATGCACCTCGCATACCTTGTTCTATATCGTTGTGTTTTCGCACACCTCTCATACCTTCCACTATATCGGTGATGTTTTCACGCACCTCTCGTAGCTTCCCCTATATCGATGTGTTTTCGTACACCTCTCATAGCTTCCCCTCTATCGCCGTGCTTTCACACACCTCCCATAGCTTCCCGTGTATCGCTGTGTTTTCGCGCACCTCTCATAACTTCCACTATATCGCTGTGTTTTCGCACACCTCTCATAGCTTCCCCTATATCGATGCGTTTTTGCGCACCTCTCATAACTTCCCCTATATCGCTCTGTTTTCGCACATGTACTTAACTTCCCCTATATTGTTGTGTTTTCGCGCAGCTCTCATATCTTCCCCTATAATGCTGTGTGTTTGCTCACCCCTCATAGCTTTGCCTATATCGCCGTGTTCTCGCGCACCTTTCATACATTCCCCTTTTTAGCTGAGTTTTTGCTCATCTCTCATACCTTCCCCTATATCGACGTGTTTTCACGCTCCTTTCATACCTTCACGTATATCGCCATGTTTTCGCGCACCTCCCATAGATTCCCCTATATAACTGTTTTGGCGCACCTCTCATACCTTCCCCTATATTACTGTGTTTTTCTGACCTCTCATAGCTTTGCCTATATCGCCGTGTTCTCGCGCACCTCTCATACTTTCCCCTTTTTAGCTGAGTTTTCGCTCATCTCTCATACCTCCCCCTATATCGACTTGATTTTATACACCTTTCATACCTTCACGTATATCGCCATGTTTTCGCATACCTCCCATCGATTCTCCTGTATCACTGTGTATTCGCGCACCTCTCATACCTTCCCCTATGTTGTTGTGTTTTCGTGCACCTCTCATACCTTGCACTATATCAATGTGTTTTTGCGCACCTCTCATGCCTTCCCCTATATCGCTGTGTTATCAAGCAGCTTACATAGCTTTCCCTATATTGCTGTGTTGTCGCATACCTCCCATAGCTTCCGCTATATCGCTGTTTTCGCACACCTCTCATAACTTCCCGTATATTGCTCAGTTTTCACGCATCTCTTATAGTTTCCCCTATGTCGCTGTGTTCTCGTGCACCTCTCACCACTTCCTCTATATCGCCCTTTTTTCACGGAGCTCCCATACCTTCCCATTTTTCGCCGTGTTTTCGCGCGCCTCTTATAGATTCCCCCAAATCGCTGTGTTTTTGCGCACCTCTCATAGCTTCCCCTATATTGCCGTGTTTTCTCACACCTCTCATACCTTCTCCTATATCGCCGTGTGTTCATGAACCTCCCATAGCTTCCCCTATATTGCTGTGTTTTCTCACACCTCTCATACCTTCCCCTTTCTCGCTCTGTTTTCGTGCACCTGCTATAGCTTCCCATATATCGGTGTGTTTTCGCGCACCTATCATACCTTCCCCTTTCTCGCTCTTTTTTCACTCACCTCCCATAGCTTCCCCTATATTGCTTTGTTTTCTCACACTTCTCATACCTTCTCCTATATCGCCGTGTTTTCACTCACCTCCCATAGCTTCCCCTATCTTGCTGTGTTTTCTCACACCTCTCATACCTTCTCCTATATCGCCGTGTTTTCACACACCTCTCATAGCTTCCCCTATATTGCTGTGTTTTCTCACACCTCTGATACCTTCCCCTGTATCGGTCTGTTTTCGTGCACCTCCCATAGCTTCCCATATATTGCTGTGTTTTCGTGTACCTCTCATACCTTCCACTATATCGCTGTGTTTTTACACACCTCTCGAAGCTGCCCCTATATCGATGTGTTTTCGTGGACCTCTCATAACTTTGCCTATATCGCTGAGTTTTCATGCACCTCCCATGGCATCCCCTTCATCGCTGTGCTTTCACACCCCTCTGATAGCTTCCCCAATATCGCTGTGTTTTCACGCACCTCTCATCCCTTCCCCGATATCACTGTGATTTTGCGCAACTCCCAAGGCTTCACCTATATCGCTGTGCTTTCGCTCACCCCCCATAGCTTCCCATTTTTCGCTGTGTTTTTGCATACCTCTCATAGCTTCCCATATATTGCGATGTTTTCGCGCACTACTCATAGATTCTCCCAAATTGCTGTGTTTTTGTGCACCTCTCATAGCTTGCCCTATATCGCCGTGTTTTCAAGCACCACTCATACCTTCCCGTATATCGCTGTGTGTTCACGCACCTCCCATAGCTTCTGCTATATCACTGTGTTTTCGCTCACCTCTCATAGCTTCCCTTCTATCGCTGTGTTCTCGGGCACCTCTCTTAGCATTTCATATATTGTAATGTTTTCGTGCCCCTCTCATTACTTCCACTATATCGCTGTGTTTTCACGCACCTCTCGTAGCTGCCCCTCTATTGATGTGTTTTCGCGCACCTCTCATAACTTTGCCTATATCGCTAAGTTTTCATGAAATAGTGGATGCATTAGTGATAATTTTTCAAAACTCGTTAGATTCTGGATTAGTTCCTGAGGATTGGAGGGTGGCTAATGTAACCCCACTTTTTAAAAATGGAGGGAGAGAGAAACCGGGGAATTATAGACCGGTTAGCCTAACGTCGGTGGTGGGGAAACTGCTGGAGTCAGTTATCAAAGATGTGGTAACAACACATTTGGAAAGCGGTGAAATCATCAGACAAAGTCAGCATGGATTTGTGAAAGGAAAATCATGTCTGACGAATCTCATAGAATTTTTTGAGGATGTAACTAGTAGAGTGGATAGGGGAGAACCAGTGGATGTGGTATATTTGGATTTTCAAAAGGTTTTTGACAAGGTCCCACACAGGAGATTAGTGTGCAAACTTAAAGCACACGGTATTGCGGGTAAAGTATTGATGTAGATAGAGAATTGGTTAGCAGACAGGAAGCAAAGAGTGGGAATAAATGGGACCTTTTCAGAATGGCAGGCAGTGACTAGTGGGGTACCGCAAGGCTCAGTGCTAGGACCCCAGTTGTTTACAATATATATTAATGACTTGGATGAGGGAATTAAATGCAGCATCTCCAAGTTTGCGGATGACACGAAGCTGGGCGGCAGTGTTAGCTGTGAGGAGGATGCTAAGAGGATGCAGGGTGACTTGGATTGGTTGGGTGAGTGGGCAAATTCATGGCAGACGCAATTTAATGTGGATAAATGTGAAGTTATCCACTTTGGTGGCAAAAATAGGAAAACAGATTATTATCTGAATGGTGGCCGATTAGGAGAAGGGGAGTTGCAAGGAGACCTGGGTGTCATTATACACCAGTCATTGAAAGTGGGCATGCAGGTACAGCAGGCGGTGAAAAAGGCGAATGGTATGCTGGCATTTATAGCGAGAGCATTCGAGTACAGGTACAGGGAGGTATTACTGCAGTTGTACAAGGCCTTGGTGAGACCACACCTGGAGTATTGTGTACAGTTTTGTTCCCCTAATCTGAGGAAAGACATCCTTGCCATAGAGGGAGTACAAAGAAGGTTCACCAGATTGATTCCTGGGATGGCAGGACTTTCATATGAAGAAAGACTGGATGAACTGGGCTTGTACTCGTTGGAATTTAGAAGACTGAGGGAGGATCTGATTGAAACGTATAAAATCCTAAAGGGATTGGACAGGCTAGATGCAGGAAGATTGTTCCCGATGTTGGGGAAATCCAGAACGAGGGGTCACAGTTTGAGGATAAAGGGGAAGCCTTTTAGGACCGAGATTAGGAAAAACTTCTTCACACAGAGAGTGATGAATCTGTGGAATTCTCTGCCACAGGAAACTGTTGAGGCCAGTTCATTGGCTATATTTAAGAGAGAGTTAGATATGGCCCTTGTGGCTATGGGGATCAGGGGGTATGGAGGGAAGGCTGGTGCAGGGTTCTGAGTTGAATGATCAGCCATGATCATAATAAATGGCGGTGCAGGCTTGAAGGGCCGAATGGCCTACTCCTGCGCCTATTTTCTATGTTTCTATGTTTTCACGCACCTCTCATACCGTCCCCTATATCGCTGTGTTTTCGCGCACCTCTCATAACTTCCCCTATATCGCTGTGTTTTCGCGCAGCTCGCATAGCTTCCCCTATATCGTTGTGTTTTCACTCTCCTCTCATACATTCCCCAATATCGCTGTGTTTTTGCTCACCTCTCATAGCTTTGACTATAACGCTGTGCTTTCACGCACCTCTCATACATTCCCCTTTTTTAGCTGAGTTTTCGCTCATCTCTCATACCTTCCCCTATATCCACCTGTTTTCACGCGCCTCTCATAGCTTCACGTATATCGCTCAGTTTTCGCGCACCTCCCATAGTTTCCCCTATATCACTGTGTTTTTGCGCACCTCTCACACCTTCCCCTATATATGGCAGTGTTTTCACGCACCTTCCATACATTCCCCTATATCGCTGTGTTTCCATGCACCTCCCATTGCTTCCCCAGTATCGCTGTGTTTTCATGCACCTCTCATCCCATCCCCGATGTCACTGTGATTTCGCACAACTCCCAAGGCTTCCCCTATATCACTGTGTTTTCGCTCACCTCTCATAGCTTCCCCTATATCACCGTGTTTTCGCGCACCTCTCATATCTTCCCCTATATTGCTGTTATCAAGCAGCTCTCATAGCTTCCCATATATTGCTCTGTTATCATGCACCTCCCATAGCTTCCCCTATGTCGCTGTGCTCTCGTGCACCTCTCATCACATCCGCTATATCGCCCTGTTTTCACAGACCTCCTATAGCTTCCCATTTATCGCCGTGTTTTTGCGCACCTCTCGTAGATTTCCCCAAATCGCTGTGTTTTTGCGCACCTCTCTTAGCTTCCCCTATATCGCCGCGTTCTGGCGCACCTCGCATAGCTTCCTTTACGTCTCTCAGTTTTCACGCACCTCTCATACCTTCTCCTATTTTGGCTGTGTTTTCATGCACATCCCATAGCTTCCCCTATATTGCTGTGTTTTCTCACACCTCTCATACAATCTCCTATATCACCGTGTTTTCGCACACCTCTCATAGATTCCCCCAAATAGCAGTGTTTTCGCACACCTCTCATAGCTTCCCCCATTTCGCCGTGTTTTCGCACACCTCTCATGCCTTCCATTATATCGTTGTGTATTCGCGCACCACTCGTAGCTTCCCCTATATCGATGTGTTTTCACGCACCTCTCATAACTTCCCCTTTCTCGCTCTGGTTTTGTGCACCTCTCGTAGCTTCCCCTATATCGATGTGTTTTCGCGCACCTCTCATAACTTCCCCTATATCGCTGTGTTTTCATGCAGCTCGCATTGTTTCCCCTATATCGTTGTGTTTTCGCGCATCTCTCATACCATCTCCTATATCGCTGTGTTTTTGCTCACCTCTGATAGCTTTGCCTGTATCGCCGTGTTCTCGCGCACCTCTCATACCTTCACGTATATCGCCCTGTTTTCGCGCACCTCCCATAGCTTCCCCATATCACTGTGTTTTCGTGCACCTGTCATACCTTCCCCTATATCGCTGTGTTATCAAGCACCTCCCATGCATTCCCCTATGTCGCTGTGTTTTCGCACACCTCCCATAGCTTCCCCTATATCGCTGTGTGTTCACGCACCTCTGATCCCTTTCCTGATATCACTGTGATTTCACGCACCCTCCAAAGCTTGCTCTATATCATTGTGTTTTCGCTCACCTCTTATAGCTTCCACTATATCACCGTGTTTTCACGCACATCGCATATCTTCTCTTATTTCGCTGTGTCATCAAGCAGCTCTCATAACTTCCTGTATATTGTTCTGTTTTCACGTATCTCCTATAGTTTCCCCTATGTCGCTGTGTTCTCATGCACCTCTCATCACTTCCTCTATATCGCCCTGTTTTCATGGACCTCCCATAGGTTCCCCTATATCGCCGTGTTTTTGCTCATTTCTCATAGCTTCCCCCATATCGATGTGTTTTTGCCCACCTCTCATACCTTCCCCTATATCGCTGCATTTTCACTCACCTCTCATAGCTTCCCGTGTATCGCTGTCATTTCGCACACCTCTCATACCTGCCCCTATATCACCGTGTGTTCGCGCACCTCCCATAGCTTCCCCTATATCGCTGTATTTTCATGCACCTCTGATCCCTTTCCGGATATCACTGTGATTTCGCGCACCCTCCAAGGCTTCCCGTATATCGCTGTGTTTTCGCTCACCTCTCATAGCTTCCCCTATATCACCGTGTTTTCGCGCACATCTCATATCTTCTAATATATCGCTGTGTCATCAAGCAGCTCTCATAACTTCCCCTATATTGCTCAGTTTTCATGCATCTCCCATAGTTTCCCTTATGTCGCTGTGCTCTCGTGCACCTCTCATTACTTCCTCTATATCGTCCTTTTTTCACGGACCTCCCATACCTTCCCATTTTTCACCATGTTTTCGCGCGCCTCTCATAGATTCTCCCAAACCGCTGTTTTTTTGCGCACCTCTCATAGCTTCCCCTATATCACCGTGTTCTGGCGCACCTCGCATAACTTGCCCTACATCTCTATGTTTCCGCGCACCTCTCATACCTTCTCCTATATCGCCGTGCTTTCACGCACCTCCCATAGCTTCCCCTATATTGCTGTGTTTTCTCACACCTCTCATACATTCCCCTTTCTCGTTCTGTTTTCGTGCAGCTCCTATAGTTTCCCATATATCGCTCTTTTCGCGCAGCTCTCATACCTTCCACTATAGCGCTGTGTTTTCGAGCACCTCTTGTAGCTTCCCCTATATCGACGTGTTTTCGCGCAGCTCTCATAACTTCCCCTATATCGCTGTGTTTTCGCACAGCTCGCATAGCTTTCCCTGTATCGTTGTGTTTTCACACTTCTCTCATATCTTCCCCTATATTGCCTCTAAAAAGCTGTGCTCTCATGCACCTCTCATCACATCTCGTGTATCGCACTGTTTTCATGGACCTCCCATAGCTTCCCATTTCTCGCCGCGTTTTCGCGCAGCTCTCATAGCTTCCCATATATTGCGATGTTTTCGCGCCCCTCTCATATATTCCCCCAAATCGCTGTTTTTGCGCACCTCCCATAGCTTCCCCATATCACCGTGCTCTTGCGCACCTCGCATAGCTTCCCCTACATTACTATGTTTTCGCGCACCTCTCATGTCTTCTCGTATATCGCTGTGCTTTCACGCACCTCCCATAGCTTCCCCTATATTGCTGTGTTTTCTCACACCTCTCATTCCTTCCCCTTTCTCGCTCTGTTTCCGTGCACCTCCCATAGCTTCCCATATATCGCTGTGTTTTCGCGCACCTCTCATACCTTCCACTATATTGTTGTGTATTCATGCACCACTCGTAGCTTCCCCTATATCGATGTCTTTTCACGCACCTCTCATAACTTCCCCTTTCTCGCTCTGTTTTTGTGCACCTCCCATAGCTTCCCATATATCGCTGTGTTTTCGCGCACTTCTCATACCTTCCACTATATCGCTGTGTTTTCGTGCTCCTCTCGTAGCTTCCCCTATATCGACGTGTTTTCACGCACCTCTCATAACTTCCCCTATATCGCTGTGTTTTCGCACAGCTCGCATAGCTTTCCCTGTATCGTTGTGTTTTCACACTCCTCTCATATCTTCCCCTATATTTCCCCTAAAAAGCTGTGCTCTCGTGCACCTCTCATCACATCCCGTGTATCGCATTGTTTTCATGGACCTCCCATAGCTTCCCATTTCTCGCCGCGTTTTCGCGCACCTCTCATAGCTTCCCATATATTGCGATGTTTTCGCGCCCCTCTCATATATTCCCCCAAATCACTGTTTTTGCGCACCTCCCATAGCTTCCCCATATCACCGTGCTCTTGCGCACCTCGCATAGCTTCCCCTACATTACTATGTTTTCGCGCACCTCTCATATCTTCTCCTATATCGCTGTGTTTTCGCACACCTCATATAGATTCCCCTATATCTCTGTGTTACCACGCACCTTTGATCCCTTTCCCGATATCACTGTGATTTCGCACACCCTCCAAGGCTTCCCCTGGGAGAAATTCAGAGTTCAGCAGAGGAGGACAAAGGGCTTAATTAGGAAGGGGAAAAAAGATTATGAGAAAAAACTGGCAGGAAACATAAAAACGGACTGTAAAAGCTTTTATAGATACGTAAAAAAGAAAAGACTGGTAAAGACAAATGTAGGTCCCCTGCAGATAGAAACAGGTGAATTGATTATGGGGAGCAAGGACATGCAGACCAATTGAATAATTACTTTGGTTCTGTCTTCACTAAGGAAGACATAAATAATCTTCCAGAAATAGTAGGGGACGGAGGGTCCAGTGAGATGGAGGAACTGAGCGAAATACATGTTAGTAGGGAAGTGGTGTTAGGTAAATTGAAGGGATTGAAGGCAGATAAATCCCTAGGGCCAGATGGTCTGCATCCCAGGGTGCTTAAGGAAGTAGCCCAAGAAATAGTGGATGCATTAGTGATAATTTTTCAAAACTTGTTAGATGCTGGACTAGTTCCTGAGGATTGGAGGGTGGCTAATGTAACTCCACTTTTTAAAAAAGGAGGGAGAGAGAAACCGGGGAATTATAGACCGGTTAGCCTAACGTCGGTGGTGGGGAAACTGCTGGAGTCAGTTATCAAGGATGTGATAACAGCACATTTGGAAAGTGGTGAAATGATCGGACAAAGTCAGCATGGATTTGTGAAAGGAAAATCATGTCTGACGAATCTCATAGAATTTTTTGAGGATGTAACTAGTAGAGTGGATAGGGGAGAACCAGTGGATGTGGTATATTTGGATTTTCAGAAGGCTTTTGACAAGGTCCCACACAGGAGATTAGTGTGCAAACTTAAAGCACACGGTATTGGGGGTAAGGTATTGGTGTGGGTGGAGAGTTGGTTAGCAGACAGGAAGCAAAGAGTGGAAATAAACGGGACCTTTTCAGAATGGCAGGCGGTGACTAGTGGGGTACCGCAAGGCTCAGTGCTGGGACCCCAGTTGTTTACAATATATATTAATGACTTGGATGAGGGAATTAAATGCAGCATCTCCAAGTTTGCGGATGACACGAAGCTGGGTGGCAGTGTTAGCTGTGAGGAGGATGCTAAGAGGATGCAGGGTGACTTGGATTGGTTGGGTGAGTGGGCAAATTCATGGCAGATGTAATTTAATGTGGATAAATGTGAAGTTATCCACTTTGGTGGCAAAAATAGGAAAACAGATTATTATCTGAATGGTGTCCGATTAGGAAAAGGGAAGGTGCAACGAGACCTGGGTGTCATTATACACCAGTCATTGAAAGTGGGCATGCAGGTACAGCAGGCGGTGAAAAAGGCGAATGGTATGCTGGCATTTATAACGAGAGCATACGAGTACAGGAGCAGGGAGGGAATACTGCAGTTGTACAAGGCCTTGGTGAGACCACACCTGGAGTATTGTGTGCAGTTTTGATCCCCTAATCTGAGGAAAGACATCCTTGCCATAGAGGGAGTACAAAGAAGGTTCACCAGATTGATTCCTGGGATGGCAGGACTTTCATATGAAGAAAGATTGGATGAACTGGGCTTATACTCGTTGGAATTTAGGAGATTGAGGGAGGATCTGATTGAAACGTATAAGATCCTAAAGGGATTGGACAGGCTAAATGCAGGAAGATTGTTCCCGATGTTGGGGAAGTCCAGAACGAGGGGTCACAGTTTGAGGATAGAGGGGAAGCCTTTTAGGACCAAGATTAGGAAAAACTTCTTCACACAGAGAGTGGTGAATCTGTGGAATTCTCTGCCACAGGAAACAGTTGAGGCCAGTTCATTGGCTTTATTTAAGAGGGAGTTAGATATGGCCCTTGTGGCTACGGGGGTCAGGGGGTATGGAGGGAAGGCTGGGTTGGATGATCAGCCATGATCATAATAAATGGCGGTGCAGGCTCGAAGGGCCGAATGGCCTACTCCTGCACCTATTTTCTATGCTTCTATGTTTCTATATCACTGTGTTTTTGCTCACCTCTCATAGCTTCCCCTATATCGCCGTGTTCTGGCGCACCTCGCATAATTTCCCCTACATCTCTATGTTTCCGCGCACCTCTCATACCTTCTCCTATGTCGCCGTGTTTTCACTCACCTCCCATAGCTTCCCCTATATTGCTGTGTTTTCTCACACCTCTCATACATTCCCCTTTCTCGCTCAGTTTTCGTGCACCTCCTATAGCTTCCCATATATCGCTATCTTTTCGCTCAGCTCTCATAGCTTCCACTATATCGCTGCATTTTCGCGCAGCTCGCATAGCTTCCCCTGTATTGTTGTTTTTTCACACTCCTCTCATACCTTCCCCTATATCGCCCCTAAGTAGCTGTGCCCTCGTGTACCTCTGATCACTTCTCCTGCCTCGCACTGTTTTCATGGACCTCCCATAGCTTCCCATTTCTCGCCGTGTTTTCACGCCCCTCTAATATATTCCCCCAAATCGCTGTGTTTTTGCGCACCTCCCATAGCTTTCACATATCACCGTGCTCTTGCGCACCTTGCATAGCTTCCCCTACATTGCTATGTTTTCACGCACCTCTCATATCTTCCCCTATATCGCTGTGCTTTCACGCACCTCCCATAGCTTCCCATAGATCGCTGTGTTTTCGTGCACCTTTCATAACTTCCCCTATATCGCTGTGTTTTTGCGCAAATCGCATAGCTTCCCCTATATCGCTGTGTTTTTGCTCACCTCTCACAGCTTTGCCTATATCGTCGTATTCTTGCGCACCTCTCATACCTTCTCCTTTTTAGCTGAGTTTTTGCTCATCTCTCATACCCTCCCATAGCTTCCCCTATATTGCTGCGTATTCCCACACCTCTCATACCTTCCCCTGTATCGCTCTGTTTTCGTGCACTTCCCATAGCTTCCCATATATTGCTGTGTTTTCGCATACCTCTCATAACTTCCACTATATCGCTGTGTTTTCGCGCACCTCTCGTAGCTTCCCCAATATCGATATGTTTTCGCGCACCTCTCATAACTTCGCCTATATCGCTGTGTTTTCGTGCACCTCTCATACCTTCTCCTATATTACCGTGTTTTCACGCACCTCCCATAGCTTCCCCTATATTGCTGTGTTTTCTCACACCTCTCATACCTTCTCCTATATCGCCATGTTTTCACGCACCTCTGATAGATTCCCTTATATTGCGGTGTTTTCTCACACCTCTCATAGATTCCCCTATATCACTGTTTTTTCGTGCACCTCTTATACCTTCCCGTGTATCGCAGTGTTTTAATTCACCTCCCATACATTCCCCTCTATCGCTGTGTTTTCACGCACCTCCCATCACTTCCCCTATATCGTTGTGTTTTCACGCACCTCGCATAGCTTCCTCTATATCGTTGTGTTTTCGCGCAACTCTAATATCTTCCCCTATGTCGTGTGTTTTTGCTCACCTCTGATAGCTTTGCCTATATCGCCATGTTCTCACACACCTCTCATACCTTCCCCTCTTTAACTGAGTTTTCAATCATCTCTCATACCTTCCCCTATATCGACGTGTTTTCACGCACCTCTCATACCTTCACGTATATCGCCGTTTATTCGCGCACCTCCCATAGTTTCCCCTATGTCACTGTGATTTCGCACACCTCTCATACCTTCCACTATATCGCCCTTTTTTCACGCACCTCCCATAGTTTGCCATATATCACTGTGTTTTAGCTCACTTCCCATACCTTCCCCTTTTTTGCTGTGTTATCGCACACCTCTCATAGCATCCCCTCTATTGCTGTGTTCTCGTGCACCTCTCATAGGTTTTTATATGTTGCAATATTTTCGCGCACCTCTCATAACTTCCCCAAATCGCTGTGTTTTCGCGCACCTCTCATAGCTTCCCCTATATCGCCGTGTTTTCGCGCACCTGGCATAGCTTCATCTCCACCACTATGTTTTCACACACCTCACAGACCTTCTCCATATATCGCCATGCTTTCATGCACCTCTTTCCAAACCTCCCCTTATATTGCTGTGTTTTCTCACACCTCTCATACCTTCCCCTTTCTCGCTCTGTTTTCATGCACCTCTCATAGCTTCCCATATATCGCTGTGTTTTCGAGCACCTCTCATACCTTCCACTGTATCGCTGTGTTTTCGTGCACCTCTCATAACTTCCCCTATATCGCTGTGTTTTCGTGCACCTCTCGTAGCTTACCCTATATTGATGTGTTTTCGGGCACCTCTCATAATTTCCCTGATATCGCTGTGTTTTCGCGCATCTCGCATAGCTTCCTCTATATTGTTGTGATTTTGTGCACCTCTCATACCTCCCCCAATATCGTCGTGCTTTCGTGCACCTCTCATAGCTTCCCATATATCACTGTGTTTTTGCGCACCTCTCATACCTTCCCCTATATCGTTGTGTTTTCGCACACCTCTCATACCTTCCACTATATCGATGTTTTTTCACGCACCTCTCATACCTTCCCCTACATCGCTGTGTTTTCACACACCTCTCATAGCTTCACCTCCACCGCTATGTTTTCGCACACCTCTCATACCTTTCCCATATATCGCCATGCTTTCTCACACCTCCCATAGCTCCCCCTATATTTCTGTGTTTTCTCACACCTCTCATACCTTCCCCTTTCTCGCTCTGTTTTCATGTACCTCCCATAGCTTCCCATATACCGCTGAGTTTTCGCGCACCTCTCATACCTTCCACTATATCGCTGTGTTTTAGCGCACCTCTCGTAGCTTCTCCTACATTGATGTGTTTTCGGGCACCTCTTATAATTTCTCAGATATCGCTGTGTTTTCGCGCATCTCGCATAGCTTCCCCTATATCGTTGTGTTTTCGCGCACCTCTCATACCTTCCCCTATATCGCTATGTTTTTGCTCACCTCTCACAGCTTTGCCTATATTGCCGTGTTCTCGTGCACCTCTCATACCTTCCCCTTTTTAGCTGAGTTTTTGCTCATCTCTCATACCTTCCCCTATATCGCCGTGTTTTCGCGCATCTCCTATATCTTCTCCTATATGACTGTGTTTTCGCGCAACTCTCATACATTCTCCTGTATCGCAGTGTTTTAACACACCTCCCATACATTGCCCTATATCGCTGTGTTTTCATGCACCTCCCATAGCTTCCCCTATATCGCCGTGTTTTCACGCACCTCTCATACCTTCCCCTATATCGTTGTGCTTTCGCACACATCTCATACCTTCCACTATATCGATGTTTTTTCACGCACATCTCGTAGCTTCCCCTATATCGATATGTTTTCGCACACCACTCATAACTTCCCCTATATCGCTGTGTTTTCGCGCTCCTCTCATACTTTCCGCTTATCACTGTCTTTTCATGCACCTCTCATACCTACCCCTATATTGCCCTGTTTTCACGCACCTCCCATAGTTTGCCATATATCGCTGTCTTTTCGCGTACTTCTCAAACCTTCCCCTTTTTTGCTGTGTTATCGCACACCTCTCATAGCATCCCCGCTATTGCTGTGTTCTTGTGCACCTCTCATAGGTTTCTATATGTTGAAATATTTTTGTGCACCTCTCATAGCTTCCCCCAAATAGCTGTGTTTTTGCACACCTCTCATAGCTTCCCCTATATCGCTGTGCTTTCACGCACTTCCCATAGCTTCCCATATATCGCTGTGTTTTCACGCACCTCTCATCCCTTCCCCTATATCGCTGTGTTTTCGCATACCTCAGATGCCTTCCCCTGTATCGTTGTTTTTTCGTGCACCTCTCATAGTTTCCACCAAATCGCAGTGTTCTCGTGCTCCTCTCATAGCTTCCCCTATATCGCCGTGTTTTTGCACACCTCGCATAGCTACCCCTATATCGTTGTGTTCTCGCGCTCCTCTCATACCTTCCCCTATATCGCCGTGTTGTCATGCACCTCCCATACCTTCCACTCTATCGCTGTTTTCGTGCATCTCTCATAGCTTTCCACATATTGCAATGTTTTCGCGCACCTCGTATAGCTTCCCCTATATCGTTGTGTTTTCGCGCACCTCTAATACCTTCCCCTATATCGCTGTGCTTTTGCTCACCTCTGATAGCTTTGCCTATATCGCCTTGTTCTCACGCACCTCTCATACCTTCCCCTATTTATCTGAGTTTTTGCTCATCTCTCATACCTTCCCCTATATCGTCGTGTTTTCGCACATGTCCTATATCTTCCCCTATGTCACTGTGTTTTGGAGAACCTCTCATACCTTCCCGTGTATCGCAGTGTTTTAACGCACCTCCCATACATTTCCCTATATTGCTGTGTTTTCACGCACCTCTCATACCTTCCCCTATATCGTTGTGTTTTCGCACAACTCTCATACCTTCCACTATATTGGTGTTTTTTCACGCACCTCTTGTAGCTTCCCCTATATCGCT
Organism: Mobula birostris; assembly: GCF_030028105.1. Lineage (NCBI taxonomy): Eukaryota > Metazoa > Chordata > Chondrichthyes > Myliobatiformes > Myliobatidae > Mobula > Mobula birostris. Next base: position 313,085 of record NW_027274795.1, read on the forward strand.
GTGTTTTCACGCACCTCTCATCCCTTCCCCTATATCGCTGTGTTTTCGCGCACCTCTCATAGCCTCCGGCTTATCACTGTCTTTTCATGCACCTCTCATACCTACCCCTATATCGCCTTGTTTTCACGCACTTCCCATAGTTTGCCATATACCGCTGTGTTTTCGCGCACTTCCCATAGCTTCCCCTTTTTTGCTGTGTTATCGCACACCTCTCATAGCATCCCCCCTATTGCTGTGTTCTCGTGCACCTCTCATACGTTTCTATAAGTTGCAATATTTTCGCGCACCTCTCATAGCTTCCCCCAAATCGCTGTGTTTTCGCGCAACTCTCATAGCTTCCCCTATATTGCCATGTTTTCGCGCACCTCGCATAGCTTCACCTTCAGCACTATGTTTTCACACACCTCACATACCTTCTCCATATATCGCCATGCTTTCACGCACCTCCCATAGCTCCCCCTATATTGCTGTGTTTTCTCACACCTCTCATACCTTCCACTTTCTCGCTCTGTTTTCATGCACCTCCCATAGCTACCAATATACCGCTGTATTTTCGCGCACCTCTCATACCTTCCATTATATCGCTGTGTTTTCGCGCATCTTGCATAGCTTACCATATATCGTTGTGTTTTCACGGACCTCTCACAGCTTTGCCTATATTGCCGTGTTCTCGCGCACCTCTCATACCTTCCCCTTTTAGCTGAGTTTTTACTCATCTCTCATACCTTCCCCTATGTCGCCGTGTTTTCGCGCACCTCCTATCTATTTTCTTAATTCACTGTGTTTTCGCGCACCTCTCATACCATCCCCTGTATCGCAGTGTTTTAACGCAGCTCCCATACATTGCCCTATATCGCTGTGTTTTCATGTACCTCCCATAGCTTCCCCTATATCGCCGTGTTTTCACGCACCTCTCATACCTTCCTCTATATCGTTGTGTTTTCACACACCTCTGATACCTTCCACTATATCGATGTTTTTTTCACGCACCTCTCGTCGCTTCCCCTATATCGATATGTTTTTGCGCACCACTCATACCTTCCCCTATATCGCTGTGTTTTCGCACACCTCTCATAGCTTCCGGCTTATCACTGTCTTTTCATGCACCTCTCTTACCTATCCCTATATCGCCCTGTTTTCACGCACCTCCCATAGTTTGCCATATATCGCTGTGTTTTCGCGCACTTCCCATACTTTCCCCTTTTTTGCTGTGTTCTCGTGAACCTCTCATAGCATCCCCCCTATTGCTGTGTTCTCGTGCACCTCTCATTGGTTTCTATATGTTGCAATATTTTCGCGCACCTCTCATAGCTTATCCCAAATCGCTGTGTTTTCGCGCACCTCTCATAGCTTCCCCTATATTGCCGTGTTTTTGCGCACCTCGCATAGCTTCAGCTCCACCACTATGTTTTCGCACACCTCTCATACCTTCTCCATATATCGCCATGCTGTTACGCACCTCCCATAGCTCCGCCTATATTGCTGTGTTTTCTCACACCTCTCATACCTTCCCCTTTCTCGCTCTGTTTTCATGCACCTCCCATAGCTTCCCATATGTCGCTGTGTTTTCGCGCACCTCTCGTAGCTTCCCCTATTGTGATGTGTTTACGGGCACCTCCTATATCTTCCCCTATATCACTGTGTTTTGGCGCACCTGTCATACCTTCCCGTGTATCGCAGTGTTTTAACGCACCTCCCATACATTCCCCTATATCGCTGTGTTTTCACGCACCTCCCATAGCTTCCCCTATATCGCTGTGTTTTCACGAACCTCTCATACCCTCCCCTATATCGTTGTGTTTTCGCACACCTCTCATACCTTCCACTATGTCGATGTTTTTTCACGCACCTCTCGTAGCTTCACCTATATCAATATGTTTTCGCGCACCACTCATACCTTCCCCTATATCGCTGTGTTTTCGCGCACCTCTCATAGCTTCCTGCTTATCACTGTTTTTTCATGCACCTCTCTTACCTACCCCTATATCGCCCTGTTTTCTCACATTTCCCATAGTTTGCCATATATCGCTGTGTTTTCGCGCACTTCCCATTTCTTCCCTTTTTTTGCTGTGTATCGCACACCTCTCATAGTATCCCCTCTATCGCTGTGTTCTCGTGCACCTCTCATTGGTTTCTATATATTGCATTTTTTTCGCGCACCTCTCATAGCTTGCCATATATTGCAAATTTTTTGCGCACTTCTCATATCTTCCCCCAATTCACTGTGTTTTCAAGCACCTCGCATAGCTTCACCTCCACCACTATGTTTTCGCACACCTCTCATACATTCTCCATATATCGCCATGCTTTCACGCACCTCCCAGAGATCCCCCTATATTGCCGTGTTTCCTCACACCTCTCATACCATCCCCTTTCTCGCTCTGTTTTCATGCACCTCACATAGCTTCCCATATATAGCTGTGTTTTCGCGCACCTCTCATACCTTCTACTGTATCGCTGTGTTTTCGCGCACTTCTCGTAGCTTCCCTATATTGATGTGTTTTCGGGCACCTCTCATAATTTCCCTGATATCGCTGTGTTTTCTCACATCTCGCATAGCTTCCCCTATATCGTTGTGTTTTCGCACACCACTCATACCTTCCCCTATATCGCTATGTTTTTGCTCACCTCTCACAGCTTTGCCTATATTGCCATGCTCACGCGCACCACTCATACCTTCCCCTTTTAGCTGACTTTTTACTCATCTCTCAAACCTTCCCCTATGTCGCCGTGTTTTCGTGCACCTCCTATATATTTTCTTATATCACTGTGTTTTCGCGCAACTCTCATACCTTCCCCTTTCTCGCAGTGTTTTCATGCACCTCCCATTGCTTCCCATATATAGCTGTGTTTTCGCGCACCTCTCATAGCTTCCCCTATATCGCCGTGTTTTTGCGCACCTCGCATAGCTTCCCCTATATCGTTGTGTTTTCCTTCCCCTGTATCGAAGTGTTTTAACGCACCTCCCATACATTCCCCTGTATCGCTGTGTTTTCACGCACCTCCCATAGCTTCCCCTATATCGCTGCTTTTACACGCGCCTCTCATAGCTTCCCCTATATCGTTGTGTTTTCGCACACCTTCTATATCTTCAACTATATCACAGTGTTTTCGCGCACCTCTCATACCTTCCCCTGTATCGCAGTCTTTAACGCACCTCCCATACATTCCCCTATATCGCTGTGTTTTCACGCACCTCCCATAGCTTCCCCAATATCGCCGTGTTTACACGCACCTCTCATACCTTGCCCTATATCGTTCTGTTTTCGCACACCTCTGATACCTTCCACTATATCGATGTTCTGTCATGCACCTCTCGTAGCTTCCCCTATATCGATATGTTTTCGCGCACCACTCATACATTCCTCTATGTCGCTGTGTTTTCGCGCACCTCTCATAGCTTCCCGGTTATCACTATCTTTTCATGCACCTCTCATACCTACCCCTATATCGCCCTGTTTTCATGGATCTCCCATAGTTTGCCATATATCGCTGTGTTTTCGCGCACTTTCCATACCTTCCCCTTTTTTGCTGTGTTATCGCACACCTCTCATAACATCTCCTCTATTGCTGTGTACTCGTGCACCTCTCATTGGTTTCTATATGTTGCAATATTTTCGCGCACCTCTCATAGCTTCCCCAAATCGCTGTGTTTTCTCACACCTCTCATAGCTTCCCCTATATCGCCGTGTTTTCGCGCACCTGGCATAGCTTCATCTCCACCACTATGTTTTCACACACCTCACATACCTTCTCCATATATCGCCATGCTTTCACGCACCTCCTTCCAAACCTCCCCTTATATTGCTGTGTTTTCTCACACCTCTCATACCTTCCCCTTTCTCGCTGTTTTCATGTACCTTCCATAGCTTCCCATATATCGCTGTGTTTTCGAGCACCTCTCATACCTTCCACTATATCGCTGTGTTTTCGTGCACCTCTCGTAGCTTACCCTATATTGATGTGTTTTCGGGCACCTCTCATAATTTCCCTGATATCGCTGTGTTTTCGCGCATCTCGCATAGCTTCCTCTATAATGTTGTGATTTTGTGCACCTCTCATACCTTCCCCAATATCGTCGTGCTTTTGCGCACCTCTCATAGCTTCCCATATATCGCTGTGTTTTTGCGCACCTCTCATACCTTCCCCTATATCGTTGTGTTTTCGCACACCTCTCATACCTTCCACTATATCGATATTTTTTCACGCACCTCTCATACCTTCCCCTACATCGCTGTGTTTTCACACACCTCTCATAGCTTCACCTCCACCGCTATGTTTTCGCACACCTCTCATACCTTTCCCATATATCGCCATGCTTTCTCACACCTCCCATAGCTCCCCCTATATTTCTGTGTTTTCTCACACCTCTCATACCTTCCCTTTTCTCACTCTGTTTTCATGCACCTCCCATAGCTTCCCATATATAGCTATGTTTTCGAGCACCTCTCATACCTTCCACTATATCGCTGTGTTTTCGTGCATCTCTTGTAGCTTACCCTATATTGATGTGTTTTCGGGCACCTCTCATAATTTCCCTGATATCGCTGTGTTTTCTCATATCTCGCATAGCTTCTCCTATATCGTTGTGTTTTCGCGCACCTCTCATACCCCTTCCCCTATATCGCTATGTTTTTGCTCACTTCTCACAGCTTTGCCTATATTGCCATGTTCACACGCACCTCTCATACCTTCCCCTTTTTAGCTGAGTTTTTGCTCATCTCTCATACCTTCCCCTATATCGCCGTGTTTTCGCGCACCTCCTATATCTTCCCCTATTTCACTGTGGTTTTGCGCACCTCTCATACCTTCCCCTATATCGCTGTTTTTTCGCGCACCTCCAATACCTTCCCCTATATCACTGTGTTTTCACGCAGCTCTCATGTCATCCCCTATATCTCTGCATTTTTGTGCACCTCTGATAGCTTCCCCTATACGCCGTGATTTCGCGCACCTCGCATAGGTTCACCTCCACCACTATGTTTTCGCACACCTCTCATACCTTCTCCATATATCGCCATGCTTTCACGCACCTCCCATAGCTCCCTCTATATTGCTGTGCTTTCTCACACCTCTCATACCTTCCCCTTTCTCCCTCTGTTTTTGCTCATCTCTCATACCTTCCCCATATCGCTGTGTTTTCACGCACCTCCCATAGCTTCCCCTATATCGCTGTGTTTTCACGAACCTCTCATACCCTCCCCTATATCGTTGTGTTTTTGCACACCTCTCATACCTTCCACTATATCGATGTTTTTTCACGCACCTCTCGTAGCTTCCCCTATATCAATATGTTTTCGCGCACCACTCATACCTTCCCCTATATCGCTGTGTTTTCGCGCACCTCTCATACTTCCCGCTTATCATTGTCTTTTCATGCACCTCTCTTACCTACCCCTATATCGCCCTGTTTTCACACATTTCCCATAGTTTGCCATATATCGCTGTGTTTTCGCGCACTTCCCATACCTTCCCCTTTTTTGCTGAGTTATCGCACACCTCTCATAGTATCCTCTCTATTGCTGTGTTCTCGTGCACCTCTCATTGGTTTCTATATATTGCATTTTTTTCGAGCACCTCTCATAGCTTGCCATATATTGCAAATTTTTTGCGCACTTCTCATAGCTTCCCCCAGTTCGCTGTGTTTACAAGCACCTCGCATAGCTTCACCTCCACCACTATGTTTAAGCACACCTCTCATACATTCTCCATATATCGCCATTCTTTCACGCACCTCCCATAGCTCCCCTTATATTGCCGTGTTTCCTCACACCTCTCATACCTTCCCCTTTCTCGCTCTATTTTCATGCACCTCCCATAGTTTCCCATATATAGCTGTGTTTTCGCACACCTCTCATACCCCTTCCCCTATATCGCTATGTTTTTGCTCACCTCTCACAGGTTTGCCTATATTGCCATGTTCACACGCACCTCTCATACCTTCCCCTTTTTAGCTGAGTTTTTGCTCATCTCTCATACCTTCCCCTATATCGCCGTGTTTTCGCGCACCTCCTATATCTTCCCCTATTTCACTGTGTTTTTGCGCACCTCTCATACCTTCCCCTATATCGCTGTTTTTTCGCGCACCTCCCATACCTTCCCCTATATCACTGTGTTTTCACGCAGCTCTCATGTCGTCCCCTATATCTCTGCATTTTTGTGCACCTCTGATAGCTTCCCCTATACGCCGTGATTTCGCGCACCTCGCATAGGTTCACCTCCACAACTATGTTTTCGCACACCTCTCATACCTTCTCCATATATCGCCATGCTTTCACGCACCTCCCATAGCTCCCTCTATATTGCTGTGCTTTCTCACACCTCTCATACCTTCCCCTTTCTCCCTCTGTTTTTGCTCATCTCTCATACCTTCTCCATATCGCTGTGTTTTCACGCACCTCCCATAGCTTCCCCTATATCGCTGTGTTTTCACGAACCTCTCATACCCTCCCCTATATCGTTGTGTTTTCGCACACCTCTCATACCTTCCACTATATCGATGTTTTTTCACGCACCTCTCGTAGCTTCCCCTATATCAATATGTTTTCGCGCACCACTCATACCTTCCCCTATATCGCTGTGTTTTCGCGCACCTCTCATACTTCCCGCTTATCACTGTCTTTTCATGCACCTCTCTTACCTACCCCTATATCGCCCTGTTTTCACACATTTCCCATAGTTTGTCATATATCGCTGTGTTTTCGCGCACTTCCCATACCTTCCCCTTTTTTGCTGAGTTATCGCACACCTCTCATAGTATCCTCTCTATTGCTGTGTTCTCTTGCACCTCTCATTGGTTTCTATATATTGCATTTTTTTCGAGCACCTCTCATAGCTTGCCATATATTGCAAATTTTTTGCGCACTTCTCATAGCTTCCCCCAGTTCGCTGTGTTTTCAAGCACCTCGCATAGCTTCACCTCCACCACTATGTTTAAGCACACCTCTCATACATTCTCCATATATCGCCATTCTTTCACGCACCTCCCATAGCTCCCCCTATATTGCCGTGTTTCCTCACACCTCTCATACCTTCCCCTTTCTCGCTCTATTTTCATGCACCTCCCATAGTTTCCCATATATAGCTGTGTTTTCGCGCACCTCTCATACCTTCCACTGTATCGCTGTGTTTTTGCGCACCTCTCGTAGTTTCCCCTATATTGATGTGTTTTCGGGCACCTCTCATAATTTCCCTGATATCGCTGTGTTTTCTCATATCTCGCATAGCTTCCCCTATATCGTTGTGTTTTCGCGCACCTCTCATCCCTTTCCCTATATCGCTGTGTTTTCACGCACTTCCCATAGCTTCCTCTATATCGCTGTGTTTTTGCGCACCTCTCATACCTTCCCTTATATCACTGTGTTTTCATGCAGCTCTCATGTCGTCCCCTACATCGCTGCATTTTCGTGCACCCTCATAGGTTTTTATATGTTGCAATATTTTCGTGCACCTCTCATAGCTTCCCCAAATCGCTGTGTTTTCGCGCACCTCTCATAGCTTCCCCTATATCGCCGTGTTTTCGCACACCTCGCATAGCTTCCCCTACATCTCTATGTTTCCGCGTACCTCTCATACCTTATTCTATAGCGCCGTGCTTTCACGCACCTCCCATAGCTTCCCCTATATTGCTGTGTTTTCTCACACCTTTCATACCTTCCCCTTTCTCGCTCTGTTTTCATGTACCTCCCATAGCTTCCCATATATCGCTGTGTTCTCGCGCACCTCTCGATCCTTCCCCTTTGCAGCTGAGTTTTTCCTCATCTCTCATACCTTCCCCTATATCGCCGTGTTTTCGCGCATCTCCTATATCTTCCCCTATATCACTGTGCTTTCGCGCACCTCTTATAGCTTCCCCCAAAGCGCTGTGTTTTCGCGCACCTCTCATAGATTCCCCTATATTGCCATGCTTTCACGCACCTCCAATAGCTCCCCCTATATTGCTGTGTTTTCTCACACCTCTCATACTTTCCGCTTTCTGGCTCTGTTTTCATTTACCTCCCATAGCTTCCCATATATCACCGTGTTTTCCTGCACCTCCTATATCTTCCCTTATACCACTATGTTTTTGCGCACCTCTCATACCTTCCCCTGTATCGCAGTGTTTTAACGCACCTCCCATACATTCCGCTATATCGCTGTGTTTTCGCGCACCTCCCATAGCTTCCACTATATCGCTGTGTTTTTGCGCACCTCTCATACTTTCCCCCATATCACTGTGTTTTCACGCAGCTCTCATGTCGTCCCCTACATCGCTGCATTTTCGCGCACCTCGCCTAGCTCCCCCTATATTGCCGTGTTTTCGCGCACCTTGCATAGGTTCACCTCCACCACTATGTTTTCGCACCCCTCTCATACCTTCTCCATATATCGCCATGCTTTCACGCACTTCCCATAGCTCCCCCTATATTGCTGTGTTTTCTCACACCTCTCATACCTTCCCCTTTCTCGCTCTGTTTTCATGTACCTCCCATAGCTTCCCATATATCTCTGTGTTCTCGCGCACCTCTCATACCTTCCCCTTTTTAGCTGAGTTTTTGCTCATCTCTCATACCTTCCCCTATATCGCCGTGTTTTCGCGCATCTCCTATATCTTCCCCTATATCACTGTGTTTTCGCGCACCTCTCATACCTTCCCCTGTATCGCAGTGTTTTAACGCACCTCCGATACATTCCCCTATATCGCTGTGTTTTCACGCACCTCCCATAGTTTCCCCTATATCGCCGTGTTTTCACGCACCTCTCGTACCTTCCCGTATATTGTTGTGTTTTCGCACACCTCTGATACCTTCCAGTATATCGATGTTTTTTCACGCAGCTCTCGTAGCTTCCCCTATATCGATATGTTTTCGTGCACCACTCACACCTTCCCCTATATCGCTGTGTTTTCATGCACCTCTCATAGCTTCCCGCTTATCACTGTCTTTTCATGCACCTCTCATACCTCCCCCTATATCGCCCTGTTTTCACGCACCTCCCATAGTTTGCCATATATCGCTGTGTTTTCGCGCACTTCCCATACCTTCCCCTTTTTTGCTGAGTTATCGCACACTTCTCATAGCATCCCCCCTATTGCTGTGTTCTCGTGCACCTCTCATAGGTTTCTATATGTTGCAATATTTTCGCACACCTCTCATAGCTTCCCCCAAATCGCTGTGTTTTCACGCACCTCGCATAGCTTCACCTCCACCACGATGTTTTTGCGCACCTCTCATACCTTCCCCTGTATCGCAGTGTTTTAACGCACCTCCCATACATTCCCCTATATCGCTGTGTTTTCATGCACCTCTCATCCTTTCCCCTATATCGCTGTGTTTTTGCGCACCTCTCATACCTTCCCCTATATCACTGTGTTTTCACGCAGCTCTCATGTCGTCCCCTACATCTCTGCATTTTTGTGCACCTCTGATAGCTTCCCCTATACGCCGTGATTTCGCGCACCTCGCATAGGTTCACCTCCACCACTATGTTTTCGCACACCTCTCATACCTTCTCCATATATCGCCATGCTTTCACGCACCTCCCAGAGCTCCCCCAATATCGCTGTGTTTTCTTACACCTCTCATACCTTCCCCTGTATCGCAGTGTTTTAACGCACCTCCGATACATTCCCCTATATCGCTGTGTTTTCACGCACCTCCCATAGTTTCCCCTATATCGCCGTGTTTCCACGCACCTCTCATACCTTCCCCTATATCGTTGTTTTTCACGCACCTCTCATAGCGTCCCCATATTGATATGTTTTCGCGCACCACTCATACCTTCCCCTATACCGCTGTGTTTTTGCACACCTCTCATAGCTTCCCGCTTATCACTGTCTTTTCATGCACCTCTCATACCTTCCCCTATATCGCCCTGTTTTCACGCACCTCCCATAGTTTGCCATATATCGCTGTGTTTTCGCGCACTTCCCATACCTTCCCTTTTTTGCTGAGTTATCGCACACTTCTCATAGCATCCCCCCTATTGCTGTGTTCTCGTGCACCTCTCATAGGTTTCTATATGTTGCAATATTTTCGCGCACCTCTCATAGCTTCTCCCAAATCGCTGTGTTTTCGCGCACCTCGCATAGCTTCACCTCCACCACTATGTTTTTGCACCCCTCTCATACCTTCTCCATATATCGACATTCTTTCACGCACCTCCCATAGCTTCCCCTATATCGCTGTGTTTTCGCGCACCTCTCATCCCTTCCCCTATATCACTGTTTTCACGCAACCTTCATGTTGCCCCCTACATCGCTGCATTTTCGCGCACCTCTCATCGCTTCCCCTATATCGACGTGTTTTCAAGCACCTCTCATACATTTACGTATATCGCCATGTGTTCGCGCACCTCCCATAGCTTCCGCTATATCAGTGTTTTCTCACGCACCTCTCATACCTTCCCCTATATCACCGTGTTTTCGCACACCTCTCATAGCTTCCCCTATATCGCTGTTTTCGCGCACCTCGCATAACTTCCCCTATATCGCCGTGTTTTCGCGCACCTCTCATAGCGTCCCCATATTGATATGTTTTCGCGCACCACTCATACCTTCCCCTATACCGCTGTGTTTTCGCGCACCTCTCATAGCTTCCCGCATATCACTGTCATTTTGTGCACCTCTCATACCTGCCCCTCTATCGCCGTGTTTTCGCAGACCTCTCATACCTTGCCCTGTATTGTGTTTTCATGCACCTCCCATAGCTTCCCCTATGTCGCTGTGTTCTCGTGCACCTCTCATCACTTCCTCTATATCGCTTTACTTTCGCGCTCCTCGCATAGCATCCCCTATATAGTTGTGTTTTCGCGCACCTCTCAAATCTTCACGTATATTGCCATGATTTTGCACAGATCCGATAGCTTCGCCTACATCACTGTGTTTTCACGCACCTCTCATACCTTCCACTATATCACTGTGTTTCTGCGTACGTCCCATACCTTCCCATATATTGCTCAGCTTTCAAGCAGCTCCCATAGCTACCTGCATATCGCTGTGTTTTTGCGCACATCCCATAGCTTCACCTTTATTGCTGTGTTATTCCTTACCTCTCATAGCTACCCCTATATCGCCATGTTTTCGCGCACCTCTCATGTCTTCACCTATATCGATATGTTTTCACTCCTCTCATTACTTCCCCTATATCACTGTGTTTTTGCGCACCTCTCATACCTTCCCCTATATCGCTGTCTTTTTGCGCACCTCTCATACTTTCCCCTATATCGCCCTGTTTTCGCTCACATCCCATTCCTTTCCCTATATCACTCTGTTTTCACTCCTCTCATAACTTCCCCTATATCGCTGTGTTTTCTCGCATCTCTTATGCATTCCACTGTATCGCTGTGTTTTTGCGCATCTCTCTTGGCTTCTCCGATATCGCCGTGTTTTCATGCACATCTCATACCGTCCGCTATATCGCTGTGTTTTCGTGCACCTCCCATAGCTTCAGCCACATCGTTGTGTTTTTGCGCACCTCTCATACCTTCCCCTATATTGCTCTCTTTTTGCACCCTGATATAGCTTCACCTTTATCGCAGTGTTTTTGCTCACCTCTCATAGCTTACACTATATCACCCTGTTTTTGCGCACTTCTCATGTCTTCCCCCTATATCACTGTGTTTTCTCGCACCTCTGATGCATTCCCCTGTATCGCCGTGTTGTTGCACACTTCTCATACTTTTCCCTATATCGCCGTGTTTATGCGCATCTATCATGGCTTCCCCGATATCGTCGTGTTTTCATGCACATCTCATACCGTCCCCTACATCACTGTGTTTTCGCGCACCTCTCATAGCGCCCCCTATTTCGCTATGTTTTCGCTCCTCTCATAACTTCTCCTATATCGCTGTGTTTTCTCGCACCTCTGATGCATTCCCCTGTATCGCTGTGTTTTTGCGCAACTCTCATGGCTTCTCCGATATCGCCGTGTTTTCATGCACCTCCCATACCTTCCCCTATATCGCTGTGTTTTCGTGCACCTCTCATACATTCCCCTATATCGCCGTATTTTCGCACACCTCTCATGCCTTCACCTATATCGCTGTGTTTCTGCTCCTCTCATTACTTCCCCTATATCGCTCTGTGTTCTCGCACCTCTGATACATTCCTCTGTATCTCCGTGTTTTCGCGCACCTCTCATAGCTACCCCTATATCGCCGTGATCTCGCACACCTCTCATAACTTCCCCTATATCATTGTGTTTTCGTGCACCTCCCATAGCATCCCCTATATCGCTGTGTTTTCGTGTACTTCTCACACTGTCCTCTATATCACTGTGTTTTCGCACACCTCCCATTGTATCCCCTATATCGCAGTGTTTTCGTGCACCTCTCATACTTACCCCTATATCGCTGTGTTTTCACGCACCTCTTATAACTTCTCCTATATTGATGTTTTTTTGCGCACCTCTCATACCTTCGCCTATATCGCTGTGTTTTCGCGCACCTCTCATGCCTTTCCCAATATCGCCGTGTATTCATGCACATCTCATACCGTCCCCTATATCGCTGTGTATTCGCGCACATCCCATAGCTTCACCTTTATCGCTGTGTTATTGCTCACCTCTCATAGCTTCCCCTATATAGCCGTGTTTTCGCGTACCTCTCATGTCTTCACCTATATCGCTATGTTTTTACTCCTCTCATTGCTTCCCTTATATCGCTGTGTTTTCTCACACCTCTGATACATTCCCCTGTATCGCCATGTTTTCACGCACCTCTCATAATTTCCCCTATATCGCCGTGTTCTCGCACACCTCTCATAACTTTCGCTATATCACTGCCTTTTCGCGCAATTCCCATACCGTCCCCTATATCGCTGTGTTTTCGTGCACCTCTCATACCTTCCCCTTTATCGCTGTGTTTTCGCGCACCTCCCATAGCTTCGCCTACATCGCTGTGTTTTCGCAAACCTCTCATACTTCCCGCTATATCGCTGTCTTTTCGCGCACATCCCATAGCTTCACCTTTATAGCTGTGTTTTCGTGCAACTCTCATAATTTCCCCTATATCGCCGTGGTCTCGCACACCTCTCATACCGTCCCCTGTATCACTGTGTTTTCGCGCACCTCTCATACCTTCTCCTATAGCACTGTGTTTTCGTGCACCTCCCATACATTCCCCCTATATTGCTGTGTTTTCGCGCACCTCTCATACCGTCCCCTATATCACTGTTCTCACTCACCTCTCATACCTTCCCCTATATCACTGTGTTTTCGTGCATCTCTCATACCTTACCCTATATCGTTGTGTTTTCACGCACCTCTCATAGCTTCTCCTATATCGCTGTGTTTTTGCGCACCTCTCAAATCTTCTCCTATATTGCCGTGCATTCATGCACATCTCATACCGTCCGCTATATCGCTGTCTTTTTGCGCGCATCCCATAGCTTCACCTTCATCGCTGTGTCATTCCTTACCTCTCATAGCTTCCCCTATATCACAGTGTTCTCGCACACCTCTCATACCGTCCCTATATCACTGTGTTTTCGTTCACCTCTCATAACTTCCCCTATATCGCTGTGCTTTCACGCGCCTCTCATAACTTCTCCTATATCGCTGTCTTTTCGCGCACATCCCATAGCTTCACCTTTATCGCTGTGTTATTCCTTACCTCTCATAGCTACCCCTATATCGCCATATTTTCGCGCACCTCTCATGTCTTCACCTATATCGCTATGTTTTCACTCCTCTCATTACTTCCCCTATATCACTGTGTTTTCTCGCACATTTGATACATTCCCCGGTATCGCCGTGTTTTTGCGCACCTCTCATACCTTCCCCTATATCGCTGTCTTTTTGCGCACCTCTCATACTTTCCCCTATATCGCCCTGTTTTCGCGCACATCCCATTCCTTTCCCTATATCGCTCTGTTTTCGCTCCTCTCATAACTTCCCCTATATCGCTGTGTTTTCTCGCATCTCTTATGCATTCCCCTGTATCGCTGTGTTTTTGCACATCTCTCATGGCTTCTCCGATATCGCCGTGTTTTCATGCACACCTCATACCGTCCGCTATATCGCTGTGTTTTCGTGCACCTCCCATAGCTTCCGCCACATCGTTGTGTTTCCACGCACCTCTCATACCTTCCCCTATATCGTTGTTTTTCACGCACCTCTCATAGCGTCCCCATATTGATATGTTTTCGCACACCACTCATACCTTCCCCTATATCGCTGTGTTTTTGCGCACCTCTCATAGCTTCCCGCTTATCACTGTCTTTTCATGCACCTCTCATACCTTCCCCTATATCGCCCTGTTTTCACGCACCTCCCATAGTTTGCCATATATCGCTGTGTTTTCGCGCACTTCCCATACCTTCCCTTTTTTGCTGAGTTATCGCACACTTCTCATAGCATCCCCCCTATTGCTGTGTTCTCGTGCACCTCTCATAGGTTTCTATATGTTGCAATATTTTCGCGCACCTCTCATAGCTTCCCCCAAATCGCTGTGTTTTCGCGCACCTCGCATAGCTTCACCTCCACCACTATGTTTTTGCACCCCTCTCATACCTTCTCCATATATCGCCATTCTTTCACGCACCTCCCATAGCTTCCCCTATATCGCTGTGTTTTCGCGCACCTCTCATCCCTTCCCCTATATCGACGTGTTTTCAAGCACCTCTCATACATTTACGTATATCGCCATGTGTTCGCGCACCTCCCATAGCTTCCGCTATATCAGTGTTTTCTCACGCACCTCTCAGACCTTCCCCTATATCACCGTGTTTTCGCACACCTCTCACAGCTGCCCCTATATCGCTGTTTTCGCGCACCTCGCATAACTTCCCCTATATCGCCGTGTTTTCGCGCACCTCTCATAGCGTCCCCATATTGATATGTTTTCGCGCACCACTCATACCTTCCCCTATACCGCTGTGTTTTTGCACACCTCTCATAGCTTCCCGCTTATCACTGTCTTTTCATGCACCTCTCATACCTTCCCCTATATCGCCCTGTTTTCACGCACCTCCCATAGTTTGCCATATATCGCTGTGTTTTCGCGCACTTCCCATACCTTCCCTTTTTTGCTGAGTTATCGCACACTTCTCATAGCATCCCCCCTATTGCTGTGTTCTCGTGCACCTCTCATAGGTTTCTATATGTTGCAATATTTTCGCGCACCTCTCATAGCTTCCCCCAAATCGCTGTGTTTTCGCGCACCTCGCATAGCTTCACCTCCACCACTATGTTTTTGCACCCCTCTCATACCTTCTCCATATATCGACATTCTTTCACGCACCTCCCATAGCTTCCCCTATATCGCTGTGTTTTCGCGCACCTCTCATCCCTTCCCCTATATCACTGTTTTCACGCAGCCTTCATGTTGCCCCCTACATCGCTGCATTTTCGCGCACCTCTCATCGCTTCCCCTATATCGACGTGTTTTCAAGCACCTCTCATACATTTACGTATATCGCCATTTGTTCGCGCACCTCCCATAGCTTCCGCTATATCAGTGTTTTCTCACGCACCTCTCATACCTTCCCCTATATCACCGTGTTTTCGCACACTTCTCATAGCTTCCCCTATATTGCTGTTTTCGCGCACCTCGCATAACTTCCCCTATATCGCCGTGTTTTCGCGCACCTCTCATAGCTTCCCGCATATCACTGTCATTTTGTGCACCTCTCATACCTGCCCCTCTATCGCCGTGTTTTCGCAGAACTCTCATACCTTGCCCTGTATTGTGTTTTCATGCACCTCCCATAGCTTCCCCTATGTCGCTGTGTTCTCGTGCACCTCTCATCACTTCCTCTATATCGCTTTACTTTCGCGCTCCTCGCATAGCATCCCCTATATAGTTGTGTTTTCGCGCACCTCTCAAATCTTCACGTATATTGCCATGATTTTGCACAGATCCGATAGCTTCGCCTACATCACTGTGTTTTCACGCACCTCTCATACCTTCCACTATATCACTGTGTTTCTGCGTACGTCCCATACCTTCCCATATATTGCTCAGCTTTCAAGCAGCTCCCATAGCTACCTGCATATCGCTGTGTTTTCGCGCACATCCCATAGCTTCACCTTTATCGCTGTGTTATTCCTTACCTCTCATAGCTACCCCTATATCGCCATGTTTTCGCGCACCTCTCATGTCTTCACCTATATCGATATGTTTTCACTCCTCTCATTACTTCCCCTATATCACTGTGTTTTTGCGCACCTCTCATACCTTCCCCTATATCGCTGTCTTTTTGCGCACCTCTCATACTTTCCCCTATATCGCCCTGTTTTCGCGCACATCCCATTCCTTTCCCTATATCACTCTGTTTTCACTCCTCTCATAACTTCCCCTATATCGCTGTGTTTTCTCGCATCTCTTATGCATTCCACTGTATCGCTGTGTTTTTGCGCATCTCTCTTGGCTTCTCCGATATCGCCGTGTTTTCATGCACATCTCATACCGTCCGCTATATCGCTGTGTTTTCGTGCACCTCCCATAGCTTCAGCCACATCGTTGTGTTTTTGCGCACCTCTCATACCTTCCCCTATATTGCTCTCTTTTCGCACCCTGATATAGCTTCACCTTTATCGCAGTGTTTTTGCTCACCTCTCATAGCTTACACTATATCACCCTGTTTTTGCGCACTTCTCATGTCTTCCCCTATATCACTGTGTTTTCTCGCACCTCTGATGCATTCCCCTGTATCGCCGTGTTGTTGCACACTTCTCATACTTTTCCCTATATCGCCGTGTTTTTGCGCATCTATCATGGCTTCCCCGATATCGTCGTGTTTTCATGCACATCTCATACCGTCCCCTACATCACTGTGTTTTCGCGCACCTCTCATAGCGCCCCCTATTTCGCTATGTTTTCGCTCCTCTCATAACTTCTCCTATATCGCTGTGTTTTCTCGCACCTCTGATGCATTCCCCTGTATCGCTGTGTTTTTGCGCAACTCTCATGGCTTCTCCGATATCGCCGTGTTTTCATGCACCTCCCATACCTTCCCCTATATCGCTGTGTTTTCGTGCACCTCTCATACATTCCCCTATATCGCCGTATTTTCGCACACCTCTCATGCCTTCACCTATATCGCTGTGTTTCTGCTCCTCTCATTACTTCCCCTATATCGCTCTGTGTTCTCGCACCTCTGATACATTCCCCTGTATCTCCGTGTTTTCGCGCACCTCTCATAGCTACCCCTATATCGCCGTGATCTCGCACACCTCTCATAACTTCCCCTATATCACTGTGTTTTCGTGCACCTCCCATAGCATCCCCTATATCGCTGTGTTTTCGTGTACTTCTCACACTGTCCTCTGTATCACTGTGTTTTCGCACACCTCCCATTGTATCCCCTATATCGCAGTGTTTTCGTGCACCTCTCATACTTACCCCTATATCGCTGTGTTTTCACGCACCTCTCATAACTTCTCCTATATTAATGTTTTTTTGCGCACCTCTCATACCTTCGCCTATATCGCTGTGTTTTCGCGCACCTCTCATGCCTTTCCCAATATCGCCGTGTATTCATGCACATCTCATACCGTCCCCTATATCGCTGTGTATTCGCGCACATCCCATAGCTTCACCTTTATCGCTGTGTTATTGCTCACCTCTCATAGCTTCCCCTATATAGCCGTGTTTTCGCGTACCTCTCATGTCTTCACCTATATCGCTATGTTTTTACTCCTCTCATTGCTTCCCTTATATCGCTGTGTTTTCTCACACCTCTGATACATTCCCCTGTATCGCCATGTTTTCACGCACCTCTCATAATTTCCCCTATATCGCCGTGTTCTCGCACACCTCTCATAACTTTCGCTATATCACTGCCTTTTCGCGCAATTCCCATACCGTCCCCTATATCGCTGTGTTTTCGCGCACCTCTCATACCTTCCCCTATATCGCTGTGTTTTCGCGCACTTCCCAAAGCTTCGCCTACATCGCTGTGTTTTCGCAAACCTCTCATACTTCCCGCTATATCGCTGTCTTTTCGCGCACATCCCATAGCTTCACCTTTATAGCTGTGTTTTCGTGCAACTCTCATAATTTCCCCTATATCGCCGTGGTCTCGCACACCTCTCATACCGTCCCCTGTATCACTGTGTTTTCGCGCACCTCTCATACCTTCCCCTATAGCACTGTGTTTTCGTGCACCTCCCATACATTCCCCCTATATTGCTGTGTTTTCGCGCACCTCTCATACCGTCCCCTATATCACTGTTCTCACTCACCTCTCATACCTTCCCCTATATCACTGTGTTTTCGTGCATCTCTCATACCTTACCCTATATCGTTGTGTTTTCACGCACCTCTCATAGCTTCTCCTATATCGCTGTGTTTTTGCGCAGCTCTCAAATCTTCTCCTATATTGCCGTGCATTCATGCACATCTCATACCGTCCGCTATATGGCTGTCTTTTTGCGCGCATCCCGTAGCTTCACCTTCATCGCTGTGTCAGTCCTTACCTCTCATAGCTTCCCCTATATCACAGTGTTCTCGCACACCTCTCATACCGTCCCCTATATCACTGTGTTTTCGTTCACCTCTCATAACTTCCCCTATATCGCTGTGCTTTCACGCGCCTCTCATAACTTCTCCTATATCGCTGTCTTTTCGCGCACATCCCATAGCTTCACCTTTATCGCTGTGTTATTCCTTACCTCTCATAGCTACCCCTATATCGCCATATTTTCGCGCACCTCTCATGTCTTCACCTATATCGCTATGTTTTCACTCCTCTCATTACTTCCCCTATATCTCTGTGTTTTCTCGCACATTTGATACATTCCCCGGTATCGCCGTGTTTTTGCGCACCTCTCATACCTTCCCCTATATCGCTGTCTTTTTGCGCACCTCTCATACTTTCCCCTATATCGCCCTGTTTTCGCGCACATCCCATTCCTTTCCCTATATCGCTCTGTTTTCGCTCCTCTCATAACTTCCCCTATATCGCTGTGTTTTCTCGCATCTCTTATGCATTCCCCTGTATCGCTGTGTTTTTGCGCATCTCTCATGGCTTCTCCGATATCGCTGTGTTTTCATGCACACCTCATACCGTCCGCTATATCGCTGTGTTTTCGTGCACCTCCATAGCTTCCGCCACATCGTTGTGTTTTTGCGCACCTCTCATACCTTCCCCTATATTGCTCTCTTTTCACACCCTGATATAGCTTCACCTTTATCGCTGTGTTTTTGCTCACCTCTCATAGCTTCCACTATATCACCGTGTTTTCGTGCACTTCTCATGTCTTCCCCTATATCGCTGTGTTTTCACGCAACTCTGATGCATTCCCCGTATCGCCATGTTTTTGCGCACCTCTCATTCTTTCACCTATATCGCCGTGTTTCCGCACACCTCTCATAGCTTCTGCTATATCGCCCTGTTTTCGTGCACCTCCCATACCTTCCCCTATATTGCTGTGTTTTCGTGCACCTCTCATACATTCCCCTATATCGCCGTATTTTCGCGCACCTCTCATGCCTTCACCTATATCGCTGTGTTTCTGCTCCTCTCATTACTTCCCCTATATCGCTCTGTGTTCTCGCACCTCTGATACATTCCCCTGTATCTCCGTGTTTTCGCGCACCTCTCATAACTACCCCTATATCGCCGTGATCTCGCACACCTCTCATAACTTGCCCTATATCGCTGTGTTTTCGTGCACCTCCCATAGCTTCCGCCACATCGTTGTGTTTTTGCGCACCTCTCATACCTTCCCCTATATTGCTCTCTTTTCGCACCCTGATATAGCTTCACCTTTATCGCAGTGTTTTTGCTCACCTCTCATAGCTTACACTATATCACCCTGTTTTTGCGCACTTCTCATGTCTTCCCCTATATCACTGTGTTTTCTCGCACCTCTGATGCATTCCCCTGTATCGCCGTGTTGTTGCACACTTCTCATACTTTTCCCTATATCGCCGTGTTTTCGCGCATCTCTCATGGCTTCCCCGATATCGTCGTGTTAACATGCACATCTCATACCGTCCCCTATATCACTGTGTTTTCGCGCACCTCTCATATCACCCCCTATATCGCTATGTTTTCGCTCCTCTCATAACTTCCCCTATATCACTGTGTTTTCTCGCACCTCTGATGCATTCCCCTTTATCGCTGTGTTTTTGCGCAACTCTCATGGCTTCTCCGATATCGCTGTGTTTTCATGCACATCTCATACCGTCCGCTATATCGCTGTGTTTTTGTGCACCTCTGATAGCTTCCGCCACATCGTTGTGTTTTCGCGCACCTCTCATAACTTCCCCTATATTGCTGTCTTTTCGCACCCTGATATAGCTTCACCTTTATCGCTGTGTTTTTGCTCACCTCTCATAGCTTCCACTATATCACCGTGTTTTTGTGCACTTCTCATGTTTTCCCCTATATCGCTGTATTTTCACGCACCTCTGATGCATACCCCGTATCGCCATGTTTTTGCGCACCTCTCATTCTTTCCCCTATATCGCCGTGTTTCCGCGCACCTCTCATAGCTTCTGCTATATCGCCGTGTTTTCATGCACATCTCATACCGTCCCCTATAGCACTGTGCTTTCGTGCACCTCCCATACCTTCCCCTATATCGCTGTGTTTTCCTGCACCTCTCATACATTCCCCTATATCGCCGTATTTTCGCGCACCTCTCATGCCTTCACCTATATCGCTGTGTTTCTGCTCCTCTCATTACTTCTCCTATATCGCTGCGTTTTCTTGCACCTCTGATACATTTCCCGGTATCGCCGTGTTTTTGCGCACCTCTCATAATTTCCCGTATATCGCCGTGTTCTCGCACACCTCTCATACCTTCCCCTATATCACTGTGTTTTCGTGCTCGTCCCATAGCGTCCCCTATATTGCTGTGTTTTCGCGCACTTCTCATAACTTCTATATCGCTGTGTTTTCGCGCACCTCTCATACCGTCCCCTATATCGCTGTTCTCGCTCACATCTCATACCTTCCCCTATATCACTGTGTTTTCGTACATCTCTCATAACTTCCCCTATATCACTGTCTTTTCGTGCACATCCCATAGCTTCACCTCTATCGCTGTGTTATTCCTCACCTCTCATAGCTTCCCCTGTATCTTCGTGTTTTCGCGAACCTCTCATGTCTTCACCTATATCGCGATGTTTTCACTCCTCTCATTAATTTCCCTGTATCGCTGTGTTTTCTTGCACCTCTGATACATTAACCGGTATCGCCGTGTTTTTGCGCACCTCTGATAATTTCCCCTATATCGCCATGTTCTCGCACACCTCTCATACCTTCCCCTATATCACTGTGTTTTCGTTCACCTCTCATAACTTCCCCTATATCGCTGTGCTTTCATGCACCTCTCATAACTTCTCCTATATCGCTGTGTTTTCGCGCACCTCTCATACCGTCCCTTATATCGCTGTTCTCGCTCACATCTTATACCTTCCCCTATATCACTGTGTTTTCGTGCATCTCTCATACCTTCCCCTATATCGCTGTCTTTTCGCGCACATCCCATAGCTTCACCTCTATCGCTGTGTTATTCCTCACCTCTCATAGCTTCCCCTATATCTTCATGTTTTCGCGAACCTCTCATGTCTTCACCTATATCGCGATGTTTTCACTCCTCTCATTAATTCCCCTATATCGCTGTGTTTTCTTGCACCTCTGATACATTAACCGGTATTGCCGTGTTTTTGCGCACCTCTCATAATTTCCCCTATATCGCCGTGTTCTCGCACACCTCTTATACCTTCCCTTATATCACTGTGTTTTCGTTCACCTCTCATAACTTCCCCTATATCGCTGTGCTTTCACGCGCCTCTCATAACTTCTCCTATATCGCTGTATTTTTGCGGACTTCTCATACCTTCCCCTATATCGCCGTGTTTTCATGCACATCTCATAACGTTCCTTATATTGCTGTGTATTCGCGCACATCCCATACCATCCCCTATATCGCTGTGCCTTCGCGCACCTCTCATACCTTCCTCTATATCGCCCTGTTTTCGTGCACCTCCCATACCTTCCCCTATAGCGCTGTGTTTATGTGCACCTCTCATACCTTCCCCTATATCGTTGTTTTTCACGCACCTCTCATAGCGTCCCCATATTGATATGTTTTCGCACACCACTCATACCTTCCCCTATATCGCTGTGTTTTTGCGCACCTCTCATAGCTTCCCGCTTATCACTGTCTTTTCATGCACCTCTCATACCTTCCCCTATATCGCCCTGTTTTCACGCACCTCCCATAGTTTGCCATATATCGCTGTGTTTTCGCGCACTTCCCATACCTTCCCTTTTTTGCTGAGTTATCGCACACTTCTCATAGCATCCCCCCTATTGCTGTGTTCTCGTGCACCTCTCATAGGTTTCTATATGTTGCAATATTTTCGCGCACCTCTCATAGCTTCCCCCAAATCGCTGTGTTTTCGCGCACCTCGCATAGCTTCACCTCCACCACTATGTTTTTGCACCCCTCTCATACCTTCTCCATATATCGCCATTCTTTCACGCACCTCCCATAGCTTCCCCTATATCGCTGTGTTTTCGCGCACCTCTCATCCCTTCCCCTATATCGACGTGTTTTCAAGCACCTCTCATACATTTACGTATATCGCCATGTGTTCGCGCACCTCCCATAGCTTCCGCTATATCAGTGTTTTCTCACGCACCTCTCAGACCTTCCCCTATATCACCGTGTTTTCGCACACCTCTCACAGCTGCCCCTATATCGCTGTTTTCGCGCACCTCGCATAACTTCCCCTATATCGCCGTGTTTTCGCGCACCTCTCATAGCGTCCCCATATTGATATGTTTTCGCGCACCACTCATACCTTCCCCTATACCGCTGTGTTTTTGCACACCTCTCATAGCTTCCCGCTTATCACTGTCTTTTCATGCACCTCTCATACCTTCCCCTATATCGCCCTGTTTTCACGCACCTCCCATAGTTTGCCATATATCGCTGTGTTTTCGCGCACTTCCCATACCTTCCCTTTTTTGCTGAGTTATCGCACACTTCTCATAGCATCCCCCCCTATTGCTGTGTTCTCGTGCACCTCTCATAGGTTTCTATATGTTGCAATATTTTCGCGCACCTCTCATAGCTTCCCCCAAATCGCTGTGTTTTCGCGCACCTCGCATAGCTTCACCTCCACCACTATGTTTTTGCACCCCTCTCATACCTTCTCCATATATCGACATTCTTTCACGCACCTCCCATAGCTTCCCCTATATCGCTGTGTTTTCGCGCACCTCTCATCCCTTCCCCTATATCACTGTTTTCACGCAGCCTTCATGTTGCCCCCTACATCGCTGCATTTTCGCGCACCTCTCATCGCTTCCCCTATATCGACGTGTTTTCAAGCACCTCTCATACATTTACGTATATCGCCATTTGTTCGCGCACCTCCCATAGCTTCCGCTATATCAGTGTTTTCTCACGCACCTCTCATACCTTCCCCTATATCACCGTGTTTTCGCACACTTCTCATAGCTTCCCCTATATTGCTGTTTTCGCGCACCTCGCATAACTTCCCCTATATCGCCGTGTTTTCGCGCACCTCTCATAGCTTCCCGCATATCACTGTCATTTTGTGCACCTCTCATACCTGCCCCTCTATCGCCGTGTTTTCGCAGAACTCTCATACCTTGCCCTGTATTGTGTTTTCATGCACCTCCCATAGCTTCCCCTATGTCGCTGTGTTCTCGTGCACCTCTCATCACTTCCTCTATATCGCTTTACTTTCGCGCTCCTCGCATAGCATCCCCTATATAGTTGTGTTTTCGCGCACCTCTCAAATCTTCACGTATATTGCCATGATTTTGCACAGATCCGATAGCTTCGCCTACATCACTGTGTTTTCACGCACCTCTCATACCTTCCACTATATCACTGTGTTTCTGCGTACGTCCCATACCTTCCCATATATTGCTCAGCTTTCAAGCAGCTCCCATAGCTACCTGCATATCGCTGTGTTTTCGCGCACATCCCATAGCTTCACCTTTATCGCTGTGTTATTCCTTACCTCTCATAGCTACCCCTATATCGCCATGTTTTCGCGCACCTCTCATGTCTTCACCTATATCGATATGTTTTCACTCCTCTCATTACTTCCCCTATATCACTGTGTTTTTGCGCACCTCTCATACCTTCCCCTATATCGCTGTCTTTTTGCGCACCTCTCATACTTTCCCCTATATCGCCCTGTTTTCGCGCACATCCCATTCCTTTCCCTATATCACTCTGTTTTCACTCCTCTCATAACTTCCCCTATATCGCTGTGTTTTCTCGCATCTCTTATGCATTCCCACTGTATCGCTGTGTTTTTGCGCATCTCTCTTGGCTTCTCCGATATCGCCGTGTTTTCATGCACATCTCATACCGTCCGCTATATCGCTGTGTTTTCGTGCACCTCCCATAGCTTCAGCCACATCGTTGTGTTTTTGCGCACCTCTCATACCTTCCCCTATATTGCTCTCTTTTCGCACCCTGATATAGCTTCACCTTTATCGCAGTGTTTTTGCTCACCTCTCATAGCTTACACTATATCACCCTGTTTTTGCGCACTTCTCATGTCTTCCCCTATATCACTGTGTTTTCTCGCACCTCTGATGCATTCCCCTGTATCGCCGTGTTGTTGCACACTTCTCATACTTTTCCCTATATCGCCGTGTTTTTGCGCATCTATCATGGCTTCCCCGATATCGTCGTGTTTTCATGCACATCTCATACCGTCCCCTACATCACTGTGTTTTCGCGCACCTCTCATAGCGCCCCCTATTTCGCTATGTTTTCGCTCCTCTCATAACTTCTCCTATATCGCTGTGTTTTCTCGCACCTCTGATGCATTCCCCTGTATCGCTGTGTTTTTGCGCAACTCTCATGGCTTCTCCGATATCGCCGTGTTTTCATGCACCTCCCATACCTTCCCCTATATCGCTGTGTTTTCGTGCACCTCTCATACATTCCCCTATATCGCCGTATTTTCGCACACCTCTCATGCCTTCACCTATATCGCTGTGTTTCTGCTCCTCTCATTACTTCCCCTATATCGCTCTGTGTTCTCGCACCTCTGATACATTCCCCTGTATCTCCGTGTTTTCGCGCACCTCTCATAGCTACCCCTATATCGCCGTGATCTCGCACACCTCTCATAACTTCCCCTATATCACTGTGTTTTCGTGCACCTCCCATAGCATCC